>NC_067120.1:26336126-26647416 GCF_021347895.1 Acanthochromis polyacanthus
TACCTTTACATTATTGTTGTGCTCTTTGATATAGATAAATGACTATATTGTGTATTTTTTCTAGCCTACTAGTATATTTATGCTGGTTAAAAACAAGAGCCTAACTAAATGGTGATTTAAAAAAAAAAATTAAAATATATTTCCTGTGTTAGGTGATAGACAGTTCCTTCTCATCCACACTTCAGCCAGAAAGTCATACCAGCTCTTATATCAGCAGTTTTTTTTTCCATTTTTCCCCTTAACTGAGAACCGAACCGAACTGAACTGTGACTTCCGTACTGAAATATGTACCGAACTGTGATTTTTGTGTACCGTTACACCCCTAGTATGTGAACAGTCTTAAATACTCACATCTGAATCTTCCATGAACATGGAATGAGAGTCCTCCTCTACAGAGCTGCAGAGCATAGTTGCCTCTGATTGACTAATGGCTTAACTGTCTATTAAGCCTACATGGTCCTGTCTTCCTTCGTCACAAATCCATCGTGTAGTTGTTGAGAAATTTCACTTAAAAACTACAGACCACCCAAGTTTTAAGACTCAGGCTCTGAGAAACATGAATATCTATATAATGTTTAAGAACAATCCATTGTTAAGTTGTCAACATATCTTAACTGCACTACACAGCGGAAGAGAGACTGACTGACTTTGCTATCCTTTATTTTGTCACACATAGCCAAAATTACTAGCGCTGCAGATGTTAACTTTTGTCTATTTCAATCATTCAAACCTGAGCAGTAAAACTAATAATGTCAATCATCAAAATTCACATCAAACACTTCAGCTTCTTAAACTTGTTTACTTACATGTTTTGATTAAGGAAATATGTAACGTTGGATATGTGATTACCAATCTTTTCCATACAGATTATATTTCAGGTTCAGGCATTACCACTAAGAAATAAGAAAGCCCACACAGATATTCAATTACTCCTAACTTGGACGTTTGAAGTTTGTGTGTCAAAGCTTCATTTAATGAAGGGGAAAGTTTCTTTGAACTTCAGAGGTGCATGTAACGAGATGATTTAGTGAGAAAGCTAGTTTGGAGAACAGTTTTGTTTTAGTGAACAACAAGGGAGTAAGTAGGTGAGTTATGTGACACTTAGTATTTAAAAATCTGTAGTCGCTACTAACTTTTAGACACTCAGAATAAAGCAGAAAGATGCACTCACTGTGGTCTGGAAGCTTCTGCTTGGTCTGTCTGCAGCTTCTCTCCTCCCTCCACCTCCATAGTGCAGTAAACAATGCGGTTTGGAGCCACTGACTTCAGCCCCTGGACTTCCACAATCACAATCTGAAAACAGCAGCGGAAGGTTAAGACCAGCTTGAACCTTTTCAACTCAGCTGCTATGTCTGAGCAACAAACCAAATTACTCATTTTCAAAGGATATTTTCAGGATTATTTTTTGATCGCTGATGTGACCTATTGCAGGTCTTTCTTTCTTTCTTTACAAGGAACTGAAACTGCCCCATGCAGTACTTAAGATTGGTCACAAGACCAGCTTTTAAAGGTATTGGCCTCATCTTGGAGGCACTTAAAACAGGACTTATTGAGACAACAGCGACATCAAACTGTTATCAGCTTTCAGAAAAGAAGCTGAGACCAACTTCAGCCTCCCTTCTAAATGCTAACAAAAGTTTGATGTGGCCTAAACATATATGAAGTGAAGTCAGGGTTACAGAATGTGCATCCAAAAGCAAGCAAGGCTCTGTGTGATGTAAATTTTGTCTCTCCAAAGCAGACATTCGCTTCAGCCCAAAATCTCCATCTTTGCTAAGATTACACGACAACTGCTGCAGTGTGTATGCATAGAATATAGAGAAATAAGAAATGGAGTCCTCCTAGCAGACTGCAATGGACTAGAAAAGTAGCTTAATAACAAGTATGTGTCCATGGTGTCCACAGCTGTTCATGTGCATGTTCGCAAGGGAGTATCGTTAAGGCACTAGTAAAGCTATACAGATAATGCTCCCCCTAAGATATTTAACTACCTATAAATATATTGCATGTTTTCTATAGTGTAATGCAATGCTTTGCACATTCCACATTCCACCATAACTGTCTGCAGTGTGGGATTTGCATTGGTCTGGTCACTTGGTTTCGTCCCCCCAAAGTCTTGTTTTTGTCTCACTAAACGCTCAGCAAAATTTAATTTGTACTTGGATGAACTGTATTTGTAATGTGACGATCACAAACAAGTCTGAGAATGACTGTCAATCTGACCAGGTAATATGCACTCCAACACACTGCAAAAACTCAAGCTCAAGAGTACAACAGAGCTAAGGTGTTCACCTGGGTTACACACTCTCCAGATTCTAATCTTATTGAGCATCTGTTGGTGTGCCAGGATAAACCTGATCCAGGACCCCCAGAATTCACTACCACCATCCCGGTGTCACATGACATCCCCAGAAGTCCTGTGTTCATGCGCCAGTGGGTCAGAGGAGTTTTAGCAGCTTAAAGGGGACTGACACAATATTACACAGGTGGTCATAACGTTATGCCTGACCAGTGTACACAACCACACACATACAAACTGACCTCCAGAGTGAAGGACAGCACGACATCCGATTTGGACAAGATGTCTCCCTCGTCTCCCATGTCCAGAAAGGAGTTGCTCATGGAGGAGCGTTTGAGCTTCTGTTTGAAATCTGGACCTCCTTTGGACACTGGCAGGCTCTCTAAGTTTGCCATCAGCAGGTTGACTGATGAACGCAGTTCCTCCACATACAGGGCCTCCATGTCAGCAGAGATAAACTTTGGGTATCTCCTTTCCTGAAGCACACACAAAATTACTGGTGTGCTAGTCATTTTAACCTGCAAGAGTTTGTGTTCTGTAATGTGTTTTTAAGTCATTGAGGAAATAAATTAATGAGACAAAAAACAAGTAGACTCTTATGTCTTAGTATGGCTTAAATGCAGAGATTGGCACAGGACAAAAAAGTTGGAAACAGCCAAGAAAAACTGCTGTCACAAATGGTGACCCAAAAAAAAAAAGGTGGATGATTTTTATATTATTAAGACATAATGTGTTTGTTTTAGTGGCCGCTGATGAGTGATATATTTTTTAATTTTGAAATTATGTGAACAATATAACTGAGTAATTCAAACATTAAGAATAGTGGTTCAATAAGAAGCAAAATACTGACTGGAAGATTAAACATCAAACAGTAAACAATACCTTTCCAGGTTGGGCATTTCAATCTTCAGTAAAAAATAATACAAATCAAATTCCCAAAGGAAGCAGAACAAAAATAATCATAATGAAAAATATGTTTAACTGCTACACTAGCAGTAACAAAATGACAGGGTTTTGTTATGTTTCTCACCCTGGCTATCTTCTCGGCCAGCTGTAACCTGCCGTCCAGCTCTCTGCGGATCTGAGCTGCCTGCTCGTCCACATTATCCAGCTGAGAGAAAAAAACAAGAACAGTGTCATCAGTCAGCCAATCAGAGATCTGCAAAATCAGTACACCAATCAAAAAGGTGAAGGAGGGACACAGTAGGAGAGGTGCTGGAGAGAAGTGGACTTCTCTGTTGCATATTGATAAATCAATCAGCATCTTAGGTGGCAACAGATGACAGTAATTAGCCAGCTAGAGTGTCAATCCGAGAGGTTTACCCACTTAAACCAGGATGATTACAGGAGGTGACTCTCAACTAATTACATATGAGAGAACTCTGGTTCTGTCTGTTATACATAAATGTTATAAACAAACAATAACGTTACAAATAACAGAATGCTACGAATAAATCAATATGACATAAAGCTGCAGGTTGTTAAGTGATGAAGAAAATAGCACACCTTTGGCTACAGAGACTTTCTAATGTCACATGTGACTCCTTCACTCAATTTCCCACAGTTATCCACAGTTCTTTTATTTTTTGTTATGTCTTACTGTCTGCCAGACCTCCCTCTTACCTTTGTTGTTGTACCTTTGTTATTTGCAACTGTTTGCCAGACCTTTCATCTCTTACCTTTTGTTGCCTCTTTGTTGTCTTACCCTCTGTTACTGATTAACAACTATACACAAATTAACCACTATTCACCCTTGTACAGGGTGATACAAAAAAACAGGAACTTTTAACAATCCAATAAAACCAAGAGTGATGGAAGAAAAATATTTTGCTCATAGTAATTGAAACCTTAAAACATGCCATTTAAGAAACAATGATGGAATTTTCATTTTTAAAAAATTACTTCCTGTAGATGGCGTCCTCCTGTACGAATGCATTCTTGAAATCTACCTGGGGCTATCTCAAGAATAAAATGTACACGACTCGACCAACAACTCTGGATGAGTTAAAACAGAGAATTCAGGATGAAATTCGCAGTATCCCAGCTGAGATGTTGCAGCGGTCAATGAGGAATCTCAACAGCAGATTTCAAGAATGCAGTCGTACAGGAGGACGCCATCTACAGGAAGTTTGTTGTTTATTGTTTATTTAGCCACTGAAAATCAGTGTCTATTCTTCCTGGGATCTAAACTCATCATTACACAAAGGCAAATACACCAACTCATCCGATAGAACAGGATGCACATGCAACACTCATCCAGACAATACAACATAACACTTGGGTTGCACCAAACGACGCGTCGACGAGTCGTCTGAGCACGATACATCATCAAAAGCGGAAGTGAGCGCGCAATGCAACAGAAATTCCCTTCCGACCGGAGCGCGGAACACGGATGAACGTCGGCGCGGCATCGTGCATGTATTATGTATGCACGCTGCAGCGCGGACGTCTGCGTTTAGATACAGCTGTATAGTAAACGCTGACATCCATGTTTACGATAGAACGCGGACATCCACGCTGCAGCGTGCATACATAATACATGCACGACGCCGCGCTGACGTTCATCCGTGTTCCGCGCTCCGGTCGGAAGGGAATTTCTGTTGCATTGCGCGCTCACTTCCGCTTTTGATGCCACCATTGCCCTATATCGCACTGTCCTCTGAGACTGATTGGTTCGACAGCGAGGTAACAAAAACCGTCCCTCATCTGACTGGCGTGTAAAATATTGATGAACATCACAGAAAAAAGTTAGTTCATTAAACAGTATTTCTGGTGTTTTTGTTATTATAATATTTCTTATAAATTTAATAAGAGAATAATTTATTCTACTTTTTACATGCATCCAGGCCAAACAGTTATGCATGTCATTAATACTTGTTCTAAATTAACAATTCAGGACAAGCCGAGCCGCCTTATTCTGTGCAACCTGTAATTTGTTCAAGTTAGTTTCTGTTGTGGTTGACCAAATAAAAGAACAATAGTCTATATGGCACAAAATTATTGATTCAACTAATGTTTTCCTTATACTATGTGGAATACATTTTTTGCAATGGCGCACCATTGCCATACATTTTCCCATTTTATTCAAGATATTTTTAATTTGATTGTTCCATGTAAGCATACTATCAACAGTCAAGCCCAACAGCTTGGCCTCAGCCACTTGTTCAATAGTGGCACCTCCAACAGACAAATTTAATACAGGAGAGTCTTTAAAAGGTAAGATGATCCTATCATTAAAGATTTAGTCTTCTCAGTATTAATGACGAATTTATTTTCATTAATCCAGAGCTCTACTAACTTTAACTCTTTATTCAAAATTGTATTCAGTTGCACGGAATTATGAGCGGACACATAAATAGTTGAATCATCTGCATATAGTACAATGGTGGCATTCTCCAATATAAAAGGCAACTCGTTCGTAAAAATAGAAAATAACAACGGCCCAAGACAACTACCTTGCGGCACTCCACAAGAGAGACTTATCTCAGAATAACTGCCATTGAATGCAACTGTAAACTCTCGATTACTCAGATAGCTATTAATCCACTGCAAAGCAGAATTTTGGAACCCATACAAACTTAACTTTTCCAAAAGTAAATTATGATCTCGTAAATCAAACGCTGCGCTAAGATCTAACAATACAGTTCCAACTAGTCTTTTGTTTTCAATATCATTTAACCAATCATCAATCATCTGAAGTAATTTTTAAAAAATGAAAATTTCATCATTGTTCCTTAAATGGCATGTTTTAAGGTGTCAATTACTATGAATAAAATATTTTTATTCCATCACTCTTGGTTTTATTGGATTGTTAAAAAGTTCCAGTTTTTTTGTGTCACCCTGTATTTACATACAGCCTCCACCCTACCCTCTGACCATTCCTATAAATTGTGTATTCAGAAAATGTTCTGAGTCGGCTTACTATAACAGACTCATGCTTTGTGTTGGTAAGCCCACCATATGCTAGAATACTATTAAACACTCACTACAGCAAACTTTGAAGGACTAAGAGTGAAATTTCCTTAACATAAGTTACACAGTCATGAAAAAAAAAACAGACCAACTTCAATTTCTTGTTCATTGTAATGCCAGGTACAACTAAAGGTACATTTGTTTGGACAAATATAATGAAAACAACAAAAATAGCTCATAAGAGTTTCTTTTAATAGCTGATATCTAGATATTATCCATGGTTTTCTTGATAATAACCAAAATAACTTAAGTTAAGAGAGAGAAGAGGAACACCAAGAGTCTAGGACTGAGAGTAGGAACTTTGAATGTTGGAACTATGACAGGAAAAAGTAGAGAGCTGGTTGACATGATGCAGAGTAGGAAGGTGGACATACTGTGTGTCCAGGAGACCAGGTGGAAAGGTAGTAAAGCTAGAAGTCTAGGAGCAGGGTTTAAGTTGTTCTACCATGGTGTAGATAGGAAGAGAAATGGAGTAGGAGTTATCTTGAAGGAGGAGTTTGTTAGGAATGTCCTGGAGGTAAAAAGAGTGTCAGATTGAGTGATGAGCCTGAAGCTAGAAATCGAAGGTGTGATGTTCAATGTCGTTAGTGGGTATGCTCCACAGGTAGGATGTGAGCTGGAGGAGAAGGAGAAATTCTGGTTGGACCTTGATGAAGTGATGCAGAGCATCCCTTGAAGTGAGAGAGTTGTCATTGGTGCGGACTTCAATGGACATGTTGGTGTAGGAAACAGAGATGATGATGAGGTCATGGGCAGGTTTGGTATCCAGGAGAGGAACGCAGAAGGACAGATGGTGGTTGACTTTGCAAAAAGGATGGAAATGGCTGTAGTGAATACTTTCTTCCAGAAGAGGCAGGAACATAGGGTGACCTATAAGAGTGGAGATAGGAGCACACAGGTAGACTACATCTTGTGTAGACCTTGTAATCTGAAGGAGATCAGTGACTGCAAAGTAGTGGCAGGTGAGAGTGTAGCCAGACAGCATAGGATGGTGGTGTGTCGGATGACCCTGGTGGTGAAGAAGATGAAAAGGGCAAAGGCAGAGCAGAGGACCAAATGGTGGAAGCTGAAAAAGGAAGAGTGTTGTATGACTTTCAGGATAGAGTTGAGACAGGCTTTGGATGGTCAGGAGGTGCTTCCAGATGACTGGACAACTACAGCAAATGTGATCAGGGGACAGGTCGGATAGTACTTGGTGTGTCATCTGGAAGGAAAGGAGATAAGGAGACTTGGTGGTGGAATGAGGAGGTGCAGGAGTGGATCCAAAGAAAGAGGTTAGCTAAGAAGACGTGGGACACTGAGGACTGAAGAGAATAGACAGGAGTACAGGGAGATGCAGCGTAAGGTGAAAGTAGAGGTGGAAAAAGCCAAACAAGGGGCTTACGATGACTTGTATTCTAGGTTGGACAGTAAGGAGGGAGAGACTGATCTTTACAGGTTGGCAAGGCAGAGAGACAGAGATGGGAAGGACGTGCAGCAGGTTAGGGTGATAAAGGATAAGGATGGAAGTGTGTTCACAGGAGCCAATGGTGTGAAGGGAAGATGGAAAGAGTACTTTGAAGAGTTGATGAATGAGGAAAATGAGAGAGAACGAAGAGTAGAAGAGGTGACTTTTGTGGACCAGGAAGTAGCAAAGATTAGTAAGGATGAAGTGAGGAGGGCATTGAAGAGGATGAAGAGTGGAAAGGCACTTGGTCCTGATGATATACCTGTGGATGTATGGAAGTGTCTCGGAGAGGTAGCAGTAGAGTTTCTGACCGGGTTGTTCAACAGGATCTTAGATAGTGAGAAGATGCCCGAGGAATACAGGAGAAGTGTGCTGGTGCCCATCTTTAAGTACAAGGGAAATGTGCAGAGTTGTGGCAACTACAGAGGAATAAATCTGATGAGCCACACGATGAAGCTATGGGAAAGAGTTTTTGAAGCTAGACTAAGGGCAGAGGTAAACATCTGTGAGCAGCAGTATGGTTTCATGCCAAGAAAGAGTACAACAGATGCAATATTTGAGGATGTTGATAGAGAAGTACAGAGAAGGTCAGAAGGAGCTGCATTGTGTCTTTGTAGATCTGGAGAAAGCTTATGACAGGGTGCCCAGAGAGGAACTGTGGTTTTGTATGAGGAAGTCTGGAGTGGCAGAGAAGTATGTTAGAGTGGTGCAGGACATGTATGAGGACTGTAAGACAGTGGTGAGGTGTGCTGTGTGTGACAGAGGAGTTCAAGGTGGAGGTGGGACTACATCAGGGATCAGCTCTGAGCCCCTTCTTGTTTGCTATGGTGATGGACAGGATGACAGACGAGGTTAGACAGGAGTCTCCATGGACTATGATGTTTCCAGATGACATTGTGATCTGTAGTGAGAGCAGTCAACAGGTGGAGGACAAGCTAGAGGCATGGAGGTTTGCCCTGGAAAGGAGAGAGATGAAGGTTAGCCGCAGCAAGATGGAGTATCTGTGTGTGAATGAGAGGGGCCCAAGTGGAAGAGTGAGGTTACAGGGAGAAGAGATCAAGAAGGTGGAGGATTTTAAGTACTTAGGGTCAACAGTCCAGAGCAATGGAGAGTGTGGAAAAGAGGTGAAGAAGCGTGCACAGGCAGGCTAGAACGGCTGGAGAAAAGTGTCAGGTGTGACGTGTGATAGAAGAGTTTCAGCTAAAATGAAAGGAAAGGTTTACAAAACTGTGGTGAGACCAGCCATGTTGTTTGGTCTGGAGACAGTGTCCCTGAGGAAAAAACAGGAGGCAGAGCTGAAGGTAGCAGAACTGAAGATGCTGAGGTTCTCTTTGGGAGTGACCAGGATGGATAGGATCAGGGATGAGTACATTAGAGGGACAGCACATGTTCGAGGCTTTGGAGATAAAGTCAGAGAGGCCAGACTGAAATGGTTATGGATGTGGTTAAAGAGGACATGAAGGTAGTTGGTGTGAGAGAAGAGGATGCAGCAGACAGGGTTAGATGGAGGCAATTGATTCGCTGTGGCGACCCCTGAAGGGAAAAGCCGAAAGGAAAAGAAGAAGAGGGGCAAGAGAGTCTGGTTTGTATGCTTATTCAGGCTTCCTTCTAATCAGTAGGTTGGCTGGAGTGGGCATCAAATGAAAATTGGATTCATCACTGAAGAAAACCTTAGCCCAATCATCAACGGGCCAATGCTTGTAATCCCTCGTAAAGAGTAACTGGGCTTTCCTCTGCCTTTCGTTGATTAAGGGCTTATTCCGTCCCTGTGTGACTTCAGACCAGTTTCAAGTAGTCAGTTTCGAAACATCCTTGTTGAACAAGTTGTATTTCTTGACAGCACCCACTCATTTATAAGGTCCCTGGAGGTCTGATGACGATTTCTGACACAGGAACGGATGAGTGCACGGTCATCTTGTGGAGTAGAAAGACATTTCCTGCCGCGACCAGCAATTTGTAGTACCATGTTCAGCTTGTTTTTTTCTTGGTGTAATGAACTAAAGTTGTATTTTTGGTCTTTTATTGGCTTTATTTGATCGGTAAGTAGAGAGGCATACAGAAAAGCTGGGAGAAGAATGTGGGGTAGGACCTGCAGCAAAGGGCCATGAGCTGGAATCGAACCATTATGTGAGAGCTGACAACTTCTGAGTTGTGCTACGGCTTGCAAAAACACTTTAGGCCTTTCATGTGCTGCTTATGACATGAAACGGCTATATACCCTTGGAATACAATTAAGCTTAAGCATGTTAAATAGGACATAAAGTATTATGTAATCAGCTGCAATTTTTGTTGTGTTCACTGTATTCTTCAGGTAACATACCCAGGGACTGCTGGTATAAATGGGCTAGCAGGGCTAAGCCCTCCCAAGCAAACACAAAAAAGATGAGAAAATTATTTTTTAAAATAACTTACAACAGATTGTTTTAAGTTTAGGTGAAACCAAAGGTAGCAACAGCACCAATCAGTCAAAAGAAAAACATAGAATATCTCCAAATGGGCTTATTTTTTACAGGCCCAGGAGATACAGTCCGCTTTCATTCATTTCGTTCTTGTAAGTGATTGACAGGTGTCATGTCCCGCCCCCGTCATTTACTAATCATTTGGGCTAACTTCACTCAGCCAACAGGCCGCTGACTTTTGACCAATAGCAGCGAGTTAATGCAGCGGTGCTGCTATTTGTGGCAGAGTTAGGAAGGAGGGAGAGAAAGTTAAGCATGAACGAGGTGGATTATTTTTTGCTTTCTTGTCCACTTTCCTCAATGTCTTTGGAGGAAAAGCTGGAAGTTAAGAGAATGGGATCACGTCGGCCAAACGATGTTCAAATAACTCAACGGGACAAACAACAAAATCGTAAGTTTTGCGTTTCTTGGTTTGACAGAAAGGACTGGCTAACGGCAAGTATAGCTAAGAATTCACTTTTCTGTTTCCCATGCTTACTTTTTGGAGGAGATACCGCATGAACGCAACAAGGAATTGTGGATTTGTGGCTGTGCAAGCTGATGAGACAACCGGTGTGTGTGTGTGTGTGTGTGTGTGTGTGTGTGTGTGTGTGTGTGTGTGTGTGTGTGTGTGTGTGTGAGGGAGAGAGAGAGAGAGAGAGAGATGATGTAGAGCACAAAAAAAGTATAGTGTACCTGTAATTGATGTAATTGTGTGTATCATAGGTGATGTTGCTTTTGGAGCTGCTCTAATGTCTACTAGATCTAGACCTCAAGACCTTTTCGGACGGACGGACGGACGGACAGAATCTCGTTGGATGAAGAATGCTGGGCATCAGTTGAACTAGAGGTGTCACAAGTCAAAAACTATGCAGCTACAACAAACCTGATATGCAGCTGGACAATGCATCCCAAGTCCGACTACCCACTTCGTTAATCAGAATTAACAACTGAAAAGTCGCTGTCTTCAAACTGCATTTTTCCCAGATGATCATACAAGTGAAAGCAATGCAACAGGGATGAGAGAAACACTGGCTACTTTGAGCCTTACTGAGAGACTAAGTCTGTACAAGAACAATGTGGCAAAAATAATGAAGACTGCTGCCTTGAGTAAGTGCACCAGGCTGTAGTGCTTTGACCACAAAATGTATCTTGCAGATAGTAACACATACCCATGTTATGTTTACTAAGCTGTTTACTATTATTGCAATACCTTTGGCAGAAAAAATAAATAATGTCAGTGTGTTACCCAACAGAATATGACCATTACTTTGGCAGTAGACCAAATGTCTTTTAATACCATTTTCATCAACCTCACTGTCTGCCAGCAAGACATGTATGTATCACTTAAAAGTAGGATCAAGGTCAAAAAATGGAAAATTCTTAAGAGAGGACCATTTTACATTGTGTTTGCTGTGGCTGACAATTGTCTTAAGCAACCTGACTGACATGAACCTGGCCCATTTTTTTGCTTCAGTACCTGATATGTGGTAAACCCGCAGTATGACTGGTTTGATTTTATTACTCTGCCAAAGAATGTGGCGGAGTTATGTGACGATCAGCGTTGGTTTGTCTGTCTGTTAGCAATATTACTCAAAGACGGACAAACGGATTTCGATGACATTTTCAGAGATCAAGAATGACATAAGGATCAAGTGATTAGATATTGGTAACAATGTGGCTTATAGTCTGGATCCACAGACTTGTTAAAGATTTCTGTATGTGTCACGAGATAGCGGCCCGGCGTCCCTGTAACTACTATGACAACAAGCGAACCCTACGTCAGCTGCCTCCTGACGATCACATGATTGCTATCTTACTACAAATCGACTGCTGTGGACGTATCCGGACTTATTCATTGGAAGTGACACAAGGAGAAATTAATTAAATTGCGGGGGTGTTGTCGAGTCCCATCAATTCCCGCTACATATTTATGTCACGTGATTCGGTATCTGTACATAACATACAAATGCATAACGTCTGTGCTCAGCGCAAGGTCATTTTGTTTGCGGGTATGTCTATGTTAAATTTCCACTTTCTATGTTGCTGTGATTTCTGATCTTCAATAACTAATAAACCAATGTTGCATTTCTGACAATGCCATATGTGGGAATGAACAACCTTGGCAGAGTACTGCGCTCTCTTAGTGCTTTTTTTTACTTGTTCTTACCATCACAGCCTTAGAGGGACTACAATACATTTGGCAGACATGTTCATCCAAAGCAAAGCAACTTACTTTTTTGTAAGCGATGTGGGGTTCAGTGTCTTGCTCAAGGACACTTTGACAAGTGAACACCAATGCAACAGCTGACACATCTTTAAACCTGAGCTACAGCTGCCCATAACTATGTGTATAGTTTTGGCATTAGGCTCGGTGATAAGAGAACTCAACAAGCTGTTATTATATTATTCCTAGCTGATGTGTCATTGTCCTTTGTTTCATCTTAGCTTTCAACTCATTGGTTTATCAGACTCTTAGCCAGTAGCTGTTCAATATCAAAATAAAATCTGAAATGTTCTGAGTTGCTTGAAGAGGAACTTTTGGTTCCCCTTAATGGCCCTTGATCTTATAAAACTCATGCTGACTGTCCTCACTGCAGCTTAATTTTCACCTTTAGCGGGCAGCTCTGCTGTTTGAGAACATCACACTGAGCACAAAAATCGCCAAAATGTGGGCTGTGAAATTTGGTGTCAGCAAACTGGAAGCAGAGATGAAAGCAGAGTAAAAACTGAGATTTGCTTACTGGGCAGAAACCGCCACCTCATTTCACCAATCCACATTGAGTAGAAGTGTCTAAAACGAATAAGAGATAAAACAGCTCTGATGGAAACTGGCCCGAAGCCAAAGAGACAAGTGGAACCTTCCAAGCTTATAACAAAGAAAAAAAGACAAGCTGTTTAATTTGAGTCAGTTTTAAAATGGATCCCAGAGAATGTGTTTAATTTACACAGATCTAAACCTCCTTTAGTCATACTGAGGAGTTACTATGAGTTCTTACAGCAGGGGAGGAAAGCACTGAAGAGTAAAAGTCGAGAACAACAACTACAACTATAGCTGAAGACATGTCAGTATGACAATTTCTGCTTTAACAGTTTAACATCAAAATTATGATTCTGTTGGCTTTTGTTTTAGGCAGATGGATTTTGGGCTCTCTGTTTTGTGTGTATGTGTGAGAACAAAGACAAACACATTTAAAAACTAAACGTATTGAAATCAAATCTTCTCCTGAAAACTTGGCTACCTTCTCTTAGCGAGCAATAAGACCCCACAGTTTCAGATCTAAATCAGAAGCCAGTGGATACAAGAACATATCAACAAGATTATGAATCTGATGAGATAGTTGGCATAAGCTTTCTGTACCTCACAAGCATTGATAATGAGTTAAAGTCAAATATTTCAGTCTTACTAAATACGGTGCTTAGGTTTTAGATCCAGCCGTAATTGTAGGATGCCTCCACCACCAGTGTGTCTTCTGACTATAATATAAATGTCAAAAACAATTTCTTCAGTTTTTAGTTTTGTTTGTGGTTTATGAAATGTTTGATTACTGGGGTTTTAAAAGGGGAAAAATACTACAATTTTGATGCCTATTGTAGACTATTCATGAGGTAAGTACCTTAAGCTTGGTCTGAACATCATGGAATCTATTCAGTGATCACTGCAACATTTTATCTAAAGTAGTCTGACTCAATGGATGTAGTATGTGTGTATAAGCCTGCTATTTCTGCTGCGCATTTCATGCAAGATTCTCCTGTCCTACCACTATCTGCATGTTACCAAGGTAAAACCCCACAAACAGCAACCGGAACAATTTGAATTTTGTTGAAGATTTGCAGCAGGTCTGCCTGGGGTTGCTGGTGAATTAGCCAACTTAATTACAGTGCTACCTGTATTAAAACATTCTGCTACAACAACTCCGTCTTTGCTGTTTTTCAGAGACTCCATCCTGACTTAGCTCCACCCAAAATTACAAAAAAGCCCCTTTACCAGAATGGTAATAAGATGCAACCAGACCATTATCCAGTATTGACACAACACTGTTTACATAGGTCTGCCTATTGGACGTGAAATTTAAGGCAACAATTGTCAATCTCATGGTCTGTGGTGACACTTTAAACTTATTTTACTTCATTTCACATTCATCAGTCCACCAACCCATACTTAGCCATTTTGATATCATGTTCACATTATTACTGCAACTTGGAAGAAAAAAAAAACTGAGGAACAGAAGGAAAGCAAAAAATGCTCAAGGTTTTCTTGGAAGGATGGTGCTGACAGGACCAGTTTGTTCTGCCACTACAGCTGAATCACCAACAGTCATACAACACATGCATTTCTACAACAGAGGCCCTTAACACTGTTAAATTGCTTCAAACTGAACTTCAAAGAGTTGGTAGCAGAAGACCGATCCCAGAAAGATTCTTCAATCTTCAAACTATTCTTGTTCCTGAGCTGCAAGGAGTGTTGACCTTGTCTAATGTTTCACCCAGTTGTAATATATCCTGATACTCAGTTATCGATCACAGCCTTCTTCATTCTTCTGTTTGTAGTTTCTGACAATACTGAAGCGATTCTTTGGAGTTGTTAGAAATTTCGTATGAGGACAAAGTAAAGAAAAAAACTTATCCTTCAAGTCTGTGTTGTGTCAAGTTCAGTCAGGTAAACCCTTAGAAAAGGTTTCCTGTTTTTAGGATTCCACAAAGTGAGGGCCAGTATCACTGAACACCTTTCTTAATGCCAGAAAGTGTTTAGAACAAGATACTGCACTTGAGGCTGAAAACATTTGCAAATTAGCATTAAATAGTCTGAGTGAGCTGATGGTCATGAATTCAAATTTTTTAAAAGTTCTAATTTCAGCCTTTTGAGTGCACAAGATGAAAGTTTTCAGCATCAAAGTTACTGTTATTCCTGTAAAGAGTAAGTTGAATACCTGCGTCAAATATCATTGTATTTCATCAATAACCGTTCAAACATTTCATGTAAACATTTCATGCAAGAAATGTCCACCTCATTGTGTCGTCCAAACAAAAAGTGAGGACAACAACAAAGTCTATAGGAACCATCCATTGGGGACCATGAGTGTCTGAAAACAGTTACACTGCAATCCCAACAGTTACTGAGATGTTCTCAGTATGGACCGGTGATGCACTAGTGGTGCAACAGATCATCGTTGATCTGTGATCCGTACGGATCGTTCTCCACGGTTCAGAATGCATGTGGTCCGCGGATTGTTTGACAAAAAAAAAGTTGTATGTGGTCACGTGGAGAGCGCATGTTTAATCCACACTAGTTGAGTGCAGCGGTAGTCGTGGCTAGCGGAGGAGCAGAGGAACTTCAAAAACCTTCTGTATCATTTAAGTCGCCCAAATGGGAGCATTTTTGCTTCCCTGTAAAATACAGTGATGATAGAAGAAAGGTGGTGGACAAAACTATAATGGAGTGCAGGCACTGTGGCACGAGAAAGTCATATGAGAGTGGAAATACATCAAGCATGGCCACCCATATTAAGCGACCTCACCCGGATGTGTCAGTGACAGGAGCCAAGACCAAGGCTGCTCAACAACCGCTTATCACCGCGGCATTTAAACAGCCCCTTGCTGCAGAATCCGATCGGGCCAAAGCTATTACAAAAGCTATTGGGGTGTTTATAGCTGCAGACATGAGGCCATATTCCATGGTGCAAAACACGGCATTTAAACATATGCTGAGCGTGCTTGAGCCATGTTAGGAGATCCTGTTGCACACCCACTTCAGTGAGAAGATCATGCCACGTTTGTATGAGCAGGAAAAGACAAAAAATGTGGATGAATTATCCCAGACATCCTCTGCACTTTAAGATGTTTTTCATTCACTGTCTATGTTTAAAGGAAGAAGGTATCATGCCTTATATTGCACTTTAAGTTGTTTTTATATGATTTAAATTAAATTAAAAATCTAATTATTATAATTAAACATTGGATGGATATCTTGAGTTGAATGTTGTTTTTATTTAATGGGCAAACAATCCTTGCAATAAGTGTTTTACAAAATAAATGGAGCGCACAGTTATATTTGTCTTTTTTTTTTGCTGATCCGAAAATTGATCCAATCCGCGACTCAAAACCGTGATATGATCTGAACCGTGAGTTTTTTGATCCGTTGCACCCCTAAGTGACACCCAAACTAAACAACCAATAAACCAACACTGCTATCTGAAGAGCCAAGTGGCCAACATGGATAAAAAAAAAAAGGCACTACTTGTAACTAGCTTCGGACTCTTTCAATGTCAATTTCATTCTGGCAATTTGTATTTTCTTGTAGAACATAAAACTAGTTTGAAATCTAGTCTTAGTATTTTGGTATGTGAGATGGACAAATGACAGTTTCTCTAGTGGAAATGTTTTTACTTTAAATATTACTACTCCCACTACATGTCACCACTTTCTGTTGGCTCTGACATCCAGCTGTACTAATTGCAAAGAAATGGAGATTTGTTCATAGAAGAGTTGTCATTTTTTTTCTGCCTAATTTAATCCTGTTGACAATGTTAAGTCTGGCAAAATTAATCTTAAACATAGATGTGTTGATCTGCATGCAGACTGCTGAAGATCAAACATCCAGAGAAGACAAACGACGCCCATGTTCAGTCATTTTGCACTCATTACTGATGGGGTCTGGTGATCACCATACTAATTAACTCAACACTGTGAGGGAGAAACGTCATATAGAAACTGCTATGGTCAACATTTTAAACATTGTAAAGTAGAAAAGTAACACCAGATAAGGAAAAGATGCAAAAGGCTGATGGAAATGCCAAGTACCTAATGCTGCAATGTAACATCATTGAATGTTTCGCAAATCTTCAAGATTTCCCACAAATAAATAACAAAATTTCAGCAGACAAAGACTAAGTTTCTGAGACACCAGTTAGCCTTGCATCCATGCTTCCATGTCCAAGACACTGACACTTTTTTGCTCACTCCTTGCAAGTGCTTCCACAAGGGCCTTTTGCAGTGAGGTAAACGCTGAATCACACTCTTCTGTCCATGAAAACACCACCCCTTTTTGCAGCAAGCGAAACAGGGGCGCAGCAACACAGGAGAAGCCCCTTACAAACTTCCTGTAGTAGGAGGACAGATTGAGGAAACTTTTAAGATCCTGTATAGACCTGTGGGTGGGCAAGTTTTTTACAGCTTGCACTTTCTCTTCCATGGTGCCCACGCCACCCTCCCCCAGCCTGTGTCCGAGAAATGTCACTTCACGTCTCAGGAAGCAGCACTTCTGGGGTGTAGTTTCAGTCCTGCTGCTGCAAACCTCCCCAGCACACACCTGAGAGACCCCAGGCATGACTCGAAGGAGTCCCCATGGACGAGGATGTCGTCCAAGTACACAACACATTCACGGCGGAGTATGCCAGCCAGCACTCTGTCTATTAGTCTCTCAAATGTAGCGGGTGCATTACACAGTCCAAAGGGAAGGACCTTGAACTGCCACAGACCCCCACCAGTGATGAAGGCTGTTTTTGGTCTGGCCTCCAGGGACAGGGGGACCTGCCAATATCCGCTTCGCAGGTCCAGAGAGGAGAACCAGGAAGAGCCAGCCACGACGTCCAGGGTCTCATCGATTCGAGGAAGGGGGTAGAGGTCCTTTTTTGTCACCTTGTTGAGGGGTCGAAAGTCCACACAGAGGCGAAAGTCCTCTTTTTGCTTTTTAGGAACCATAACAATCGGGGAGGCCCATGAGCTGGAGGATGGCTTAATCAGTCCGGCCTGTTGCATTCCCACCAAGGCTTTGTCCGCAGCTGCCTGTCTGGCTAATGGAAGGCGCCGTGGCCTCATTCTAATAGGTTGTGCATCTCCAGTGTCAATGTTGTGCTCGATAAGATCCGTCCAACCAACGTCATCCTCCGACAATGAAAAGCAGTCCTTGAACGGCAGTAAAAGCTGCAGCAGCAGATCCTGTTCAGTGGGAGTTAATCCATCACAGTTCTTTTGCCACGCCTCCTTTACAGCCAGAACTCTCTCGTCCTCATCAGGCTGAGTAGCAGGCCTCATCTGTGGCTGAGGGTTGGTGACAGCTGGTGTGGCCTGGGGTGTGGATGGCATCCCCTTGGGTTTGCAGGAGTCGGCCGTGTTGTTTGCAGTGCCTGCTGTCTGTGTTGTGATGGTGTGTGTAACCAGACAGCCTGGCTGGGGCGGCCGTCTACCCATCTGAACATGTCCATCAGGAAAGGAGAGAGTCCCTCTCCCCGTGTCAATAACACAGTCCATGGCCCTAAGGATGTCCAGCCCCAGGATACAATCATCGAGGTTCGCCACCCACACTGGACAGTGAACAGTCTTTTTCCCCACCCTCAGAGTCACTAATGTCTCTCCCACCATCGGAGCTCCTTCCCCAGTCACGCCCTGCAGTTTCACTATGGTGGGAATAATGGCTGCTTTATTTACCACTATCTCAGGTTTTACCAGGGTAGCTGAGGAGCCTGTGTCCACTAGCGCGTAACAGTCTGTCCCCACAATAGTCACAGGGGCGTACCAGCAGTCACCAACCCAGGTTCTGCCCAGCACAACAACACATTCCAGCTGGCCGTCCACCCCACCTCCTTGTTGTGACGCTTCCACTTGGCTTACATGCTGTAGTGCATCATCATCTGAGGGTCAGGTCACAGAAGTTGGGGTCCGTGGTGTCCCGGTTACACATTCCCCATCCCGTTTCCCTGGTTCTTTGAGATGTGTGGGCATTGACGCACTAGGTAGCCAGGCTGCCTGCATCCCCAGCAGACTCTTGGGCGATGCCACGGAGACTGCTCCTCTCTTAGTGTGACGGCGTGCACAAGCTGTGTAAGTTTCTCCACCCAGGCAGGCTCCGCTTCCTTCAGCTCAACTCCAACCGCGGCTCTCACCTTTAAAATGTCCTTGTGTCCAGCCTCCTTTGTCCCGCAGCAGAGCATCTCTCTCTCTGTAGCTAGCTCCAAAGCCTCCTGTAGTGACTTGGGATGAGCTAGTAACGTCTGGACACGCAGGTCAGCTGGTTGGAGGGCCTGGAGAAAGTAGTCGCAGGTAGTAGTCACTTGGATGGCGGGAGGCATGTGAGAGTACGTGCGGTGAACCAGTCCCTCGATGTCGTTAGCCAGGTCTCTCACCGGCTCCTCTGGACGACGTTGTCGGCTGCACAGTTTGGAGCGAAGCAGGCTAGTTGCTGAACATAGTCCAAAGCACCTCTTTAAAGCTTTTACTAAGGCATCATAGTCACTTCTATCATCGGGGCTCAGCAGCAGCAGGCTGGTTAAAGCATCCCCTGTGAGGCACATGTCGAGTTGGAGGGCTTTTTCTGCCATTGAACACCTCCCGGCCTGGGCCAGCAGCTCGAACTGAGCATGAAAAGCCTCCCAGTTAGCCTTGCCATCATACCTGGGCGTTTTCATGGTCGGTGGAGGAGTCTCTCGGGACGGCTCGCTCTTTTGGTTCATGCCCGCCATCCACATGGCTGTTTCCCCGCATGTAGCATCTCCGCTGTTAGCCTGAGCAGAGCGGCCAAAGCTGGCCCCTGCCGCCAGTCTCTTTGCCATCTCTCTCACCCGTTCTTTGTGGCCGTCCATGGCCCAGCCCGCCGTGGCGGAGTCATGGAGCTGTTCCTCTGTGATCTCCTCCTCCTCCTCCCGTTTAATCTTCAGACCGGCCCCCGGCAGCATCTTTCTCAACGTGCAGCTCCTAGCAGGTCTGTTAGTGGTAGCTAGCCTTTAGCGGTACCGAAGCAACGTTCGTACCTGTATTCTTTACTTCTGACACCAAATGTAGTGTCAGGAAAGGAGAAACTGAAGAGTTCTCATGCCAACCGTTTATTACAACCTTAACTCGGTTACTGTGGGTCGTAACCACGCCAAACACAACAATCCTCTAAGCACTGAATGAATGTGTCTCTCTCGCGAACCAGTGGCAGCAACAACAACTACACACACACACACCCCACTGCCTCGCTCGGTGGCGCATTAGCTGAACCTCGTAATTCTGAACTACACAAGAACTCATTTATATCAGTCATACAACTCATGAATATAAGTCATAACAATAACACATTTCTCTTTAACATTAACAACCCCCCCCAGTCCGTTACACTAGTTCTGTTACCATGACTTCTATTACATGCTCTTTGTTGCCAGCCTTTCTAACTCTAAATAAATTCAAAGTTTCTGCAATATGTTAATGTGTCAAAAAGACTGAAATCTGATGTCAAAATGTTAGGCAATTACTGAAAAAATAAAACTGTCATTCCTCCGCAAAGGAACGTGGTGGAGTTATGTGATGACCTGCGCTGGTTTGTCCATCTGTTCTCATCATTACTCCAAAGAAATGTCACAAGGACCAAGTGATAAGATTTTGGCAATGATGTAGCTTATAGTCTGAATCCATGGATTTGTGAAAGATTTCTGTATTATTGCAAGACAGTGGCACAGCATCACTGTAACTATGACAACAAGTGAACACTATGTCAGCTGCCTGTTGATGATCATATGTTTGCGATCCTACTAAAAGACAACTGCTGTGGACTTATCCATCAGAAATAATACCAGGAACAACTGAAAAAATTGTGGGCGTGTTGCCAAGTCTCATCAATTTCTGCCGCCCGTTACATTTTTAGGTTACACGATTTGGTACATGTACATAACGTACACATGCACAACACATGCCTGTGCTCAGCATAAGGTCATTTTGTTTGTGGATACACATATACTAAATGGCCACATTCTATGTTGTCGTGATTTCTGATGATCAATAACTAATAAACAAAAAATACATTACAATTCTGACAATGCAACATTGTCACAAATGCAAGATGGATGAATGAACCACCTTGGTGGAGTACTGTGCTCTCTGAATGCTTTTGTAGTCCATCTTGCAATCAAACACCTGTAACCAAGGTCACCTCCTACTCAGAAGATGTAAATATGAGTAAAAAAAAAAAAGTCTTAAATGCAGTCCCTCCAGGATTTTTCGGGTGTTTTTCGTGATTGTTGAGGCCGAAAATGCCTGAATTCGCGGCAGCTTTTCTAAAAAATTGCGATAAAAGTTGCGATGTTTTAAGCTTATTTGTTGTGATGAAATTGCGGGAGACAGTGACAATTGGTAAAAAGCTGCATTTTTCCAGCTTGTAGAACATGTTTCAACACTGCAATTGACAATATTTATTCCGAAATTAATTATTTAACGTTCCAACCCATTTACACAAAAGCTGGCACACCATGGTGGGACATTAGCAGCAGCCAGATACTGGTTTAATATGATGTGACCTAACTATGCAGGGGGCGACGGGAATTGATGGGACTCAAACATCCCCACCATTTAATCAGTTGTTCATTGTATCATTTCCGATACGTCCACATAGGTAGGTTTGTTGTAGGATCACAATCATGTAATCGTTAGGCCTCTGAGGTAGCGTTCACTTGTTGCCATGGTTACCGTGCCGCTATGCCTCCTTAACAAATCCGTTTTTCTTTTTTTTGTATTCCACCACAATATTGCACAGTTGTAAAACAGTTTAGCTCCGCTTTGGTGAATAACATCAGTGAATTAATTGTTTATCACGGTCTTCAGCAGTAATTTTTGTTGGTCAATGACAGACATTAGTGTCGCACTTGTCTGCATCTTCAAACCATAAACAGGAAGTGAATTCGGTGACGTACGTGCATTACGTTTGCGCTGGGAGCTGCTATGATCATGGAATTGATTAGCTGGTCTCTCAACGCGATTGACAAGATTGTCGCGACAAAGAGCACGGGTTTAGGGGAACCCACCTGCCCAGATGGGAGCAGATGGGATCATGTGCCTGGCACCCCTATCTGTGGAGGACGTTGAGGATGTCTACATATTTGGATTTATGATGACAGGTCTGCTGACAATTGGCTTGATTGTGGGCCTGAGCTTCTGGAAGATAAGGAGGACCGCAGAGAAAAATGATGTCCAAACTCTGCTGACCCCTGCAAACGAACGGATCAAGGCTGCTGGTGATCAGATTGACGAACTCAAATGTAAGATAGACAATTTGCTTGGTGTGACTGTTGATTTGAGTCGGAAAGTGGATGCCATCAGGATGCGTTTAGCCACAGCCGACGTCTGACAGTTGAGAGAGGGAGAGGGAAAATGCTCCTCTACTTCGACTAAACAAAAGGATACTGATAACAATTTGGCGCCCCTGGAATAACAACAAACTCCTCTGGAAGCTTCCACGGCCAAGAGATTACTTTCCTAAACCCTCCCCCACTCTCCCAACAACATCTGTTGACTTCTGGACTGACCCATCCGAGGACGTCTCCATGGCAACCTGCCGTGTTATCGCTTCCACCCGAACTGAGACATCGGGGGGTCTGGGACGGAAAGAGACTGGCTAACGCTTATACACACACTTGGACTCAAGTTCGCACACACAAGCCCATTCCCCCATCCAAGGCCGCCACCAGCAGCTTCCCAACAGCAATGCACAGGGGGTTGGAATCCCATGCATGCAGCGCACCGCCCATGGTGCAGCAGCTGTATGAGTGACTGACTACTGAGCTGAGCTCCCCGTCCCATTACCCTTCACCCTTACCCCAGTTAACCTTGTCTAGTGTTATGCTTTGTCTGTTGCGGGTTTTTTTTTTTTTTCAGGTTCCTTCTCAAATTGAATTTTCCCAACCTTGGAGGCTTCATTTTGTTTAATGAACCCTTTTTTTTTTTTTCATTTCACCCTCTGCCATCCTCACCAAATGTTCTCTTCTTTTCTTTTTTTCCGTTTCCTCATGATGGGTGGTGAGCGCCCATTGGCAGGGCGGCTCAAATGTAATTTCGTTGTATACAAAAGTGTGCAATGACAATAAAACTCTCTGACTCTGACTCTGATTGGTGGAACTCACGGGAGGCAGGCCATAATTGCGGGGAAGTTACGGTGATTGGACAAAATTGCCAGGCCGCGCAAAATTCGCGGAGATTGGTTGATTTCGCGCGATCGCAACATCGCGAATTCCTGGAGGGACTGCTTTATATAAACATGGCAAATATAGCAACAAAAATTGCGTGTTTTAATAAAAACCCCGACCTTTATTAGTAGATCACTGGTACCAAAATGACCCAATACTCAAAATTTCTTATGTATTTTTATGCAACCGATCAATTTTAAATTTTTAATGGCTTTTTAAGGATTTTTTTTTAGTATTTTGGCTGTGACTGTATTCTTCATGTATTCTTAATGCAATATTTCACAAATCACTGGGGTGTCCGAAGATTTTTTTCCACCACTGTAGATTAAATATGTCCCCCAAATAAATGGTATAGGAACTGACCCAGCATTATGTAGCACTGTGTCTCTCAGTTCTGTAGGACACAGAAAAATTTTATAATCATTACATTTGAATCAAAACGACAAAAACAAAAAATATAACAAAAAGAGAAATGTTAAACAAAAAAGATGTTTACATTTCTGTATTTACCTAAAAAGTTTTTCATAAATCAACTTCTAATTCACCCCACTAATATCTGCATGATAAAGTCTGATTGCCTGTTGTTTCCAACAGCAATGCTCTCTGATACTCACTGTAGTTGACTTTTCTCCTAAAGTTGTTAAAAACGAGACTATCATGTCTGTCAATTTCCAATCACCATATCAATGCTGAAATAAAGCCCTGGAGATGACTGAAGCAGTGTGAAATCAGATGAAACATCACTTTTTTGAAGTCAAGGGAAAGATTCTATGAATAGGAATGAGTGTGGAACATACTGTATCTATCGTCAGATGCTTCATTGTCTCTGTAGAGAGCATAGTCAGCCTCAGAGTTTAAAAAAAAAAAAAAGTGAATGTTTAACAGCCCCTCTTACAAACTGAACAACCTGCTGTGCTCAACCACAGACAATCGCAGATGAATCATTTGACACAGAGATGAAAGACAGACAGACAAAAGACACAATTACATCCTATCATCAGTTATAGCAAGAAGCAAATGTAGGATGGAAGGGAAAAACAAGATAGGAAGATATGATTTAAAAAGCAGAGACTGAGAGAAACAAACCAAGAAAAAGAAGAAAGCAGCTCAAGGGCAGGAAGCACATTTTCAGATAAAAGTGAAGAGTTTGCTGTCACTGTTGAGGGCAGAGCTGCAGCCTGGAACTCCAGGTAATTTATTGGAGTTTCATCTACCTGCCTGTCGGAGCTAATGAGAGATCACACACTGAGGGAGCCAAAACACAAATTAATGGACCATGTCCACAACAAGTGGGACCAAGTGTCTGGCTAAAACATCTGTCAACATGTTTATTTGCAGATGATACAAATATATTTGCATCAGGGGGCAATTTAGAGCATTTGTTACAATATGTCAATTCAGAATTAATAAATATCAACAAGTGGTTCCAGCAAAATAAATTATCATTAAATCTAAATAAAAGCAAAATTATAATATTTGGTAATGGTAAATCTAATGTTAAAGAAACTGTCCAGATAGAGGGAGTAGATATAGAGAGGGTTCATGAAATTAAATTCCTTGGAGTCATAATTGATCATAGAATTACTTGGAAACCTCATTAAATACACTGCTCAAAAAAAACTTAAAGGAACACTTTTTAATCTAAGTACTGCATCAAGTCAGTCAAACATGTGGAATACTGATCTGGTCAAGTAAGTAACAGAGGAGGTTTTAAGTCAGTTTCAGCTGCTTTGGTGTTCATGAAATTAACAACAGGTGCACTAGAGGGGTAACAATGAGACAACCCCCAAAACAAGAATGAGTTTACAGGTGAAGGCCACTGACATGTTTTTTCCTTCCTAAGGTTTACTGACTGTTTTTCACTAGTTTTGCATTTGGCTAGGGTCAGAGTCACTACTGGTAGCAGGAGGCGATACCTGGACCCTACAGAGGTTGCACAGGCAGTCCAACTCCTCCAGGATGGCACATCAGTGTGTGCCATTGCCAGAAGGTTTGCTGTGTCTCCCAGCACAGTCTCAACAGCATGGAGGAGATTCCAGGAGACAGGCAGTTAGTCTAAGAGAGCTGGACAGGACCGTAGAAGGTCCTCAACCCATCAGCAGGACAGGTATCTGCTCCTTTGTGCAAGGAGGAACAGGATGAGCACTGCAAAAGCTCGACAAAATGACCTCCAGCAGACCACTGGTGTGAATGTCTCTGACCAAACAATCAGAAAGAGATGTAATGAGAGTGGTCTGAGGACCCAGTGTCCTCTAGTGGGCCCTGTGCTTGCTGATCAGGACCGTGGAGCTCTGTTGACATTTGCCATAGAACACAGGAATTGGCAGGTCCACCACTGGCACCCTGTGCTCTTCACAGATGAAAGCAGGTTCACACTGAGCACATGCGACAGACGTGACAGAGTCTGGAGACGCCGTGGAGAACGTTCTGCTGCCTGCAACATCCTCCAGCATGACCGGTTTGGCAGTGGGTCAGTAATGATGTGGGGTGGCATTTCTTTGGAGGGCCGCACAGCCCTCCATGGGCTCGCCAGAGGTAGCCTGACTGCCATTAGGTACCGAGATGAGATCTTCAGACCCCTTGTGAGACCATATGCTGGTGTGGTTGGCCCTGGGTTCCTCCTAATGCAAGACAATGCTAGACCTCATGTGGCTGGAGTGTGTCAGCAGTTCCTGCAACATGAAGGCACTGATGTTATGGACTGGCCCGCCCATTCCCCAGACCTGAATCCAATTGAGCACATGTGGGACATCATGTCTCGCTCCATCCACCAACACCAAGTTGCACCACAGACTGTCCAGGAGTTGGCGGATGCTTTAGTCCAGGTCTGGGAGGAGATCTCTGAGGAGAACATCCGCCGCCTCATCAGGAGCATGCCCAGGCATTGTAGGGAGGTCATACAGGCACGCGGAGGCCACACACACTACTGAGCCTCATTTTGACTTGTTTAAAGGACATTACATTAAAGTTGGATCAGCCTGTAGTGTGTTTTTCCACTTTAATTTTGAGCCTAACTCCAAATCCAGAACTCCATGGGTTGATACATTTGATTTTCATTGATAATTTTTGGGTGATTTTGTTGTCAGCATATTCAACTATGGAAAGAACAAATTTAAAAAAAAAATTCATTCATTCAGTTCTACAACGTGTTACTTTAGTGTTCCCTTTATTTTTTTGAGCAGTGTATATCTCTACAAAAATATTTCGAAGCATTTATGTGATTGTAAAGGCAAAGCACATTTTGAATAGCAAAGCCTTACATATCTTGTTTTGTTCTCTGATCTTCCCTTATGTAAATTATTGCACTATGGTACAGGGCAGTACATACAGAAGCACATTCAAACCAATATTCCTACTCCCAAAAAAAGCTGTCTGATTAATACATAAGGTAAATTTTCTTGAAATGTATCATTTTTAAAATCAAAAAATATGAAAGCTTATGACATTATGGAATTTAAAACTGCACTGAGTAAGGAAAAAATTGTTACCATGCCAATTGCAGAGTAAATTTCAAGATTGTGTTGGTGGTTATAAATGGAGAGAAAAATTTAATTTTAGGGTACCAAAACATAGAACAACAATGAAAAGTACAATAAATGGGGTACGGTGGTGGAATAAGCTTGAGATGGAACTGAAAATGTTCAAACATCAACCATCCATCCATCCATCCATCCAGTCTCTATACACCGCTTTATCCTCACTAGGGTCGTGGGGGGTGCTGGAGCCTATCCCAGCTGAATCAACCAGTTTAAATATAAATACAAACAAAAAAATTCTGGAAGGGACAGTGAAGATGAAAATAATGTCCACTAGGGGGCACAGTAGTATTGATTTGCAACTGATTAATTGATGTATAGTGTTGAAGTGATCTGTCTTTTTGCCGTGAATTTGTTTCTCAATGAGTATTTTTCACGGAACTGATGGGAATGGGTGAATGAATTTAGGGGCAGGATTAAATAAGTTTTAATTTCTTCCCACTCCCTTTCGAACATGTTATTCTCCCTATATGAGAAGCATCATGGACTATTTCAGTTGTTTTTGTGAATCATTTGTTGAATGTTTGAAACTACATGTTCGAAATAAATAAAATGAAAAGAAATAAACAAGAAAAGCACTCAGAGAGTGTAGTACTTGGGCTGCTCAGCAGGTAGCTGACGATCACTTCATTTGTTCTCATAGTTACAGTGACGTCGTGCCGCAATCTCACAATGATAGAGAAATCTTTTCAAAAATCCATGGATCCAGACAATAAGCTGCATCACTGCCAAAATCGAATCCATTTATCCTTGTGTCATTTCTGACTTTTGTTGAAAATTTCATCCAATTCCATTTGTCCATTTTTGAGTAATGTTGCTCACAGAAAGAGAGACAGACAGACAGACAAACCAAGGTTGATCATCACAATTCCCCCGCGCTGCTTGGCAGAATAATAAAAGTACACAAAGAGCTGAAACCATGGAGAGTGCTGGACAATACTTGTGCTTCTCCAAATTTTCGTGTCCCCTTGAAGAGGCCAAAAATGTTCAGGACCCTGCATGGCTCTGGTAATTTATATCCATCAAGCAAAATAGATTTTTACTTATATTTTTACCCCAGTCATCAAGGACCCTATGCATGTTTTGTACCAGTTTTTGTTTATCAGCTACAGAAGGCTGGGCTAACACTGACTAAATTTTATTCACCATGTGTAACTATGTGTTTTAACCAGCATTTAGGGAACCAGAAACTATGACTTCTGTGTTCACATTGAAAAGTTTGACTGACAGACAACCTCTGCATGAACACTTAGGATTTGTCCTTGCAATCCAACTTTGTGTTTGTCATGTGCTTTCATGGCAGTTTGCAACAAATGCTTTTAAGAAACCATTGATCAATTGTCTTATTGCTAATGATGAACAGTCTATTGTCGGTACATACCACTATCATTTTATTGCCCAGGAGATTGGATATAAAGTGTTCACAAAATACTTCACCTTTGTTTTGCATAGATATTGCATAGATATTAACTAAAGTTATTAAATCTAAAATGTGTCTCAACTTTTGCTGAAAACATACTACAAAACTAAACACTGGTTTGTTGCTAAAAATCTTTTTTTAATTTAATACAGCAAAATTACAGAGAAGAATAACAATTTCTGTATGAGTCGCTTTAATTTGCATATATAATACATAGCGCAGTATATCGTATATAATACACATAATATGTGTTGGTGCTGCATAGTTGTGGTGATGAATAGATGTTTGAATCATGACAAGTATTATGCTGTGATAAGTACAAGGACCAAATAAATGTGAGGTCAGCATTCAGTTAAAAACCAAGATATAAAAAAGCAGTTAAATGAGATAAAAGTCAGACAAACATTTAGTTTCAAGAAAGAGCAAAATTACTGTACCATCTACATACAGGATGCAATAAATAATTAGAAGCTAGAATATTTTGAAAAAAGAAGGAGAAATTTGGAATTTATTGAGAATAATTTGAACATATAGTCAGGACAACATGTCTGCAAAAAAACATGCACACATAGATGACTGTTCCTGCTGTTTATCCTCAGATCATCTGGTCAGAACACCTGGATTCTCCCTCCCTCTTCAGCTGCAGGTCCTTCTATTTTTCTCTCCCTCTGACTTTTCAATCATTGAAAGAGAAGTGTACACACTGCTCACATCTCAGCATTTTTTTCTTCTTCACTCTTTGACAAAAGATTATCTGTGTTTCCCGTTACCTCTTATATCTCAACAATCATGTATCTGTAATACATGATCTGTAATATATTGCTGCAGATCATAGGAAGTGCAATGTCGAGTTTGAAATAGATCATATGAACGGTGGTTGCTTGTGGCCAGTGCCTAAGTCACCACTACTGCTAGGCAGCCAAATCAAAGGCAAGATTCTACAATCTTGTCAGAGATCAAAGACACAGCAATTTACCCCCTGACAGCAGGCCCTGCACTAGTCAGAAACGCATTAGGAGACAGTGAATAGTGAAGGCCTGGTTTAATTTATTTAGGGGCTGTGGAGCTTTTAGGGAATCAGCCATTAGGTTGTGTGAGATTACAGGGTTCCCACTCTTTCCCCGAAATGATTTTCCAGGACTTTTCCAGGACATTTCCAGTCGGTACAGACACACGTTATCAAATCATCCACTAATACGTTCCCATCCCCTTCATTCTTTGGAAGTATTCTTTACTACAGCTGTAACTTGCATTTACCCAGATCGCAGACATCAGACATTTGATGTGCATCTATGGCTATAATCTATCTATGAAAAATAATTATGGCAGATGTATCATAGAACTAGAAAAGCACTCAGAGAGTGCAGACCTCCGCCAAGGATAGAGAGGAAAACAGGAAAGCCATGCAGTAAAGGATCATGAGCTGGAATCAAACCTGCGTCTCTGACACAGTTCTGTTCATGAATTACTTTCTTAACCAGTTGAGCTATCTGGACACCTTGCTCCAATTTGTTGGACGACATACTAACCTATGATGTTTTTGTCCTATTTTGGACCACATACTAAAAAATTCAAAGTGATCCAGAATCCAGGATCCTTTCCAGATTGCCACCAAAATTAAATCAGCTCTTCCTCTTACCATAGTCTACATCCCCTCAAAATTTCATGTGAATCTGCCCAGCCATTTTTGAGTTATCTTGCTAACAGACAGACAGACAGATGGACACACAAACGCCGGGTGTCACATAACCTCCTTGGCGGAGGTAATAATGCAAGCACAACCACAGATTACAGCGTAACAGTTCTCTAGCATGACAAACTGGAGTTACAGTGTTCAACTGGGTAATTCCCAATGCTACTTTCTCTTCTCCCCTACTTTCTCTGTTGCAATTGATTTTAAAATATTAGGATATTTTCAATAAATCACTGACCAATTTCCTTTGTTTCATATCAGTTTATTGCTTAACTCAGATTTTCTGCACATCTGGCACCTGCATTTCTCATGAAGAGAATGTGTTTTTCTTCACCCTCTTCAGCTCATATGGAGCCTGATATGGCTCTGCTGGCCTACTGGACAATTTAATGCAAAAATATGGACAAAAAATGCCACAATGTGCTTCAACTGTAACAAATTATGCCCAGAAAATGACAGAACAAAGCTAAAATGTGACCTTAATACGAACCTGAAAAATACCAAAATGTGCTCTTGGTATGCCAGTATACACCTGAAAAAATGTGATCAGATTATAAAATAAATTACCCAAAAATATGCCATATCCAGAATATGCCCAAATGTAGCTTCATTTGCTGATCAGGGTTTAAGAGGGTAAAGTTTGGTTCAGTGAGGAAAAAATGTGCACAATGACATGTAAACAGTAGTCAGGACAGTTCACCCTCATGCTCATCTGGTCCTGGTCTCTCCTAGTTCCATTGTTTATAACATCGTTTATTGAGAACCTCTGCCCTCTGATATTCTGTGTTGCATTTGCAGACTGACATGTTGATTGTTTACTCTGTAGTAATTGGACATTCTTGCTAATTAGCGTGTGCACGCTAAATTCGCATTCCAGTGTCTGCAACTCGACCACCGATTGAGACGTAGGAGGTGAAGTGAGCAATGTCACCGTGACGTCACCAGTAGGCGGACTTTTCGAGACAGAGACTTTATCTGTGTTGACCATAGACTGTATTCTATGGTGTTGACCGGCGTCATCAACTGAAAGTTTGATTTTAGACATGAAACGCTCAGCTGCACCCTCAACTGTTGTGGGAAGATGTAGTTTATGCGGACACCACCACACACCTCGGCAGTAAGGGGGATGAAATGATGTTTCAGTAAAAGTGCGGGTGTCGCAACACCCACACCACCCACACAACAGAATTCCTAATGTTGTTTTCATTCCCTTATTTTTATCAGACAATAAAAAACTGAACTACTGAGTGAAACGTGGCCCATATCTGTTAAGCTGCCGCTATGCCAATATCAGAGTTGTGTTTCATCTCGCAAGTTACAGCCAACTCAGGGGAATGCAAATTTGATTGGCTGGTAGCGTCACATGGGGCGCTGCGCCAGCTCGAAGCAAAGAAGCGCTATTTTATATATATTATATGCCTTAATGTTGCCCAGAAAATATGGTGACAACAGACATGCATGCGCATAACTTGTAACCCGTTTGCATTGACAGGGGGAGGATAAATAGTTTTCCAGGACAAGTTAACGGTTTCCAGGACATTTGACCTTTTTTTTCTCATTTTCCATATGTTTTCCATGACTGGAAAAATGGTCAGTCATTTTCCAGGTTTTCCAGAATTTCCAGGACGCGTGGGAACCCTGCCAATTACGTTTCTGGGAAATGACTGGAGCAGCTCCTGGACCAGCACCAACCATGGTCTAATCCTACACTGCCTCTGAACAATCAGCTCCTGCTGCCACTCACATGATCTAGTCAGTTAACACTTCTCCAGTCGGATCCCACAGTGATCAAAAATAGAGCACCCTCCATAATTATTGGCACCCTTGGTTAAGATGTGTTGAAAGCCTTAAAATAAATTCAATTTTTATCGCAGAAGCATATTCTCACACTGAAATTTGTAGAAAAATGTATTATAGGAGAAGATTAGGTGCGGTTTTGTTAGCAAAAGGGGGTTGTACAAAGTATTAACATCAGAGGCGCTAATAATTGTGGCACACATGATTTGATGTAAAAGAATTATTCCTTAATGTGTGATTCTTTTCCCCACTGAATAAATGCACTTGAATTAAAGGTTGGATTTTCCTCTTTTTTTCATTGTTGTCCTGTATAATTTAGAAAAAAAATAAATTCATTAAAAGCTAAAGAACACATCTTAAGCAGAGGTGCCAATAATTATGGAGGGTGCTGTACTTCCGTTGAAGTCAGAAGAGCAGTGCATGCTTGCATTTACAACTAGCAAACTCCTGTGGAACCAGCTTCCAGTTTGGGTTCGGGAGGCAGACACCCTCTCTATTTTCAAGACTAGGCTTTAAAATCTTCCTTTTTGACAAAGCTTATAGTCAGGGCTGACTCAGGTGACTCTGAGTAGGTCAGTTGGAGTCAGCATATATGGGGCACAACTGACTTATTCTTCGATGTCCCTTAGTTATGCCCCTAGGTATGCTGCCATAGGCCTACACTGCTGGGGGATGTCTCTCAATGCATTGAGCCCTTTTCTAATTACCTATGTATTTACTGTATATACCAATATTGCATTGCATTTACTTCGTTTCCCTCTGTGTCCTTTCTCCGAGTGTTCCTGGTCCCAGAGCAGGATGCTACTGATCTGTGGTTGCTGTCCCACCAACTGGCTTAGTTTCCATCATATCCACTGTGGGATGCTGCTGCTGACTTTCCTCCAGCCCACTGCTTCCAGCTGCCGATTTCCACGAATCTACTTAGCATCACCTTTGCTATACTTGACATGCTCATCCCATATGGAAAAGATGGAGATAAATTTTATAAAGCTTGTATCTGTTTTATCTGGAACCTATAAGTATTGCATATGACAGTCAAACCAGATATAAGATCCTTAGTAAATGTGTACAATTACAAACTTGTATTATTTGGGAACTTAAAAGAAAATATGTCAAAAATTCCACACACAGTATCCTTAGTAGATATGTGTAATATCAAGATGAGACAAGACAAGATGTACAGTGTCACATACGCGATACATACAAATAAAAAAACAACAACAACATAATCCTACAACAAAGTCACACAGAAAAGCAAAGGAGACTATTAAAAATTGTTTTTTTTTTACACATAACACTGGAATGTTAAAAGTTTGCTATGGTTTGCATTTTCTCAAAACCAGGTAGCTCATTCTCTCTCAACTAGTTAATTTTCTGAAAATTACTACATGGGTAATATATCAAATAAAATAGTCAAATTATTTTTTATTCACCCAGCCAATATTCAAAATGTAATGGCAAAGAGATAGAGAAAACAACTCATTTACTCCATTCTTGCTGTACAAAGATTTTTAATTTTGCTTAGACTAATACGAGATTATATAAATTGCATTTTAAAATAAACTACAAACGGCAATCCTCAATTTTTTTTACCAGGTTTACTGGTCAATAATCCATCCACGCTGTGACAAATAATCCCTCTGCTGAAAAGTTACATCTCGAAAAAGATTTCACGGAGCTCTGGAAGTTCTGCTAAAAATTGCTTTTCACCATGACAGTGGTGTCTCTGAAGATTCTCAGTCATGAGAGCGATGACTGGTTAAGATTGGTAAATTATCAGGATAAGGCCTCTCTGACATTAATTCTAACATAACTCCCAGAATTCAGCGATGTATCATTTCCAGTCAGAGCACAATTTGCCTGTAATTCAACAATCTGCAAAGTGGAAAAATGTGGTTAGCTGCTGTAATTATTTTGTACCCATGATGCATTGTGATATACAATTAAACTTTGTAAAATGACAGAACAAGAAGTGACTGCGAAAGTTTACCATATAAACTACAGCATTTTTTACAGTGTAGAATAAATTTTTGTCTGAAAAGCTGGCATTTAAAACATCATTCTATTGGTCTATTGGTCATTTACTGATTGCTAACCTAAGCAATGATTTGATTTATTTGATGACTTTTAGAACACATGAAGAGTAGGTTTGCTGTGGTGCAGTGAAGTGAAGGGGAGGATTCTGGGAACCTCAGTAAAGTAAAAACTGATACCATAAAGGAGTATGATGATTCCACAATGAACCAGCATGGGAATCCCATTTCCACCTACTCAACTATTATCGAATGTCGCCACGGGAAGAAACAGCAAGGTGGGTGGCCTAACTACAGAGACACTGCTGTTTGTGTTAGCGCTAAGCTACTGTTGCCATGATTTTAAGTCAAGATTGTTCTCTTTACAGTACAGTACGTCTTGTGCAATATATACGATATTTTCAATGTAATTGGTGGAAAGTGTTAATGGAAATAAAATTGCTTTTTCATCATGAATATTGCACAACAAAATGCTAGAACATTAACTGGCAGTTAAAGTGTTACATTAACAGTCACCCATCTACACAAGTTAACTTGGCTCTAAGTGAATGCATGAGCAACATGTTTGGCAGGTGCCGTTTTCTTTTGTGAAATTCTTTATTTTGAAATCATTCTTGAAACTTTAGATTTTTGTTTCTGTATGCCAATATGCTAAACAAATGATTCATATGAAGAAAATCCAGTTTCGGGCTTCAAAATAAAAATTATGTTGAAAAATATGGTCTCAAAGTTTCTATTGACTGTCAGTGTAGGAATGCTGATGCAACACCACCATTATCCACCTCAAAGTAAATTTGTTAATGTCATAATGACAAGCTGATTTGTAGCCAAGTTTTACCCATTAGGTAGAAATTGTTATAAGTGGGCTGGCTTTAGATCTTTCGAGTTTAGCACATGAATGTTCTCAAGAAATTTTTGGAATTTCTAAAGTTGGTGTTTTAGTTAACTCTGTAAAGAGATAGGGTTGATTTACATACAGAGCTTTGACTGACTGCTAGCAATATTTAACTGTTCACTGCTACTAATAAAGTATATTATGTTGTTATAGGTGCTGACCTTGTTAGTTTTCAACTAAGTTTTCATTGATTGTTGTGTCAGTATAGGGTCCAATGGCACTTGATCCACGTGTTTTACACATTTAACAATGAAAACTTTATATGAAATTTCTACAAAACTCACACACTAAAAGTATGTGTTTTTGCTGCTATTGTAAGTTTCATAGGCTACAGACAACAACATACAAAAAAAATTCTATGTAATGGTATATTATCCATACACGTTTTGGGTAATTTTAATCACATTGCATATAACAAACTTATATAAAGCATATGAGAGTGAGGGGGAGCTGGCCACATGTATGATGGACCGTGATGTCTGGAGGATCCATGTTGAAGCCCGGCTGAGGCCGCCATAGTAATAGTAGTAGCAGTATAATTTAGCTACAGATTACATACACTTTACATGCAGAAAACCTATATATCTTGGTATATTTCATATATGAAAAGGATATGTCTTTAAAACAGACATATAGTTAAAAACTACAAAGTCTATATGAAACATGTATTGAAAACAATTTGTCATGAACTTTCCTTATATATCACATACATAATTTTACTGGCTTTATACTTATTTATTTTAACTATGTTGTATGAAAAGAATGCAAAAGGGGCCACTTTCAGAATTAAATCATAGTATGAGACTTAAAAGCATACCACATACAAAACAAAGATTTATTACTGGAATTGATGTTACTTCTTCTATTTCTTTTCCATATGGGTCTACACACTGTATCTTACTACGAGCTTCTCATGTAGTATACTTAATGTCAGAGCCTTACACCATAACAGTAAACTTAAGAATCAGTTTCAATGTTGATTTGTACTTGTATGTATCATTTATTTTACTCTGATCATGCATGTATCCCAATGTGTGTTATATGCTTCCTTGTCCCCAACCCCCCTCTCTTCTCCCATCCCTCTTCCTACCCATCCTCCACCCCCTCTACCTCTTCTGTTCCTCTCAACCTGCCAGCCAGGGCAAATGGGTCCTCCCAATATGAGCCGGGTTCTGCTCAAGATTTCTTCCCGTTGAAAGAGAGTTTATTCTTGCCCTGTCACCTTTGGGCTTGCTCTGGGGGTTCAGGCATATGGGTTCTGTAAAGCGTCTTAAAAAAAAAAATGTAATTGGCGCTATATAAATAAAACTGAATTTAATTTAATTGAACTGCAATTTTCTTTGAATAGGAAAGGCATAAAAACACATTTCATTTCATTTTTCATTTATTTATTTATCAGGACAGTGTACAATGACATTAAACTCAAAAGCAAAGATGTTTGTACCAGACTGTAGCTTTTCAAGCTAATTTCCATCTGTAGTCCTTAGGGAAAGGGATGGGGGCCAAGGTGCAAATACACATAAAATACATTTGACTATTTTCAAATAGTCCCATTCATAGAGTTGCAGAATTAAAACTCATTATTCTTCAAAAACATCCGTAACATGTCAGCCAAACACAGTACAAAAACATGCACAACACCACTGGTCTAAGGAGGGAATGATGATCAGTCTGGCTTACTATTGGACCTGAAATTCAGCAATTTTACTCCGCCAAGGAATGTGGCAGAGTTATGTGACAGTCGGTGTTGGTTTGTCTGTGAGTCTGTCTGACTGTCAGCAACATGACTCAAAAACAGACTGACTGATTTAGATCAAATTTTCAGGGAACATCGGAAAGGACACAAGGATTAAGTGATTAGATTTTGGAAGTGATGGGGCTTATAGTCTGGATCCACAGATTTGTGAAAGATTTCTGTACAATTGTGAGATAGGGCCATGGGTCATTTTAACTATGACCAAGTGAACAATACGTCTATACTGCTACCACTACTACATGCACATACACACACTATGGCGTCAGAATTGTTTCAAAAAGCGTGCGCAGCTATCAACTGAACGTGTCACACACACGTGCTTTGACGCCTGTGCACCTGATGCGGAATGAAGTTTCCTCATTGACTTATTCACCTTATTTTGCAGCTTCGCCAGGGCAGCGCCATATTACTGCATGTTGTCTCTTTACTTCCGCTTCAGCCAGGAAGTGCAGTTGTCAATGAAAGGAACGAGCGCTGTAAGCTAACCAGATAGTGATTTTATTTCATCGAGATGTCTAGTATTATGTGTTCAGTCAGAGGCTACCATAACAACTGGGTCAAGAGGAGAGAGTTTTTGAAACAAACCTGTTTTGAACATAATGTGGAGAGAAAAGAGTATTGTGGGGCGCCTTATAATCTACATCGTCCGCCCAAAGACGAGGAGCACATGCGACTGTGGCTGAAAGCGCTAAACCTTAAGTGCCCACCGAAGTGCACATAACCACCTTATGTATGCTCGTTTCATTTTGTGGACAGAGAGCCGACAGAAGAGCACCCTTACCCCGAGTAATGGCTCGGCTATGATGCTCCAGTGAAGAAGCCACGGCAGGTTTTGAAGAGGCTGTCAGATAGGGGTGAGTGAGATATTGTTTTGCCTGACGTAAAGTTCCCATGATCCATGCTGTGATTACATTTAAAGCTCGTGTCCGGAGTTTGAATCGCAGCGTCTCCCAAAACACTGTTGGTCCCACCCTCCCTCTGATTTCGCCCCTTTATTTGTGCACGGGCGCAGTACCTGAGAGGAGTGCCCGGAGTGCTGCAGCATCTTGCCTGTTTTGCTGTTTTCCACTCTTCTACATTTAGTACATTTAGTAAATAATAAAGGAATTACGCTTGAATTCTGTATTGAGTCTAACTTGTCCTAATACCAAAATAACATGAATCTGGACGAACGAGTAAAGTTTCAATACGTGATTACACTCGTGTATCCCTCTGGATGACGTTGTTTATCAAACTTAGTGCATTTACGCGGGTATATGTGTTACATTGTTTATTTATTTCCATCTAGAGTTCAGAATTGCATGACTCCTCTGACGAAGAGTATGTCCCAGATGCCCCAACATCTTCCTCCAGAGGTCGGGCATCTAAACGAAGCCGTCAGGCGGGCTATGGAGGCCGTGGTCGGGGAGCGACGCGAGCACCCCGAGCCAAAACGTCCTGCAGTCTCTTGGCCTGACAAGCCGTGGGATTGGTAACTTTTCTGGAAGTTGCTGATCCCTGATGCTCTCTCCTGCACAAGCAAAACAAATGTGCGTGCGGTTGCGTAGTGCGTAGCTTGCTCACCTCTGCATGGGCTTGCTTGCTGTGCGCGTAACCGTCGATTGACAGCATGACAAAGCGGAAGCTCGAACTTGATTGGTCGGCAGCGACCGGCGCTTTTTAGAATAACATGGGGGTCTATGAGAGGAAGGCGGAGCTCATGAATAAATTTTCATATTGCGTCATACTAACATTATATTATAGTATTGAACTAGACTAACACATTTAAGCTTTGTTTAACAATGATACATAAATTGAAAACAAACGGAAACTCCGGACACGAGCTTTAATGATCAGTTATGAACAATTAACTGAAACAATTTCTAAAATTACATTTTAAATTTTATTAAGATGGTGGTTTTGAACACTATGATCAGTCTTAATGTAGCTTACATTATTTATGGATATTTGTAACACTAAAAGTTTGCAGCGTTGGTCAGTCTCAGTATTTTTAATTCTTGCTAGTCTGTACTACTTGTCATTATGTGGACCTTAGCAACACTCACATGACCCGTGGATGTTCCGGTTGAAGGATCTGTCTGTCTCTGAACACAGCTATGCTGCAAGATCATCACTCCATCTGAAGCCCCTGACATCTGACATCTTTACAATATAATTGTAATAAATCTTAAAATTTCTGACCTGTTTGTAAATTGTTTTTTATTAACAAATGTTATCAATGTGTTTATGTTACAAATACTTATTTTTTTTAAAACACTTACTGCTGAAATGACTGAGTGTGGCCTTAAGTGTAGACATCAACACAGAATTTGGTTTAAAAAAGTAATGGAATTTATTTATGAAGTGAAAGATTGAGATAAAGGAGACAGTGCATTTTTGTAGGAGGAAAAGAGAGTTTATGGAGGATGCTAGCTGGATTGAAGCAGAGGTGGGTTTGGCAAGCAGGCAGGCAGACAGGTATGCAGTTGTCCTATCACTCGCTTTGAGCCAAGGTTCCTCTGAGTCCCCACATTCCGGAGCCCTTGTTCATCCGTGCAGGATATGCCAGTTTACCCCACTGGACACAGCATTTTCAACCTGTCATCAGAAATGATTATTTGATTAGTTTATATTTGTGATATAAAAGAAGACAAATTGAACTTTAACAGCTGTCTTCGATGAAAACTATTGCATTCTTTAATATTATAGGGGGGGCTGTCTGTAAAGCAGCTCATTTTGTCACATTTAGCTTCAAACCATGTACAAACAAGTGGTGTGATTTTTTTTTTTCTGGTGACCTTTTACAACATTTACTGCAATATTTCTCTTCTTAGAAATATCTTAAATAGCTTAATATAAGTATTAAATGACAGACATAAATGATAAATATAAATGTTAAATATGACATTAACATTTATATTTAGTATTTATATTTATCATTTGTCTTTAATACTTACACAATAGTTGTTGATCTGCACCGTGCACAGCATAACGCGTAACATGAGCGCGTCGTGTAGTAATCGTGACTGGCAAGCTAATGCTAATTAGCGCTCGCGCTAGCTGGAAACAGTCGTTCAACATCACATGAAAGGCAACAGAAACAAACCTTGTGCCCACATCAGCCAGGTGCTCATGACACAACAGTAACACACTTCCGTCTATTTAGCAGACCACTCTCTTACCTGTGTTTTCACGGCGATAACAGTCCGACTCCAGAAGCTCTTCTTCTTCTTCTTCTTTTCCGCCAGGCAAAGTATGGCTCACTGCTGCCTCCCCTGGCTGACTAAAATGAAAAGGCCAACGACACGACAGGCTCATGTTACACGGAGTGCTGCGCAGGGTGCAGATCAACTCTATTGTGTACAATCAGAAATTGCGACTGCACGCGTGTGTGAGCGCGTAACGGTATTTGTCAGACAGTGACAGACAGGCGTGTACGTGCTGCTTCATAGGTACGCAGCTTCTTGTTACGCGTGAAATACAATCTGCACGTTACAACGCACGCACGCGTAACATAATAATCATGCGTGTACACACACATTGCTGCGAGTTGCTTTGATTGTTTTGAATCGATTCTGATGCCATACACACACACACACACATTGGAGATGCTAAACATGAGTCAATGTATTGCTACAACAACAACAGTACAAGTGGAACATAATGTCAATATATAGCATTCCATATATTTTTGGAACTTTTAAAAACATTTTTTTAATTCATGCTGAAGTGTTAAATCAAAGATCAGTTTAAGGTAATTCATGTATCTCTATTTTAACATTCATGTCTACTATTTGCATTTATCCACCTGTATGTATCTTTCATCAATAATAATTTGATGTTTAATTTCATATTATCTGACCATGAAGCCTCATAAAAAAAAAAAATTGAATGGCTTCGGTGATCTGATGAAGCTGCATTGGAGAAGGAAAATGAGTCCCTTCAGTGGGACCACAAAACCCTCCAAGGACCAGAATGCGGGTCCACCACAAACATTTCCTAAAACATACTAAAGGCTACTAACATGCAGACATCTGTAAAACAACACATAAAAGTTTTTTTTTTATTTTTATTTAATACACACTACCCACAGACTGACAACTGAAGAATGTCGATTATTCATTGCCCTCCAGTCTGTGGCCTTCAAATCTGACCTTTAAGTATCTGAGCAGACTGAAGACAATGGTCACCTAGTCCTCTGAGGGACTCAGCAAGACTTGAACCAGTCAGACCCGACAATTCCACATGCAGACAGACATATATTCATATGCGAAGAGGTCAGAGGTCAAAAGCTCTCCTGCAGCTGACTTAATCAAGACATTTCGCGGCTCCAAAATGCAAAGGAAAAATATTAATAACATTCAGGACTAGACCACTGAGCTCTGAAGAGACAATTATCACAATCTCCTTTAATATTTAAAATGACTACATTTTGAATTAAAGCTTTGCATAATGAAATCAAATCAGGGGATGCTGACTGAAAGAAGTAAAATGTTTTACTTGTATTTATTGTATTTATCTTGTGTTGCTTTGCAGGGACACATTAAGGTGATATATTGCATTCAATTATAAATTTAAAACATTTGAATTATTAATGAACTGCGACTGAAGCTTAAACCTGCAGTTGGTTACCTAGCAACAAGATGCAGACTTAAAATTCATGCAGAGACAAGACATGAACAAGGAAACACATTAATAATAATAATTTGTGTACCGTGTAGTACTTTCTTTAAAAAAATAACTACATACATAAATCTCAATATAAACTCCAACTTCCATCCAGCGCACACAGGTGGCTCCCAAAACATCCTCAACAAGACGACAAGCACACTAAAGTGTTTTTCATCTGGAATAGCTGGAAGCATACTTTAAATCAAATGAGTACAGCTGGTGGGTTACTGTGGTACTACACCTCCAAGTGGCAACCATAAAATTAACATAGTTACTACAAAGTTAACACACATGGCGTACAACAGCAGGTGGCTGAACTGCATTAGCTGAAACAGTCTGACTGCTGTGCTCTGCACTAGCTGTTAAATTCAGTGTGTGTAAGTCAGCGTAACAGCTGAATACTACACATGTAATGAGGCTACTTGTTTTCTGCAGGGTATGCTAACATGAATACCACTACCTCATAAGGTAGGTAATATTACTACGCCAAGGAATGCAGTGGGGTTATGTGATGATCAGCATATGTAAATGGTAAATGGTTGTATTTATATAGCGCTTTTATCCAAAGCGCTTTACATGATACATCACATTCACCCATTCACACACTGATGGTGGAAGCTGCCATGCAAGGCGCTAACCACGGCCCATCAGGAGCAATTAGGGGTTCGGTGTCTTGCTCAACATGAGCTCAACGGGCCAAGGATCGAACCGGCAACCTTCCAGTTACAAGACGGCCACTCTACCCACTGAGCCATGCCGCCCATATGTCTGTCTGCTCGCAACATTACTCAAAAACAGACTTACAGATTTGAATGCAATTTTCAAGGAAGGACCAAGTGACTAGATTTTGGCAGTGACGTGGCTTATAGTCTGGATCCACAGATTTGTTAAAGACTTCTGCATCCCTGTGAGATAGCGACATGCCGTCACTGTAACTATGACAAATGAACACTATGTCAGGTGACGATCACACGATTGTGATCCAACTACAAATCCACCCCTGCGGACTTGTCGGGACTTATCCATCGGAAATAACATAAGGAACAATTGATTAAATTGTGAAGGTGTCCAAGTCCCATCAATCCCTGTCGCCTGCTACATATTTAGGTCACGCAGTACCGTATCTGCACAAAACGTACACATGCTCAACGCAAGATAATTTTGTATGTAGGTACATCTATATTAAATGGCCACATTCTATGTTGCTGTGATTTCTGATCATCAATAACTAATAAACAAATGCTGCAGTTCTAAAAAAAAAAAAAAAGAAATGCTGCATTTGTGACAATGCCATATGGGGGAATGAATGTCGCAGAGTACTGCGCTCTCTGAGTGCTTTTCTTGCCTGTTATTTCTTGGAAGCTAACCAGCTGTTACATATCAGGGTTCTCACCAGGATTTTTTTTACAGCGTAACGGCAGGTCATATTGTGCATGCGCAATAGCCTTCATTAAATCTCGGGAGCGGCCGGCCCAGATGTCAGCCAATGAGCGTCACACAGATGCTCCAAATGCTCATGATTTAGGTCACTATTCACCATACATGGCATCACAGAAACAACCGAGACATGCTAATTGTAACCCTGAGATTGGAAGCGACTCTGAATTTTAGACGGGAACGGGTCAATTGACAGGAAAGTACGGCTGAGGTGAGGAGACAAATTAACCTAGATAGGCACCCAGTCGATAAAAACAAACGCACATGGCGTTATCTGTCAAAATAACAGCGTAGCGGCCCTAATCACAATGTAATCTTTTTAAACTGACAGTGTAACGGCCCGTTACGACAGCATAACGGCTCGTTACGCTGAAATGCCCTGGCGAGAACCCTGCATATCTGTGCTACACAGAACTATTGGGAGCCATTACTGGGTAACAACATCCAAATGAACAAACCTAAACAAACTATGTCCATTGCGTGGACAGTTGTGTGTTACAGCCAATTCATGTCCTTCACATGACATAAATTTCATGTTCTGGTCAAATCTGTGAGGGTCCAGGTGGTGCTCTGCAAATGTAAGCATACTTTGCATGGACTGACCTCACTGCAAGTGCACCTACTGCAATGCCAGGAAAACAGAAAAAACCTGTGAGTTTCTGTGTTCCATACAAGGGGCAACGCAACAGTCAAATTCGCAAACGCATATCTATTGTAGTGTGAATAGAACTATGGGTTCCTCCGTTCTTCACTTTCAAAGGGTTAGCATTGTTTTGAGCATGTGCAGAAAGTATGACTTGGCCCTTAAGGACAGGAAGGATTAGTGGGGACAAAGCAAATGTTTAACAGTCCAAAACTCTGCAGACAACTGTCTTCACTCAAACAACATGCTGACTATAATACACAGTTTTATAGCTTGCCATTGGAGGAACAGATCACATGTTTTTCTGTCATATGGGCAGAGGCGGACTTACCGTTAAGCAAACACAGGCAATTGCCTGGGGCCCCAAGATTTCCAGGGGCCCCCAAACGTCTCGTGAAAGCTGATTAATAAAGGTGTTTTTTTTATTTGAAGCAATTACTATTGTTTTAGTCTTAATTTGCACACTTAAAAATAAATAAAAATGGTTGATTTATCACTATCATGATCGTTATCCCCCCTCCTGTCTCGCGCAATGGACTATTCCATGTTACTGCGCACGCGCAGGCTTGATTCAGGAAAACGGCAGCAAAACAAACTTGTTGGCGCGGTTTTGAGAGAGTGGGTGAGCAGTGAGAAAGATGAAGCGGAGTTATCTGAGTGGAGCGGAGAAGAGAAGAAGGCGAGAAGAAAATAAACAGTTTTTTATCAAAACTACCGAAGGTATCAACCTTTTTCATGGTGACACCGAGTGGGGATTCTCTGCAACAGCTAGAGCTCGATGCTGCTGTCAGTAGCAGCTCTGCTGTCAGTGTCAGCCGAGGAGATGTGGCGAGTGAAGCAAGGGATTCTTTTCATGAAGATGTGAGTATTAAATCGGTCGAGATGGTAAACTATATTAAATGTTGATTGTTATTTTCAATCACAGCAATAGTATTGAGATAGTTCTTAGATAATTATCCCCTCCATTTCACAATATTTAGTTGATTCAAAATCTTTGTTTAGTGAAAAATATTATTCATTGGACATGGGGAAATATATGAAAACGGTTATGCAACTAGAAACTTAGGCTGTCAGATAGTTGTAATTACAACTTGACGTATATCCAAATCTCAGCATCGCTCTCAGACTTCTTCTCACTCTCCCTGCCACAGTGGCTTCAGGTGAGAGAAGTTTTTCAAAACTAAAAATGATTAAAACCTACCTGAGGTCAACTATGTCCCAGGACAGGCTGTCAGCACTTGCAGTACTCTCCATTGAGCAGGAAGTCAGAAAGTCACTGGATATGGAGCTACTCATTACAAAGTTTGCTGAGGCAAAGACTCGAAAGGTTAAATTTTAGTGATAATTTTAAGAAAAGGGAGAGAAGAAAACATCACAAAGACAAAAGGGAGACAAAACCATCACAGAGAAAAGGGGAGAAAGAAGGAAAGAGGGAAAGAACAAAACATCACAAAGAAAAAAAGACAAAACTATCAGAGAAAGAAGGGAGAAAGAGAAAGAAGGGAGAAAGAGAAGGAAAAAGGGAGAAAAAACATCAGAGAAAGAAGGGAGAAAGAGAAGGAAAATGGAGACAAAAACATCACAGAGAAAGAAGGGAGAGCAAGAAAGAGGGAGAGAAGAAAACATCACCAAGAAAAAGTAAGACAAAACCATCACAGAGAAAGAAGGGAGAAAGAGAAGGAAAAAGGGAGACAAAACAACAGAGAGAAAGAAGGGAGAGCAAGAAAGAGGGAGAGAAGAAAACATCACAAAGAAAAAAGGAGACAAAACCATCACAGAGAAAGAAGGGAGAGCAAGAAAGAGGGAGAGAAGAAAACATCACAAAGAAAAAGGAAGACAAAACCATCACAGAGAAAGAAGGGAGAAAGAGAAGGAAAAAGGGAGAAAAAAACATCAGAGAAAGAAGGGAGAGCAAGAAAGAGGGAGAGAAGAAAACATCACAAAGAAAAAAGGAGACAAAACCATCACAGAGAAAGAAGGGAGAGCAAGAAAGAGGGAGAGAAGAAAACATCACAAAGAAAAAGGAGACAAAACCATCACAGAGAAAAGGGGAGAAAGAGAAGGAAAGAGGGAAAGAACAAAACATCACAAAGAAAAAGGAAGACAAAACTATCACAGAGAAAGAAGAGAAAAAGAAAGAAAAAGGGAGAAAAAACATCAGAGAAAGAAGGGAGAAAGAGAAGGAAAAATGGAGACAAAAACATCACAGAGAAAGAAGGGAGAGCAAGAAAGAGGGAGAGAAGAAAACATCACCAAGAAAAAGTAAGACAAAACCATCACAGAGAAAGTAGGGAGGACGGAAATACAAAAGGTGAATTTGATTAAATTATGCTGGTAAAATTTTTGTTCTCATAATTGATCTTGTTATCTTTTGTGGTGTCTTTTTTTTTTTTTTTTTTTAGAAACGTAACATACAACTTCATCCAGGCTGAACCTGCTGCTGCTGCCACACTAAAGATGTGTTGAGGTGAGAATAAAACTTTTGTCAGTGCAGTACGAGGATGTCAAGGGCCCCAATGACTGGATTTGCCTTGGGCCCCCAAATGACTAAATACGCCCCTGCATATGGGCAGTTTACTATGGACAGATATTTATACTAAAATAACTCGACAACTGAGAAGAAATTCTAAAAAGTAATAAATTTATTTACTTTTTGTCATACTTGTTTTTTCATTGTTACCTAAGGGATGATGGCTTTAATGATGATATCAGAAAGAGGAAAGGAAAGAAAGGCTGCATCGATTGAAGGTTTCAATGGGAGCTGCATCAATTTAAGTTACAAGTCCTTGAAACAGTATCTACTGCTATTCACAGGGCAAGCTAACTCTGGAGAAACTGAGCTTTTGCTGTTTGAAAAGAAAATCTTGCTTTGAAAATGTTTTTTGTTCTTTGTCCCGAACTAGTACTGCAATCTATGAAGCTGGTACTTACAACTAACATTCTTAAAGCTGCAGACCAAGTTTTTATTTTTATTTTTTAAAATGAATTGAATAGAATCACAGGCAGATTCTCGATGCACTGAAAATGAAAGAATATAAAACAAGTCAAATCAAATTAAATGAATCTTTATACTCATCATATTCGATGAGATAATGTTTCTCCAGTATCTAAAGACCAACAGTAGTCAAAAAAATAAAAGAAATCACATTTATGACAGCCGCGGAGGTAGAGAGTGGATAAAACCTGTTGAAAGAGTGCCTGCCCGTGTGCGACGCTCCTGGGAAAAACAGCGAACGGAACCGTATACAAACAGGGATAATGTGATTGGTCAAAGCTAGCCGGCCTTCTATTGGTTGACAGCGTTGATACACAAAAAATCTGAGAGCAGAGCAGAGATCCATGAGCAGAAGTTCCGTGAGAGCAAGAGGAAGAGTTTGAGTTTGAGTGCAGGAAATCTGCACGAGCAGCATCATAACCGAGTGCGAAGACGGTCCGTGTACTTTACGTTTTCTGGATTGATATGGGTAACGAAAAACGGGAAACCATCCGATTTTCGATTTCCGTTTGGATGAAGGTAAACGAAAAACGGGAAACGAGCCGTGTCCAGTTTTTCGTTTGGAAATCGAAAATCAAAAAACGGAAAACAAGCCTATATCTGATTTTCTACTGTGGGTTTATTTCACACAAGTCGGGAAATAAAATACAAACGTCATTCCCTTTCATGTGTCTCGCTTTGCCTTCCACAGAAAGACACAGATTCTCTGTCTTTCAGATACAGTGTGATGTTTGTTTGCGGTGGTTCCAACAAATGTGTGTTCAAGGCCCACCCGCAGAAGAGGACTTTGTTTGTATTGCTTGTTAAAGTCCTGAGCTGGATGTATAGTGTCTAGAGTTGTAATTGTTAAATAGTTGGACCAATATGTTAGTTCTCTTTGTGATTTTTGTTATTTATCTTCAGCTGTATATACTTTTTTCCTAAAAACAAATGGTAAGTGATTGTATTATTATTTATATGTTATTGAGAAGTTTAGTACTTTTAAGAGACGTTGTTATAACTGTATAGTATTTAAGTATTAAACCTTTTTTCTGCAAGATGCATTTTTTATATAACAATACCTACTTTCTAAAAAATTCTTCTATAAATTGGGCATTTTGTAAAACAAATTTTGCAATAAGAAAAAATCAGGCTGAAATGTTGGTATATCACCTGAGTAATGTAGATGGGAGGTACATTTTCTGGCAGACACAGACAATCAGCCTGAAATAATTTGTATCCCCCTATAACTTTAGCTGTTATTAATGAAACTAGTCCTAATTCACAAGTGTGGCTGTGCATGATCACGAATATCTGCAGAATAAACCACATGATGTTAGGACATCACCCGAGTAATATAGATAGGGGATACATTCAGGTTTTGCTGAGCATGATCACAAATGTCTGCAGAATAAACCATATAATGTTAGGACATCACCTGAGTAATAAAGATGGGGGATACATTTTATGGCAGGGACAGACAATGAAGCTGAAATAATTTGTATCCCCTTATAACTTTAGCTGTGATTAATGAAACTCGTCCTAATTCACAGGTTTTGCTGAGCATGATGAGAAATGTCTGCAGAATAAACCACATGATGTTAGGACATCACCTGAGTAATATAGATAGGGGATACATTTTCTGGCAGGTGCAGACAATGAGGCTGAAATAATGTGTATTCCCCTCATAACATGTTCTGGTAGATCCTCCTGTATTGTCATTTGTCTGTGTTGAGAATTTCTGAATAAATGCTATGAAGTTCTGATGATGAACAGAGGGGGGATTTAACCAAAAACAACAAAACAAAAACGCCAATATTTGAAGATAAGATACCCTGGTGGAATTGAGTCTGGCAGTGTGATAAAATGCTCACAGTGGTGTTGATTTTACTGTATCAGAAGTTGGACAGATTGCTCTAAAGATTGAATTACAGCACATTTGAATCTAGTTCCCACCCAGAGGGTATTGAGCCTACGTTTAGTTAGCAGGGTGATCCAGTAGCAACATCACACTTTATTACAAAAAGGAGAAGGAAAAGACATTGTTAGGCAGCGCGATGAATACTATTAACTGAGCAACACGCCATGTATAGTAAAACCTTTTTTTCAGACAAATGTCACGTGCTGCATTACCAAACATGTTTGACAATCAAAGCATGATCGTAACAATCCACGTTTTGTTTTATTAATAAACTACGCTGATATCTAAACACAGGATTATAACTCCACCCTTCCGAATGCATGCGCACCCCCGCGGCAGGGGATACAATTTCTATCAGGGGTAACTACTTTCGCACGACACCTGTCCAAGGCAAAGCAAGACACACGAAAGGGAATGACATTTGTATTTTATTTCCCGACTTGTGTCAAATAAACCCACAGTAGAAAATCAGATATAGGCTCGTTTTCCATTTTTTTATTTTCGATTTTCAAACGAAAAACGGGACATGGCTCGTTTCCCGTTTTTCGTTTACCTTCATCTAAACGGAAATCGAAAATCAGATGGTTTCCCGTTTTTCGTTTACCCATATCAATCCGGAAAACAGATGGCCGTAAAGTACACGGACCTAGGACACAGTTTGAGCACGCGCAGAGCAAATTTGAGCGCAAGAGCAGAGTTCTGAGAGACAATATCATGAAATCTGAGAATGAAATCGATAAATGCTGCCCTCAAATCAATTTAAAATGCTCTTGAATTATGATAGGAAATTTATTCCATAGCACCAAGGCCAAAATGATAACAGACAAAATTGTTGAATTCATTTTGTTGGATGACCAACCACTATCTGTGGTGGAAATTGCGGGTTTTCGAGGTTTGGTACAACATTTGGAGCCAAGCTATCAGCTACCAAACCGGCACAGCATCTCTGATTCACTTATCCCGCAGAAGTACAAACAGGTGAGAGAGTTCATCTCTAAACGTTTGGAAAGTGCAGTCATGGTTAGTTTAACAACTGACATTTGGAGGTCAGACGTATGTCCAGTGTCCCGAATCAGTCTGACAGCACAGTGGATAGACTCAAGTTTTACTTTGCAGAAAGCTGTGTGTACAAGCTAAGAAGTTTCGTGGCTCACACACAGGAGAGGCAATCGCGATAGCAATAGAGGAGATACTGAATGTATGGAAAATTGAGAAGAGCAGGGTCCATGTAATCTTGCGGGACAATGCCAGTAATATGATAAAGGCAATGGATCGTCTTGGGGTTGCCAAGGTAGGATGTTTCGCCCACACGCTGCAGCTTGTTGTTAATGAGGGGCTGCTGTCGCAGCGTAATGTGAGTGACGCGCTGGCCGTTGGAAGAAAAATCATGGGTCATTTCAAACACTCAACTTGCATATTCACGCTTGCAAGACATTCAAGAGCAGGTGAATATGCCGCCCAAACGTCTGCAGCAAGACGTACGGACACCGTGGAACAGCTCCTATTACATGATCCAGAGCCTCCTTTCAGAGAAACGAGCCCTGTGTGCATACACAGCAGAGTACAACCTGCCAGCCACACTGACTGCGACCCAGTGGGGGCTACTAGAAAAGACTGTACAAGCTCTAGCCCCTTTTGAGGAGCTGACAAGGGAGGTGAGCTCCTCATCTGCCTCTGCATCTGATGTCATCTCCATTGTCCAAGTCCTGAAACGCCTTCTGAGTTAACCAGAGGAGGCGGATGTGGGAATAAGGACCATGAAAGGCACCCTCTTGGAGGCTGTGAGAAGACGTTTCACACACCTGGAAACTGAGCCAATATACTCAGTTGCAACGCTTCTGGATCCAAGATATAAGGACAGGTATGTTTGGTTTCTTTACTTTATTAGTACGAGTGAGTGGATGAATGACAGAGAGATTCACATACACAAACTGAATAATCCCACACCTGTCAGTGTGTATGGATTTTTAAAAACTTATGCACTGTTATTCATAGTAAGACTGGAATTAATGACTGGATATTATGGCAGGTAAACTTTAAACCATGCAAATGTTTATTTTTATGTTTATTTCCAGGTATTTCTCAGATGCAGAACCCTCAAGACAGGGAAAGGACATGCTAATGGCAGAGGTAATGAAGATGGAGGAGGTGATGAGGAGGACCAGAGCAGGAACCTCAGAGCCAGCAGAGGGGACCTCATCTTCCACACAGCCAGCAGAGGGGACCTCATCTTCCACACAGCCAGCAGAGGGGAACTCATCCACCTCAGAGCCAGCAAAGAAGATGGCACAGGTGGAGGCTGCAAGCAAGAGCATATTTGGAAACATTTTTGATGAAATCTTGGAGGAAAGCACACCTTGTCCTGAGCCAGCGACAACAAGTGCATGCATTGAAATGCAGACCTACTTCAGCGAGCCAACTATTCTGCGTTCAGACAATCCACTGCTGTATTGGAAGGTTAACCAACATAGACTGCCCTCCTTGGCAGTCACAGCTGCTAAATTTCTTTGTGCACTTTCCACAAGTGTGGAGAGCAAGAGGCTCTAAAGCACAGCCTCCAACATTATTGATGACAAGAAGAGCAGACTGACTGCTGAGAAGGCTGAAATGCAAATTTTTCTAAAGAAAAATCTGCCCCTCATGTTCCAAGACAAGGCAGCTTAAGCATTTTCAGTTCAAGGTCAGGCAGCTAACATGTTTTATTTTCTGTAAATATTTTATTTAATGTTAGTATTGAAATAATGTTCATTCTACACTAGATTGCACTATCCCTTGTTTTTGTAATGTGATTTTTCTGTTTATACACTTGGATTGTTTAATTTCATTTCAGTATTTGCACAAAGTTACACCTTTATTTTATTTCAAACATTTGAATGGTGCAGCTGGGTCTGTTGTGTTTACAGTGTTGTTGAAAGCAATGTGAGCTCTAAGTTTTAATAAAGCCACAGCAGTTACACATAACTTCAGTTGTCACATATTTTCCTTCTTTCTTTAGGGGACCAGAACAGTTGTTGTACAGTGAACATGGTGTTTTTAGATGTCCGTATCAAGCAAATTACATCCATGTATTATTAACAACTTTTAGAGTGACAAAAAGAATCAGATCGGTATCGGCCGATCCTCAAGGCTGCAGTATCGATATCGGTATCGGATATGAAAAAGTGGTATCGAGCCATCCCTAATTAAAATCCCCTGCAACCAATACAAAGTTGTCTGGGTGTACAGTGATAATGGCATCATGGCACTTCCCAGTGCCTCGTTAGCAATAGCTTTAGCATTAGCATTCAGAGCTATGTAAACAGCAGCTACAATCACATTGGTGAATCCCCTCAGCAGTAGAATGGCCGGCATTTCACACTGAGGAACTCCGCCCAACTGAGAACAGTGTTTAGAGGCTAACGTGGCATTAAGACGTCAGTCCTTGTTGATATAGATGGACAGGGCCCCGCCTCAGCTCTTAACAGAGCTAGCAGCCTCTCTGTCCACCTGGAACAATGTCATCCCCCCAGCTGTATGCCCGCGTCTTGGATGTTGTCATGGAGCCACACTTCCGTGAAAGCAAACACACAGCACTCTTTCTACTCTCTGCGAGTTTCTTTCAGCAAACATAGCTCATCCATCTCGTTGTCGAAGGAGTCTGTAGTAACGTATGTAGCTGCAATACTTTCTTTATTTAAACATACATTTAAACATACTTTACTTGTGTCTAACATAAATAGCTTTGTAAAAATCATTTTAAGCAACATAGGTCTTACGTACTCATTTACTCAATAAATGTTTACTTGCACACTGCTGTATAAGATGTGGATGCAAGGTGAAAAGTGGGGATAGTTGTTCTTCGATTTGAATGTTGTGAGTATGAGCTCTTGTGTAACTGTGTGAGCTGTTAAGGTGAAAGAGCATACCACTCGAGCACCCCGGTAGCTTAAGTGGTTGAGCGGGCGACCCAGAGACAAGGGCTATAGCTCCCGACACAGATGCCAAGGGTTCAATTCCAGTCCATGTCCCTTTGCTGCAGGTCTTGCCCACATTTCCTGGTTTCCTCTCTCCACTGTCTTATATAATAAAGCTTAAAAGGCCAAAAAAAAAAACTTAAAAAAAAACAGAGTACACCATTGGTTTATTATTATGCTGTCATAGCATTACCACACTATATAATGTCGTAGTCAGTCCCTCCATGAATTCACGATGTTGCGATCGCGCGAATTCACGTGAAATCAACCAATCTCCGCAATTTTGGCCCGCCTTCCGTGAGTTCCACCAATCATAGCAGTCCCCAGCGGAAACCTAATGCACGTACGTCACCGAATTCACTTCCTTGTTTATGGTTTGAAGATGCAGACATGTGCAGTACTAATGTCTCATTTACCAACAAAAATTATTGCTGAAGACCGTGATAAACAATTAATTCACTGATGTTCTTCACCAAAGCGGAGCTAAACTGTTTTACACCCGTGCAATATTGTGGTGGAATACAAAAAAAGAAAAAAAACCAATCGATTGATACACTGTAAAAAAAAGAACACGAAACATATTAGAACGGCTGAAATGAGCGGACAACAGGACCAGACAAATCACCATGATGGAAACTGTTGCATCCAGATCCGTTAGAGCACTGAAAGAATGAAGGTAAATTAGATTAATTATTTCACCAAAGAACATAGCGGAGTTATGTGACGATCAGCATGTGTGAATCCTTCCTCTGTTACCAACATAACTCAAAACGGACTCAGGGATTTGAATGCAATTTTCAGGGTCGGTCAGAATTGACACAAGGACTTTAAGTGATACGGCTTAAAGTTTGGATCCACGGATTTGTTAAGGATTTATAGCGCCACGGCGTCTGATAGCGGCACGGTAACCATGGCAACAGGTGAACGCTACCTCAGCGGCCCACTGACGATCACATGATTGTGATCCTACAACAAATCTACCTCTGTGGACGTATCGGAAATGATACAAGGAACAGTTAATTAAATTGTGAGGGTGTTTCTGAGTCTCATCAATTCCAGTTGCCAGCTACATATTTAGGTCACGCGATTCGGTATGTACATATGCAAAACACACCTGTCTTGGTGGAGGACTGCGCTCTGTCAGTGCTGTTCTTGTTAGTTGACGTGACAAGCCGTGAGCGTGTTTGTGTGAACACGTGTGTGCCAGGATGTGAAATTAACTTTTTAAGCAACCGACAGATATATCCGAATATGATTCATTAAATAGTAAATTAGCATTTTGTGCCACAAATCTACCAACTACTTCATGTTAAACCAGTATCTGGCTGCTGCTTATTTCCCACTGTGGTGTGTCAGCTTTTGTGGAAATGGGTTGGAATGCAAAATAATTTCGGAATAAATATTGTCAATTACAGCATTGAAACATGTTCTGCAAGCTGGAAAAATGCAGCTTTTTAGCAATTGTCACTGTCTCCCGCAATTTCATCACAACAAATAAACTTAAAACATCGCAACTTTTATCGCAATTTTTTAGAAAAGCTGCCGCGAATTCAGGCATTTTCGGCTGCAACAATCACGAAAAACGCCCGCGAAATCCTGGAGGGACTGAGTAGTGTTGCACGGCAAACTGATACTTTTCATTTTTTTTAATTAAGCATTTTTTTAACCAAGTTAGTCTCTGTGGGGTCAGAGATCTGTCAGACCAGTGCTTTACCCGCAAAGGCCCCACAGTGATGCAATAACGGCCAGAGACGACACGCAAGCTAATTACACAGATCTCTTGACACTGATTGTTATGGATGAACTTGCAATGAAGACATTGCAACAACCCGTCTGTTTGTCCAGAAATGAAGAAGCTTTTACAAAGGTGTTGCAATACCCTGCAGATAAAAACAATACTATTCCCCAGAAGCTATGTTTTCTGTGTTGTGTTGATGTGCAACAATAGAGCAGTATGTGTGTGCAGTGCTCATCCTCCACTCTCTGCAAGCGTAGTGGTTTACCAAAAACATGGCTGTAAACATTGGTGCTTTTCCTGACCATCCACAGATTGTCAACAAAGCAGACGCCCAAAGCAAAATCTGGGATTATCTTGTTCACTGCCAACAGTTAGAGCAACCCCACCAACACCGCTAAACCTGTTTGTAAAACATGTTGTGAACCTAGACAGAGGGAGTCAGCATGCCTGACTTGGCAAAGCGTCTCACTGAGAAACACGACGACTTCTTCAAAGAATTCAAAGAGTGACAGCTTGCCAGATAACTGAATTACATCATGTCTCATTCAATAACAAGTGAACCTTCCATCAGTGCTTGACATGACAGTCAACAGCTATGATAAATGTTCAATCTGGCTTTATCGATTTTCTAACTTACCAATATGGAAACCATCTCGATATGTTTTAATAACTGCAAGATGCTAGAATTGAGGCATTCATAAGTGTTCAGATCAACAACACCAGTTACACTAAACAACTGAATCCTTGCAGAAAGATGATAATGTACAATAGACATCTTACTGATTAAAGCTTACTGAACAACTAACTGTTGAAGCATTAATCTTATAAATACTGCTCACTGTAACTAGGCCTAAATTCATACTGAATAGAAAGTGACACTCTGTACCTGCAAAAAAAAAAAAAAAAAATCGGAATCTGAATTGATAACAAATTCATCACAGGATCCCATGAAGCGTCTTTTTAATCCCACCTTTACTTGACATAGTCTTCGAAACTAGCTGTCACCCAGAGTCGTAAACAAACGTTTAGATTTGTTTGTCCATTACTGTCTCAAAACCCTAAATTTAAAGCATCAACTCTTAATGAAAAGACCATGATTAAAATCAATGAAAGAAGTGAAATCAACCCATCTAAAATGAAACAAATGTACACTACTGTTCAAAAGTTTGGGGCCACTTAGAAATGTCCTTATTTTTGAAAGAAATGCATTTTTTTCAATGAAGATAACATTCAGTGAAATAGAAACACAGTCTAGACATTGTTAATGTGGTAAATGGTTATTCTAGCTGAGAATGTTACGCCCTCCGTTTCTGAATCAGGATAGTGGCAGGTTTTCTTTTCCTCTTTTCCGCCTCCCTCTATCTCTCTCGCAGGTGAGCATGTGTGCGTGGAGCAGGCGCTGCCTATCTAATCAAGTGGGATCGGCACGCAAGCAGGTGGGAATAATCAACAGAACTACTTCCTCTCCCATATAAGCAAACGCTGCACACCACTCTATGCTGGACTGTTGAACAGCCAGTCAGTTGTGATCGCCTCTTCTGTCTAGCTCTCTTGCGTCAGCTCTTTACTTACCTTTGTTTCCTTGCCTTCCAGTCTGGAGTCCTGCCTGCTCGTGCTCACCTGGATTCTCTCCCACCCATCAAGCCATACACACCTCTGTTGGAACCCTGGACCTGTCTGCTCTCAATTCCCCATCTGCCTAAACCAAGCCCACACCAGTAGGTACTGCAACTGCAGCACCTGTCCTTGGCAACCAACCTCTTGCTACACACTACTTTTCCCCTGCCATGGCCACACCGCTCACCATCAGTTAAGTTCCCACTTGATCTCCAAGCTAGATATGGTTTAGTGTTTTTAGTTGTGTTTGGTTAGTTTCTAGCTAAATCATTTCGTAGTTCAGCCAATTAGTCATTTATATCTTGTTTTTTGTTGATCAGCTTTCCTGCCTAGGTCCTACCTTGTGTGGGTTAGTGTTAAATTTGTATATTTCTGTGCACACTCTAGTGGTAGTTCTGCCAGTTCACTAGAGGGCCCAATGCCCTGTACAGTCCCTGTATACTTCCTGTACCCTACATATATCCTGTTGTCGTCCTTTAACTGTATTTGTAGTTCTGTATACCTTATTTCTTGGAAGTAAATGTCATAATATTCACACCTATGTCTCGTTTCATGTCTCTGTTCCTACACTTGAGCCTCATCTTAGCAGATTCCTAACAGGAAACGGCTGATTTTTCACGGAATATCTACATAGCGGCCCATTTCCCGTAACCATCACTCCTGTGTTCCAATGATACATTGTGTTAGCTAATCGTGTTGAAAGACTAACTGATTAGAAAACCTTTGTAAAATTATGTTAGCACATGAATAAAAGTGAGTTTTCATGGAAAACATGAAATTGCCTGGGTGACCCCAAATTTGAACGGGACTGTATAGATTGTAGGGGACAGCTGGGAGTTGCCCATTCTTTTCCCAAACAGCAGCAAGCGGACAAGTATAAAAAACTGCTTCCTCATTCATTCTTGGATGTTGTTCAGCAAGTAAGTTTTTGTATCCATGTGTTTTTGTAGCTGTTTTCTAGTAGCTCACCTGGCAGCCATTGTACAACAGCTGGTGCTCAAACTTGCGGATGCTGAGAATTTGCTGGAACATATCGTATAGTTGCTCCTTACTGAGGATGAGTTCCGACATGGCACTCAGGTGTGTTCGCTGTGGCTGCCGTCGCATGTCCTCATCCCCCCTGTAGATGGCGTCATACTTGGCAATCCAGGAGCTTAGCACAGTCTCTTTGCTCAAACCATCAATCTCTGGGAGGCTGCGGACACGACGCTCAATGTTCTTCTTGAAAACCTCACGGAAGTCATTTGCAGAGCATCCACCACTCTGAACCATCCGGGAAACACGCTCACTGTTCAGAAAGCCCTGCCACAGAAAGAAAGAACAATACAACACTGATTGAGTTACTAACTCCTGTTCAGCTACATACATCTTATCCACAAATGCCAACACTTTCATGTCCCTGTATGAGTAGAGACCAAAGAAAAAAAACTAAGTTAAACAAATACACTACAAGAAAAGTTCTACACTCTCCGTAAACTGCCCAGTAGCTGCTAAATAACTTATCAAAACATCCAGAGACTAAACGGGACAGTCACATGGTGATTCTTTGGTTAATTCATATTTTTGGCAGTAGCTTAGTTTCAAAGAGACTGATGCTGAATCCGACTGAATTATGTGGCTCAGACTGAAGCAGCAGCAGCTCAGTGTGACATTAAAAAGTATCTCAGCTGGCAACTTCACCTCTTCTTGGTAGTCGCACTGAAAGTCTGAATAGCAGAGCATCAGAGAAAGAGATTCATCTAGCAGCTGAAGACAGTTTGAGAAAAATGTGTGCAAACATCTCATATTAGGTTTGGAAAACATTCTACACATTCAGGTTCTGTCCTTCAAAGATTCCCTATCCTGCCACATTCCATCAGTCCAAATTCTACATTATTTTTCAGAGGATTTTTTTTAACCTTCAAAATCTATTGACATAAAATAACAAAAATATACAAAATAAATATGTTAGAATACATCAGCACCGCCACTTTCTCAGATGACCCAGGCTTTTTGGTGTCTATAGAGAAAATACGTTGATTTTTGTTACTGTGCAGTCATTGAATCCATACTTGCTGCTTTGGGGCTATGACCTGGTAAAGATGGCAAGTAAGATTATGGGTACCTCTGCTCTACTCATGTCGCAAGACTTGTATAAACAGGCCACCATCAGCCAGGCAAACAGTATTCTTTCGTACTCATCACATGCCCATTTTCCACAGTATGCTCTGTTGAATTCAGGCAGAAGGTACAGAGTCCTGCTGTGGAGGCTAAACATTATTTTATCCCTCTCTCAATCAAGCTCATGAATGACTTGTTAGGTGCAGCTACCAAAAGGAGGTACCCAAATGTTGTGTACATAGGGATGTATGCCTGTATGTGGGGGGTATATGCGCCTTTTATTATTATTTGTTCTTTATGTCACATATTTTAGGTGTTTTAGTAGCATGTGTTCTATTTTATGTGTTGCAGTGCAGCTTGCTGCTGCCTTTGTCAAAGACAAATTTCAACCACGGGAGGCAATAAAGTGAACCTTGATCTTGAAATATCATCAATCATACTGCTTCCGTCCCTGCATGTAAATGTTCCATCAAAACACTTTCCACATCACTATTTTGCAGGGGTGCAGTCGCTACATCCTTGGCTTAGCACCGCCCAAGATGACTGTGGTTGGTCTCAAGGAATATAAACAAGTCTCATAGCAGTGGCACATATTAAGATCTGGGATTTATGCAGTTCTGAGTGTACAGTTGATTCTCATGAGAATTTACCAGGTGTAAAGACCCAAGTGACAATATGAAAGGCCAGATGACTGGCTTTTAGAATTTCTTAAAATCGTCAGAGCTTTTTGAGTGTTGCTTGACATCATTGTGAACATCTACAAACAGTGGTACAGAGGGACTTACCCTTATCCAGTGACAGGGTTTGGGAACTTGCTGGAATATGTCTAATACATGCAAATAATTACAAATAAAAGGATCTTAAGTTAACCCCTTGGTACCTGAAACCACAAGCGTATTTTAGTGGTCTTTTGAAGTTCATGCTGAATATCTCACACTGTGCTATACGTTTAATTCATAGTTTTCTCAGTAGTAGATTGCAGGCTGTGAGGATTGGGACTGTGTTATCGGACACCATCATTACCAACACTGGAGCTCCTCAAGGTTGTGTCCTCAGTTCCTTTCTCTACACACTTTACACCAATGACTGCACAAGCCCTACGAACATTACAACATATTACAAATATTCTGATGATACTGCAATTTTGGCTTTAACCATTCAGTGACACATTTCACACAATGGTGTACAAATAATCATCTGTATATTAACTCCAGTAAGACAAAGGAGATGGTTTTCAACCCACCTACACCAAGTTTGAATAGAATTTTCATCAATTATAATCCAATAGAACAGGTGAACACATTCAAATATCTCGGACTTACTTTGGACAATGACTTTACCTTCAAACATCATGTCACAGATATTTATAAACGATCACAACAAAGACTTCATGTTCTCCGTACACTTAGTTCTCTTCATGTTGCTCCTCGTCTCTTGTTGCTGCTGTACAAAAGTATAATCCAGTCCATTCTGCTGTATTGTTCTTCCTGTTTCTATACTTTATCAGTTTCAGACAGAAACCGACTTGTTAAAATTACACGTATTGCATCTAAAATTATACATCAACCCACACCTAACATATCTGAACTTAATGATAAGGCAATAGCCCGTCTCGCCAGATCAATAATTTCGGACACTGAACACCCTCTTCATCACATGTTCCAGCTCCTCCCCTCTGGACACAGATTTCGAGCACTAAGATGGCATTATGTCCGTTACAACAGAAGTTTTGTTCCATCAGCTATCGTCATCCTCAATAAGCCACCGCGCTGAACTTGAACTTTATTTTTGTGTGTCATATTGTGAATATTGTGAATTTTGTCTCTGTATGTATGTTATGATGTTGTGACATGACAGCTTGTGAAAACAAATTTCCTTCGGGACAATAAAGAGCTCTATCTATCTATATGGGAGTTGTTTTGGGGAAATGCAAATGACCAGCCGCATATACTGATGATCACAATGTGTGGCTTGACTTTTCTACTAGCAGTTACATATCTGACAACATCTAAGACAATGCTGATATATCATAAATGTTAAGATAAAATTGGCTGTTAATGTCTGACAACAATCAAGACATTTACAGACACAGAGAGAGATGGATGTCTACTAATACTCTGCTTACTGACATTTTAGAGCAATTTTGGAGAGCGAGAAAATATACTGATACCCCTTTAGCTAAAAAAAGAAATTGTCCCTCAGGTTGTGAGCATGCACATACACATTCAATGACAATCTGCTTGTAGTATTTATCAGTCCCTCCAGGAATTTGCGATGTTGCAATCGCGCGAAATCAACCAATCTCCGCGAATGTTGCGCGGCCTTGCAATTTTGTCCAATCACTGCAACTTTCCCGCAATTTTGGCCCGCCTCCCGTGAGTTCCACCAATCACAGCAGCTCCCAGTGCAAACGTAATGCACGTACATCACCGAATTCACTTCCTTGTTTCTGGTTTGAAGATGCAGACATGTGCGATACTAATGTCTCCCATTTACCAACAAAAATTACTGATCAAGACCGTGATAAACAATTAATTCACTGATGTTCTTCAGCAAAGTGGAGCTAAACTGTTTTACAACTGTGCACTACTGTGGTGGAATACAAAAAAAGAAAAAATCATCGATTGATACACACTTTTTTTTTAAAAAAAAACATGAAACATAGAATGGCTGAAATGAGCGGACAACAGACCAGACAAATCACCATGACGGAAACTGTTGCATCCAGATCTGTTAGAGCACTGAAAGAATGAGGTAAATTAGATTAATTATTCCACCAAAGAACACGGTGGAGTTATGTGACACTCAGCGTGTGTGAGTCATTCCTCTGTTACCAACATAACTCAAAAATGGGATTTAAATGAAGTTTTCAGGGTTGGTCAGAAATGACACAAGGATCAAATGATTAGACTTTGGCAGTGATACGGCTTAAAGTTTGGATTCACTGATTTGTTAAGGATTTCCTATTGCCATGGCAACAAATGAATGCTACCTCAGTGGCCTGCTGACGATCACATCATTGTGATCCGACAAAAAATCTACCACTGTGGACGTATCAGAAACGATACAAGGAACAACTGATTAAATTGTGGGGGTGTTTGAGTCCCATCAATTCCCATCGCCCGCTACATATTTAGGTCATTTAGGTTGAATGGGTATGTACACATGCAGAACCCACACCTGTGTTCAGCGCAAGGTCAGGTAATGAACAGTCTTGGTGGACTACTGCGCTCTCTCAGTGCTGTTCTTGTTAATTGACGTGACAAGCCGTGAGCGTGTGTGTGTGTGTGTGTGAACACCTGTGTGCCAGGAAGTGAAATTAACTAGTTGGAATAGGTTCATTTTGTCGTTGTATACTATACAATAGTTTTACTTATTTAAACCGACTAATCGAAAAGAGTTGTTTTTACCTTGCTGATATGTTTCGACAGCTGCTGTCGAAACATGTCAGCAAGGTAAAAACAACTCTTTTCGATTAGTCGGTTTAAATAAGTAAAACTATTGTAGTGAAAATAACTTTTTAAGCCACTGACAGATATGTCCAAATATGATTCATTCAATAGTAAATTATCATTTTGTGCCGCAAATCTACCACCCACGTTACATTAAACCAGTATCTGGCTGCTGCTTATTTCCCACCGTGGTATGCCAGCTTGTGGAAATGGGTTGGAATGTTAAATAATTAATTTCGGAATAAATATTGTCAATTACAGTGTTGAAACATGGTCTACAAGTGGGAAAAAATGCAGCTTTTTAGAAATTGTCACTGTCTTCCGCAGTTTCATCACAACAAATAAGCTTAAAACATTGCAACTTTTATTGCAATTTTTTAGAAAAGCTACCGCGAATTCAGGCATTTTCGGACTGCAACAATCACGAAAAATGCCCGCGAAATCCTGGAGGGACTGATTTATGTCCTTATTTGTGATTTTCTTTGTGGTTTTTCTTATGCATTCCAGGTAACTGAAGACCACTCTGATATTCAGGAAAAGCTAGGTTTTCTGCAGAAAACTGTCTAGTGTCTGCTGTAACTAAAACTAATGTCAAACTTAAAAGAAGTCACTCAGTTCCCCAAAAAATTGTCCACTTTCATTCAGTTTCTCTGGCAAATTGCTCTGGGCACAACAGTTAAACCCTACAACCTTTTTTCATTCTCTATAATGTTTTTTTCTGGAACTGAGAGTCATATGCATAAAGTTAAAATGAAAAAGTAAATGAAAGAATAACAGTAAAATAGTAGCAATTAAAAACTACCGGGAACGACAGAGGTATAGGTCAGGGGCGGGGCTTCAGGGGCGGGGCTTCGGGTGGGGGCTGGGAGGGTGGCACGCCCCCGATGTGGGACCTGAGAGAGCCATGCCACTACCACTGCTCTGGGGAGCTCGAGAAAGTGGGCCCTCCCATGACTTGTGTCCAGAGGAGCCGAGAATATGAGCACACTCTGCTTGATAAGTATAATGTTTATACAGGGTTTCCCAGTCAGGACTGACTCATGGTTGCTAAAACTTTAGAAGATTGACTGACTTTAGTGATGTAGTAGGTGTAAAATATTGAATAAAATGCTGTACTGCATGAGTGGCTTTATTTTCACTGTCACATTTAACTTTATAGTGCAAATTTTTCTTGTTACCAATAGGTGGCGCTATGACTTTTTCAAAATTTTTCAGTGTGGATGTCCTCACAATGGGCCTGGTGTCCAGCACATGAAATTTGGGGCAGATAGGAACAGGATTTGCTGAGATATAAGCATTTTAGTCGTCATGGTGAGACATCAAAATTCACCGCGCCGCCACAGACACGCCTTTGATGACACGTCACCATTTTCACTGTGAATCCTCATCAATATGTCAGAGTTTATGTCACCACATTTGAGGTGAATCTGAACAAGACACAAAGATTAATACTTCAAAGTGTAAAAAATGACATTTTCTGTTGCCAGCAGGTGGCGCTCTGACTGTGAATGGATTTCATCATATGGATGTGATCAGGGCAGGAATCTGATCATACATATAAAGTTTCAGGAAGACTGGAGCATGTTCAGGGCATTTACACAGCACTTGAAATTTCATGGCGAAGGATCAAAATTCCACAGACCGCCACGGACACGCCTTTTGACTTTGGAAAAAGATTTTAATAACTTCTGCTCATTACGGCCTCCTGTATGTACTGGTCGAATTTGAGGCGAATTGGAGTTTCCCCCTCGGACGAGTTCGCTCTAGAAAAAAACAAAAAATGTTCAAAATCTGGAATTCAATGCAAAATAGCTCACTTCCTGTTGGGTTTAGAAAATCGCCACCACTGACTTTTTTGTTCACCCTGATGTGCTGCATATGTGTACCAAATTTGGGAGCTGTAGGTGAAACATGCTGCCCGTAGGAAAGTGTAGGGGGCGCTATGGAGCCATTTTGTCATACACTTCCACAATTCCTTTAGAATATAAAATTTTTCATCAGTTCTGGTGTGTGTACAAATTTTCATGAGTTTTTGAGCATGTTTAGGCCCTCAAAAATGCAGTTGTTCTGAGAGACAAATAATAATTAAAGCTGCGAGCAGCATTGAACGGGTCCTCGCATCCTTGCTGGTCGGCGACCCCAAGCATGTCCACCAGGCAATGCTGCGACAAAGTGTATTTAGGCTCATGGATGTAACGAGGACTGGATTCTGAGCACTCAGGTCAAATTTCAGACAGATTGGAGCATGTACAGACTATTTTTGCAGCACTTTGTGTCCATCCACCAGGTGGCACTATGTCTGTGACTGTATAGTGGTCTATGAAACTCATCAGGACTGGACTCTGATCAAACATGTAAAGTTTGAAGTAGATTCCAGCATGTACAGGGCATTTCTTCAAGACGCCGTGCTTCATGGCGTAACATTAAAGTTCAGTTGGCCGCCATGGCCACACCCTTTGAGTTTTGTGAACAATTTTCACACATACTCAACCTGAAGGCGTGTAGTATATATTGTCCCAATTTCAGATGTTTTGGAGTTATTGCCTGTGAGAAATCAATTGTTGAAAATGATCAAAAACACCAAAAATCTGACATTTAATTCAAAATGGCCAACTTCCTGTTGTGTTTAGAGAATGACTCCAAGAGACTTTTTTGTTTGAACTGCTACATTTGCATGCCAAATTTCATAGTCCCCGGTGAAAGTCTGTGTGGAGGCTATTTTTTAAAATGCTGTAGGGGTCGCTATGGGACATGCTGTGAATGTATTTTGGCCAATAAATGTGATCAGGACAGGACTGTGTTCAATCATGTGAGGTCTGAGGTAGATTGGACCATGCAGAGGATAGTTAGGTAGCACTTATGTTTCATGGCGAACCATCAAAATTGTGGAGGTCGCCATGTCCACACTCTTTGACTCTGGAAGAATCCTTTAATAAATTTTGATCAGAAGATCGTGTTGTATTTCCTGGTAAAATTTGAGGTCTGGAGGAGTTAAGCCTTAGGAGGAGTTCGCTCTCAAAAATTCAAAAAATAGAGAAAATTTATCCACGTATTTCAAAATGGCGGACTGCCTGTTGAGTTTAGGGGATGGCTCCAAGAGGCTTTTTTGTGTGTCCTGGTGTGCTCCATAGGCCTCCCAAATTTTGTGGATGTCGGTGAATCGTGCTGCCGCGGCTGTTTGTTAAACATACTGTAGGGGGCGCTATAGCACATGCCCTGCAGAGATGCATACAGTGTTATTCCTTGAGACGACTGTGATGTGTGTGTAAATTTTGGTGAGCTGTTTAACATTCTAAGCCTGTCAAAAAGTACTTTGTCATAACAACAACACGTTGCTACGGCAACAGCATTCTATGAAATGCTAAAATTTTCACACTTTGGCATTGTCAGGGGGTGAAGACTGAGCTGACCAGTTTCCAGAAGGATATGACAAAGTTTGGAGCAATAATGCACGCAAATGTAATTTCTAAACTACTTGTTACCAATAGGTGGCGCTATGACTTTTTCTAAAATTTTTCAGTGTGGATGTCCTCAAACTGGTTCTGGTGTCCAGCACATGAAGTTTGGGGCAGATAGGATCCTTTGCAGCTGAGATATGAACACTTCAATTTTCATGGCGAAACATCAAATTTTGCCGTCCCGCCACAGACACGCCTTTTTATGACACGTCACCATTTTTTCTGGGATTCATCATCAATGTGTTCAGGCTTATGTCGCCACATCTGAGGTGAATCTGAGCAACAGGCTAAGAATAGTACATGAAAGTGTAAAAAATGTCAAATTCTTGATACCACAAGGTGGCGCTGTGACTGTGAATGAATCTTGCTGTATGGATGTCATCGAGCCAGGTCTGTGATCATACATGTAAAGTTTCATTCAGATCGGAGCATGTTCAGGAGAGTTAGACAGCATTTCCTGTTTCATGGCGAAGGATCAAATTTTGACAGGCCGCCAGGACCACACCCTTTAACTATGGATGAAGATTTTGATAACTTTTTCACAGGAAGGCCTGCTGGATGTACTGGCAAATTTTCAGATCGCTCAGACTTTTCCCCGAGGAGGAGTTCATCATAGATTTTGTACAGTTAACGCATGATGGCGCACTTCCTGTTGGGTGTAGAGCATGGCTGTGATTGACTTTTTTGTGTTTCCTAATGTGCTACATATGCCTCCCATATTTTTTAGCTCTCGGCCAAATGCCTTCCGAGTTGGCCGAAAACCACTTTTTAAAATTTTGTAGGGGGCGCTATGGAGCCATTTTGCCACACACCTCCACATGCCCTAAAAAATATGAAATTTTTCGCCAGTTCTGATGTGTGTGCAAATTTTCATGACTTTTCGAGCATGTTCAGGCCCTGAAAAATGCAGTTGTTTTGGCAGAATAATAATAATAATAATAATCATAAGGAAGAAAAATAAAAAACCCTAAGGTTCCAATAGGGTCCTAGGCACCGCTGGTGCCTTGGCCAGTCGGTGCCCTTGCACCGCCTGTCCTCGGCACCCTCGGTGCTCGGACCCTAATTAAAGCTGGGAGCAGCATTGAACGGGTCCTCGCATCCTTGCTGGTCGGCGACCCCAAGCATGTCCACCAGGCAATGCTGCGACAAAGTGTATTTAGGCTCATGGATGTAACGAGGACTGGATTCTGAGCACTCAGGTCAAATTTCAGACAGATTGGAGCATGTACAGACTATTTTTGCAGCACTTTGTGTCCATCCACCAGGTGGCGCTATCTCTGTGACTGTATAGTGGTCTATGAAACTCATCAGGACTGGACTCTGATCAAACATGTAAAGTTTGAGGTAGATTACAGCATGTACAGGGGATTTACACAAGACGTCCTGCTTCATGGCGTAACATTAAAGTTCAGTTGGCCGCCATGGCCACGCCCTTTGAGTTTTGTGAACAATTTTCACAAATACTCAACCTGAAGGCGTGTTTTAAATATTGTTCCAACTTGAGGTGTTTTGGAGTTATTGCCTGTGAGAAATCAATTGTTGAAAATCAGCAAAAACACCAAAAATTGGACATTTAATTCAAAATGGCCGACTTCCTGTTGGGTTTAGAGAAGGAGTCCAAGAGACTTTTTTGTTTGCACTGACGTGCTACATATGCATGCCAAATTTCATAGTTATAGGTGAAAGTCTCTATGGAGGCTATTTTTAAAAATTCTGTTGGGGGCGCTATGACACATGCTGTGGATGTATTTTGGCCTATAAATGTGATCAGGACAGGACTGTGTTCAATCATGTGAGGTCTGAGATAGATTGGAGCATGCAGAGGATAGTTAGATAGCACTTGATGTTTCATGGCGAACCATCAAAATTCTGGATATGGCCATGTCCACACCCTTTGACTCTTGAAGAATCTTTTAATAACTTTTGATCAGGAGATTGTGTTGTATACCTTGGCAAAATTTGAGGTCTGTAGGAGTTAACCCCTAGGAGGAGTTCGCTCTCAAAAATATCAAAAAATAGAGAAAATTTGTCCACTTAATTCAAAATGGCGGACTTCCTGTTGGGTTTAGGGGATGGCTCCAAGAGGCTTTTTTGTGCATTCTGATGTACTCGATATGTCTCCCAAATTTTGTGGATGTCGGTGAATCGTGCTGCCGGGGCTGTTTATTAAACATACTGTAGGGGGCGCAATAGGACATGCCCTGCAGAGATGCATACATTCTTATTCCTTGAGACGACAGTGATGTGTGTGTAAATTTTGGTGAGCTGTTGAGCATTCTAAGCCTGTCAAAAACTACTTTGTTTGTCACAACAACAATGCGTTGCCACGGCAACAGCATTTTATCAAACGCTAAAATCTTCACACTGTGGCATTGTCAGGGTGTGATGAATCAGCTGACCAATTTTCAGAAGGATATGAAAAAGTTTGGAGCAATGGTGTGTGCAAATGTAATTTCTAAACTTCTTGTTATCAATAGGTGGCGCTATGACTTTTACTAAAATTTTCAGTGTGGATGTCCTCAAACTGGTTCTGGTGTCCAGCACATGAAGTTTGGGACAGATAGGATCCTTTGCAGCAGAGATATGAACACTTCAATTTTCATGGCGAAAAATCAAATATTGCCGTCCTGTCACAGACACGCCTTTTAATGACATGTCACCATTTTTTCTGTGATTCATCATCAATGTGTTCAGGCTTTTGTCACCACATCTGAGGTGAATCTGAGCAACAGGCTAAGAATAGTACATGAAAGTGTAAAAAATGTCAAATTCTTGATACCACAAGGTGGCGCTGTGACTGTGAATCATTTTTGCTATATGGATGTCATCGAGGCAGGTCTGTGATCATACATGTAAAGTTTCATTCAGATTGGAGCATGTTCAGGAGACTTACACAGTATTTCCTGATTCATGGCGAAGGATCAAATTTCGACAGGCCACCATGACCACACCCTTTAACTATGGAGGAAGATTTTGATAACTTTTTCTCAGGAAGGCCGGCTGTATGTACTGGCCAAATTTCAGATCGCTCAGACTTTCCCCCTAGGAGGAGTTCATCATAGATTTTTTACAATTAACGCATGATGGCGCACTTCCTGTTGGGTTTAGAGCATGGCTGTGATTGACTTCTTTGTGTTTCCTGATGTGCTGCATATGCCTCCCAAATTTTGTAGGTCTAGACCAAATTCCCTCTAAGTTGGCCTAATACCACTTTTTAAAATTTTGTAGGGGGCGCTATGGAGTCATTTTTGCACACACCTCCACATGCCCTAAAAAATATGAAATTTTTCGCCAGTTCTGATGTGTGTGCAAATTTTCATGACTTTTCGAGCATGTTCAGGCCATGAAAAATGCAGTTCTTTGGGCAGGATAATAATAATAATAATTAAAGCTGCAAGCAGCGTTGAACGGGTCCTCGCATCCTTGCTGGTCGGCGACCCCAAGCATGTCCACCAGGCAATGCTATGACTGAGAGTGTATTTAGGCCCACGAATGTCACAAAGGCTGGATTCTGAGCACACAGGTCAAATTTCAGGCAGATTGGAGCATGTACAGGCTATTTATGCAGCACTTTCTGTCCATCCACCAGGTGGCGCTATCTTTGTGACTGTATATTGGTCTATGAAACTCATCAGGACTGGACTCTGATCAAACATGTAAAATTTGAGGCGGATTGCAGCGTGTACAGGGGATTTACACAAGACGTCCTGCTTCATGGCGTAACATTAAAGTTCAGTTGGCCGCCATGGCCATGCCCTTTGAGTTTTGTGAACAATTTTTGCAAATATGCAACCTGAAGGCGTTTCTTATATATTTTCCCAAATTCAGGTGTTTTGGAGTTATTGCCAGTGACAAATGAATTGTTGAAAATGACCAAAAACACCAAAAATCTGACATTTAATTCAAAATGGCTGACTTTCTGTTGTGTTTAGAGAATGACTCCAAGAGACTTTTTTGCTTGCACTGATGTGCTACATATGCATGCCAAATTTCATAGTCATAGGTGAAAGTCTGTGTGGAGGCTATTTTTTAAATTCTTTTAGGTGGCGCTATGGTAGATGCTGTGAATGTATTTTGGCCAATAAATGTGATCAGGACAGGACTGTGTTTAATCATGTGAGGTCTGAGGTAGATTGGAGCATGCAGAGGATAGTTAGGTAGCACTTGATGTTTCATGGCGAACCATCAAAATTCTGGAGGTCGCCATGTCCACACCCTTTGACTCTGCAAGAATCTTTTAATAACTTTTGATCATAACATCGTGTTGTATATCCTGGCAAAATTTCAGCTCTCTAGACCTTAACCCCGAGGAGGAGTTCGCTCTCAAAAATGAAAACAATACAGAAATTTTATCCACTTAATTCAAAATGGCGGACTTCCTGTTGAGTTTAGGGGATGGCTCCAAGAGGCTTTTTTGTGTGTCCTGGTGTGCTAAATAGGCCTCCCAAATTTTGTGGATGTAGGTGAAACATGCTGCCGGGGCTGTTTATTAAACATACTGCAGGGGGCGCTATAGCACATGCCCTGCAGAGATGCATACAGTGTTATTCCTTGAGACGACTGTGATGTGTGTGTAAATTTTGGTGAGCTGTTGAACATTCTAAGCCTGTCAAAAAGTACTTTGTTTGTCACAAAAACAATGCGTTGCCACGGCAACAGCATTTCATCAAATATCAAAATCTTCACACTGTGGTATTGTCTGGGGGTGAAGAATCAGCTGACCAATTTTCAGAATGATATGACAAAGTTTGGAGCAATGATGTGTGCAAATGTAATTTCTAAACTGCTTGTTACCAAGAGGTGGCGCTATGACTTTTTCTAAATTTTTCAGTGTGGATGTCCTCAAACTGGTTCTGGTGTCCAGCACATGAAGTTTGGGGCAGATAGGATCCTTTGCAGCTGAGATATGAACACTTCAATTTTCATGGTGAAACATCAAACTTTGCCGTCCCGCCACAGACACGCCTTTTCATCACACGTCACCATTTTTTCTGTGCTTCATCATCAATGTGTTCAGGCTTATGTCACAACATCTGAGGTGAATCTGAGCAACAGGCTAAGAATAGTACATGAAAGTGTAAAAAATGTCAAATTCTTGATACCACAAGGTGGCGCTGTGACTGTCAATGAATCTTGCTGTATGGATGTCATCGAGGCAGGTCTGTGATCATACATGTAAAGTTTCATTCAGATCGGAGCATGTTCAGGAGAGTTAGACAGCATTTCCTGTTTCATGGCGAAGGATCAAATTTCGACAGGCCGCCACGACCACACCCTTTAACTATGGAGGAAGATTTTGATAACTTTTTCTCAGGAAGGTCTGCTGTATGTACTGGCAAAATTTCAGATCGCTCAGACTTTTCCCCTAGGAGGAGTTCATCTTAGATTTTGTACAGTTAACGCATGATGGCGCACTTCCTGTTGGGTGTAGAGCATGGCTGTGATTGACTTTTTTGTGTTTCCTGATGTGCTGCATATGCCTCCCAAATTTTTTAGCTCTCGGCCAAATTCCCTCCGAGATGGCCTAATACCACTTTTTAAATTTTTGTAGGGGGCGCTATGGAGCCATTTTGCCACACACCTCCACATGCCCTAAAAAATATGAAATTTTTCGCCAGTTCTGATGTGTGTGCAAATTTTCATGACTTTTCGAGCATGTTTAGGCCCTCAAAAATGCAGTTGTTTTGAGAGACAAATAATAATAATAATAATAATTAAAGCTGCGAGCAGCATTGAACGGGTCCTCGCATCCTTGCTGGTCGGCGACCCCAAGCATGTCCACCAGGCAATGCTGCGACAAAGTGTATTTAGGCTCATGGATGTAACGAGGACTGGATTCTGAGCACTCAGGTCAAATTTCAGACAGATTGGAGCATGTACAGACTATTTTTGCAGCACTTTGTGTCCATCCACCAGGTGGCACTATGTCTGTGACTGTATAGTGGTCTATGAAACTCATCAGGACTGGACTCTGATCAAACATGTAAAGTTTGAGGTAGATTACAGCATGTACAGGGGATTTACACAAGACGTCCTGCTTCATGGCGTAACATTAAAGTTCAGTTGGCCGCCATGGCCATGCCCTTTGAGTTTTGTGAACAATTTTCGCAAATATGCAACCTGAAGGCGTTTCTTATATATTTTCCCAAATTCAGGTGTTTTGGAGTTATTGCCAGTGACAAATGAATTGTTGAAAATGACCAAAAACACCAAAAATCTGACATTTAATTCAGAATGGCTGACTTTCTGTTGTGTTTAGAGAATGACTCCAAGAGACTTTTTTGCTTGCACTGATGTGCTACATATGCATGCCAAATTTCATAGTCATAGGTGAAAGTCTGTGTGGAGGCTATTTTTTAAATTCTTTTAGGGGGCGCTATGGTAGATGCTGTGGATGTATTTTAGCCAATAAATGTGATCAGGACAGGACTGTGTTTAATCATGTGAGGTCTGAGGTAGATTGGAGCATGCAGAGGATAGTTAGGTAGCACTCGATGTTTCATGGCGAACCATCAAAATTCTGGAGGTCGCCATGTCCACACCCTTTGACTCTGCAAGAATCCTTTGATAACTTTTGATCATAACATCGTGTTGTATATCCTGGCAAAATTTCAGCTCTCTAGACCTTAACCCCGAGGAGGAGTTCGCTCTCAAAAATGAAAAAAATAGAGAAAATTTGTCCACTTAATTCAAAATGACGGACTTCCTGTTGGGTTTAGGGGATGGCTCCAAGAGGCTTTTTTGTGCGTTCTGATGTGCTCTATGTGTCTCCCAAATTTTGAGGATGTAGGTGAAACGTGCTGCCGGGGCTGTTTATTAAACATACTGTAGGGGGCGCAATAGCACATGCCCTGTGGAGATGTATACATTCTTATTCCTGGAGACGACAGTGATGTGTGTGTAAATTTTGGTGAGCTGTTGAGCATTCTAAGCCTGTCAAAAAGTACTTTGTTTGTCACAAAAACAACGCGTTGCCATGGCAACAGCATTTCATCAGATATCAAAATCTTCACACTGTGGTATTGTCTGGGGGTGAAGAATCAGCTGACCAATTTTCAGAATGATATGAAAAAGTTTGGAGCAATGGTGTGTGCAAATGTAATTTCTAAACTTCTTGTTACCAATAGGTGGCACTATGACTTTTTCCAAAATTTTCACCGTGGATGACCTCACACTGGGAATGGTGTCCAGCACATGAAGTTTGGGGCAGATACGATTAGGATTTGCTGAGATATAAACATTTTAGTCGTCATGGCGAGACATCTAAATTCGCCGTGCCGCCACAGACACACCTCTTTATGACACATCACCATTTTCACTGTGAATAATCATCAACATGTTAAGGTTTATTTCACCACATTTGAGGTGAATCTGAGCAAGAGACAAAGAATAATACATCAAAGTGTAAAAAATGACATTTTCTGTTGCCAGCAGGTGGCGCTCTGACTGTGAATGGATTTCATCATATGGATGTGATCAGGGCAGGAATCTGATCATGCATATAAAGTTTCAGGCAGATTGGAGCATGTTCAGGGCATTTACACACAACTTGAAATTTCATGGCGAAGGATCAAAATTCCACAGACCGCCACGGACACGCCCTTTGACTTTTGAAAAAGATTTTGATAACTTTTGCTCATTAAGGCCTCCTGTATGTACTGGTTGAATTTGAGGCGAATTGGAGTTTCCCCCTGGGAGGAGTTCGCTCTGGAAAAAAATGAAAAATGGGCAAAATCTCACATTCAACTTAAAATAGCTCACTTCCTGTTGGGTTTGGAATATGGCTGTCACTGACTTTTTTGTTCAGTCTGATGTGCTGCATATGTGTACCAAATTTGGTAGCTGTAGGTGAAACATGATGGCCGTGGGAAAGTGTAGGGGGCGCTATGGAGCCATTTTGCCACACACCTCTACAATTCCTTTAAAATATGAAATTTTTCACCAGTCCTGATGTGTGTACAAATTTTCATGAGTTTTTGAGCATGTTTAGGCCCTCAAAAATGCAATTGTTCTGAGAGACAAATAATAATTAAAGCTGCGAGCAGCGTTGGACGGGTCCTCGCATCCTTGCTGGTCGGCGACCCCAGGCATGTCCACCAGGCAATGCTGCAACAAAGTGTATTTCGGCTCATGGATGTAACGAGGACTGGATTCTGAGCACTCAGGTCAAATTTCAGACAGATTGGAGCATGTACAGACTGTTTTGCAGCACCTTGTGTCCATCCACCAGGTGGCACTATGTCTGTGACTGTATAGTGGTCTATGAAACTCATCAGGCCTGGACTCTGATCAAACATGTAAAGTTTGAGGTAGATTACAGCATGTACAGGGGATTTACACAAGACGTCCTGCTTCATGGCGTAACATTAAAGTTCAGTTGGCCGCCATGGCCATGCCCTTTGAGTTTTGTGCACAATTTTCCCAAATATGCAACCTGAAGGCGTTTCTTATATATTGTCCCAATTTCAGATGTTTTGGAGCTATTGCCTGTGAAAAATGAATTGTTGAAAATGATCAAAAACACCAAAAATCTGACATTTAATTCAAAATAGCGGACTTCCTGTTGTGTTTAGAGAATGACTCCAAGAGACTTTTTTGTTTGCACTGACGTGTTACATATGCATGCCAAATTTCATAGTCCTCGGTGAAAGTCTGTGTGGAGGCTATTTTTAAAAATTCTGTAGGGGGCGCTATGACACATACTGTGGATGTATTTTGGCCTATAAATGTGATCAGGACAGGACTGTGTTTAATCATGTGAGGTCTGAGGTAGATTGGAGCATGCAGAGGATAGTTAGGTAGCACTTGATGTTTCATGGCGAACCATCAAAATTCTGGAGGTCGCCATGTCCACACCCTTTGACTCTGCAAGAAGCCTTTGATAACTTTTGATCATAACATCGTGTTGTATATCCTGGCAAAATTTCAGCTCTCTAGACCTTAACCCCGAGGAGGAGTTCGCTCTCAAAAATGAAAAAAATACAGAAATTTTATCCACTTAATTCAAAATGGCGGACTTCCTGTTGAGTTTAGGGGATGGCTCCAAGAGGCTTTTTTGTGTGTCCTGGTGTGCTCTATAGGCCTCCCAAATTTTGTGGATGTCGGTCAAACATGCTGCCGGGGCTGTTTATTAAACATACTGCAGGGGGCGCTATAGCACATGCCCTGCAGAGATGCATACAGTGTTATTCCTTGAGACGACTGTGATGTGTGTGTAAATTTTGGTGAGCTGTTGAACATTCTAAGCCTGTCAAAAAGTACTTTGTTTGTCACAAAAACAACGCCTTGCCACGGCAACAGCATTTCATCAAATATCAAAATCTTCACACTGTGGTATTGTCTGGGGGTGAAGAATTAGCTGACCAATTTTCAGAATGATATGACAAAGTTTGGAGCAATGATGTGTGCAAATGTAATTTCTAAACTGCTTGTTACCAAGAGGTGGCGCTATGACTTTTTTTAAATTTTTCAGTGTGGATGTCCTCAAACTGGTTCTGGTGTCCAGCACATGAAGTTTGGGGCAGATAGGATCCTTTGCAGCTGAGATATGAACACTTCAATTTTCATGGCGAAACATCAAACGTTGCCGTCACGCCACAGACACGCCTTTTCATCACACGTCACCATTTTTTCTGTGCTTCATCATCAATGTGTTCAGGCTTATGTCACAACATCTGAGGTGAATCTGAGCACCAGGCTAAGAATAGTACATGAAAGTCTAAAAAATGTCAAATTCTTGATACCACAAGGTGGCGCTGTGACTGTGAATGAATCTTGCTGTATGGATGTCATCGAGGCAGGTCTGTGATCATACATGTAAAGTTTCATTCAGATCGGAGCATGTTCAGGAGAGTTAGACAGCATTTCCTGTTTCATGGCGAAGGATCAAATTTCGACAGGCCGCCACGACCACACCCTTTAACTATGGAGGAAGATTTTGATAACTTTTTCTCAGGAAGGTCTGCTGTATGTACTGGCAAAATTTCAGATCGCTCAGACTTTTCCCCGAGGAGGAGTTCATCATAGATTTTGTACAGTTAACGCATGATGGCGCACTTCCTGTTGGGTGGAGAGCATGGCTGTGATTGACTTTTTTGTGTTTCCTGATGTGCTGCATATGCCTCCCAAATTTTTTAGCTCTCGGCCAAATTCCCTCCGAATTGGCCTAATACCACTTTTTAAAATTTTGTAGGGGGCGCTATGGAGCCATTTTGCCACACACCTCCACATGCCCTAAAAAATATGAAATTTTTCGCCAGTTCTGATGTGTGTGCAAATTTTCATGACTTTTCGAGCATGTTCAGGCCCTGAAAAATGCAGTTGTTTTGGCAGAATAATAATAATAATAAAAAATCCTAAGGTTCCAATAGGGTCCTTCGGCACCGTTGGTGCTCGGACCCTAATTAAAGCTGCGAGCAGCGTTGAACGGGTCCTCGCATCCTTGCTGGTCGGCGACCCCAAGCATCTCCACCAGGCAATGCTACGACTGAGAGTGTATTTAGGCCCACGAATGTCACAAAGGCTGGATTCTGAGCACACAGGTCAAATTTCAGGCAGATTGGAGCATGTACAGGCTATTTATGCAGCACTTTCTGTCCATCCACCAGGTGGCGCTATCTCTGTTACTGTATGTTGGTCTATGAAACTCATAAGGACCGGTCTCTGATCAAACATGTAAAGTTTGAGGCGGATTGCAGCGTGTACAGGGGATTTACACAAGACGTCCTGCTTCATGGCGTAACATTAAAGTTCAGTTGGCCGCCATGGCCATGCCCTTTGAGTTTTGTCAACAATTTTCGCAAATATGCAACCTGAAGGCGTTTCTTATATATTTTCCCAAATTCAGGTGTTTTGGAGTTATTGCCAGTGACAAATGAATTGTTGAAAATGACCAAAAACACCAAAAATCTGACATTTAATTCAAAATGGCTGACTTTCTGTTGTGTTTAGAGAATGACTCCAAGAGACTTTTTTGCTTGCACTGATGTGCTACATATGCATGCCAAATTTCATAGTCATAGGTGAAAGTCTGTGTGGAGGCTATTTTTTAAATTCTTTTAGGGGGCGCTATGACACATACTGTGGATGTATTTTGGCCTGTAAATGTGATCAGGACAGGACTGTGTTTAATCATGTGAGGTCTGAGGTAGATTGGAGCATGCAGAGGATAGTTAGGTAGCACTTGATGTTTCATGGCGAACCATCAAAATTCTGGAGGTCGCCATGTCCACACCCTTTGACTCTGCAAGAATCCTTTGATAACTTTTGATCATAACATCGTGTTGTATATCCTGGCAAAATTTCAGCTCTCTAGACCTTAACCCCGAGGAGGAGTTCGCTCTCAAAAATGAAAAAAATACAAAAATTTTATCCACTTAATTCAAAATGGCGGACTTCCTGTTGAGTTTAGGGGATGGCTCCAAGAGGCTTTTTTGTGTGTCCTGGTGTGCTCTATAGGCCTCCCAAATTTTGTGGATGTTGGTGAAACATGCTGCGGGGGCTGTTTATTAAACATACTGCAGGGGGCGCTATAGCACATGCCCTGCAGAGATGTTTACAGTGTTATTCCTTGAGACGACTGTGATGTGTGTGTAAATTTTGGTGAGCTGTTGAACATTCTAAGCCTGTCAAAAAGTACTTTGTTTGTCACAAAAACAACGCGTTGCCACGGCAACAGCATTTCATCAAATATCAAAATCTTCACACTGTGGTATTGTCTGGGGGTGAAGAATCAGCTGACCAATTTTCAGAATGATATGACAAAGTTTGTAGCAATGGTGTGTGCAAATGTAATTTCTAAACTTCTTGTTACCAATAGGTGGCGCTACGACTTTTCCTAAATTTTTGAGTGTGGATGTCCTCAGAGTGGGCCTGGTGTCCAGCACATGAAGTTTGGGGAAGATAGGATGAGGATTTGCTGAGATATGAACATTTTAGTCGTCATGGCGAGACATCAAAATTCGCCGTGCCGCCACAGACACGCCTTTTGATGACACGTCACCATTTTCACTGTGAATCATCATCAACATGTTCAGGTTTATGTCACCACATTTGAGGTGAATCTGAGCAGGAGACAAAGAATAATACATCAAAGTGTAAAAAATGACATTTTCTGTTGCCAGCAGGTGGCGCTCTGACTATGAATGGATTTCATCATATGGATGTGATCAGGGCAGGAATCTGATCATACATATAAAGTTTCAGGCAGATTGGAGCATGTTCAAGGCATTTACACAACACTTGAAATTTCATGGCGAAGGATCAAAATTCCACAGACCGCCACGGACACGCCCTTTGACTTTGGCAAAAGATTTTGATAACTTTTGCTCATTAAGGCCTCCTGTATGTACCGGTTGAATTTGAGGTGAATTGGAGTTTCCCCCTGGGAGGAGTTCGCTCTAGAAAAAAATGAAAAATGGGCAAAATCTGGAATTCAACGCAAAATAGCTCACTTCCTGTTGGGTTTGGAATATGGCTGTCACTGACTTTTTTGTTCAGTCTGATGTGCTGCATATGTGTACCAAATTTGGTAGCTGTAGGTGAAACATGATGGGCGTGGGAAAGTGTAGGGGGCGCTATGGAGCCATTTTGCCACACACCTCCACATGCCCTAAAAAATATGAAATTTTTCGCCAGTTCTGATGTGTGTGCAAATTTTCATGACTTTTCGAGCATGTTCAGGCCCTCAAAAATGCAGTTGTTTTGGCAGAATAATAATAATAAAAAACCCTAAGGTTCCAATAGGGTCCTTCGGCACCGTTGGTGCTCGGACCCTAATAATAATAATAAACCGTAGGGTTTCAATAGGGTCCTACGGCACCGTTGGTGCCTTGGACAGCCGGTGCCCTTGCACCGCCTGTCCTCGGCACCTCGGTGCTCGGACCCTAATAATAAACCGTAGGGTTTCAATAGGGTCCTACGGCACCGTTGGTGCCTTGGACAGCCGGTGCCCTTGCACCGCCTGTCCTCGGCACCTCGGTGCTCGGACCCTAATAAAAAACCCTAAGGTTCCAATAGGGTCCTTCGGCACCGTTGGTGCCTTGGACAGTCGGTGCCCTTGCACCGCCTGTCCTCGGCACCTCGGTGCTCGGACCCTAATAAAAAAACCCTAAGGTTACAATAGGGTCCTTCGGCACCGTTGGTGCCTTGGACAGTCGGTGCCCTTGCACCGCCTGTCCTCGGCACCTCGGTGCTCGGACCCTAATAAACCGTAGGGTTCCAATAGGGTCCTACGGCACCGTTGGTGCCTTGGACAGCCGGTGCCCTTGTACCGCCTGTCCTCGGCACCTCGGTGCTCGGACCCTAATAATAATAAAATAATAAAGAAAAATAAAAAACCCTAAGGTTCCAATAGGGTCCTAGGCACCGCTGGTGCCTTGGACAGCCGGTGCCCTTGTACCGCCTGTCCTCGGCACCTCGGTGCTCGGACCCTAATAATAATAAAATAATAAAGAACAATAAAAAACCCTAAGGTTCCAATAGGGTCCTAGGCACCGCTGGTGCCTTGGCCAGTCGGTGCCCTTGCACCGCCTGTCCTCGGCACCCTCGGTGCTCGGACCCTAATAATAATAAGAAACCGAGCAAATACAATAGGGTCTCGCCAGCTCCGCTGGCCAGCTCCGCTGGCCAGCTCCGCTGGCTCGGTCCCTAATAATAATAAGAAACCGAGCAAATACAATAGGGTCCGCTGGCCTGCTTCGCTGGCTCGGTCCCTAATAATAATAATAATAATAAGAAGAAGAAGAAGAAGAAACCGAGCAAATACAATAGGGTCTCGCCAGCTCCGCTGGCCAGCTCCGCTGGCCTGCTCCGCTGGCCTGCTTCGCTGGCTCGGTCCCTAATAATAATAATAATAATAATAATAAACGAAGCAAATACAATAGGGACTCGCCTGCTCCGCTGCTGGCTCGGTCCCTAATTAAAGCTGCAAGCAGCATTGGGCGGGACCTCGCCCTGCCCCCCCGCACGGTCGGCAAGCAAGTGCCATCCGTGACCGAAGATGAAAGCCAGAGGAGTTCCTCTGCCGGAATATTTACGGTTTCAGAGGAGATAATTTTTAAAGGGTTTGCATATTTGAGGTTATAGCGCCCCCTAGATTGAAGGTAGCTGAAATGCCTCGACACGTTTTCTTAGAGCTCGAGCAGACGAACGCGTGAGTGGTGGTTGCATGTCTCTACGACATTCCTGTGTGAAGAGCTGAGGCCATTTGTGATTTTTTCAGTATTTGTTTCCCTTGGTGGCGCAATAAAGTTTTTCCAGATTCTTTTCAGAATATTGAAATTTTCAGGAGACTGCACCTGTGTACCAAATTTCAGCAAAATCCATGAACGTTTAGGGGTTGAAATTGAAGCAAAACATGGTTTCAGGTGAAGATAAACTTTGACAGCTTATAAAAAAAACTAGAGCAGTTACTGTGTTTCTTTTGATAACTTTTGCTTGGATGAATATTCACTATAATCTGTCCAAATATGAAGCCGAAATATTGTACGGTTTCGGAGGAGATAATGTTTAAAGAGTTTTCATATTTTGGGTCATAGCGTCCCCTCGGTATAAGATAGCTCAAATCCGTCTTTAGGCTTTCGGAGAGCACGAGCAGACGAATGCGTTAGTGGTGGTTGCATGTCTCCACGACATTCCTGTGCGCAGAGCTGAGGTTTTTTGTGATTTATACAGTTTTTTTGTGTCCCTAGGTGGCGCCATAGAGTTTTTCCAGAATTTGTTTTCAGAATATTGAAATTTTCAGCAGACCGGACCTGCGTACCAAATTTCAGCAAAATACATGCACGTTTAGGGGGTCAAATTAAGCGGAACATGGTTTCAGATGAAGACAAACTTTGACAGCTTATAAAAGAAAAACTAAACAAGTTAGCCTTTTTCTTTTGATAACTTTTGTTTGGCCGGATATTCACTATAATCTGTCCAAACATGAAGCTGGAATATTGAACGGTGTCGGAGGAGATAATCTTTGAAAGGTTTTCATATTTTGGGTTATAGCGCCCCCTAGATTGACGATAGCGGAAATCGTTCGGACAGGTTTTCGTAGAGCTCGAGCGGGCGAACGTGCGTGCAAAATTTCATATAAAGTTATGCACGTTTAGGGGGTCAAATTGAAGCGAAACATGGTTTCAGGTGAAGACAAAATTTGTTAGCTTATAAAAGAAAAACTAGACAAGTTAGCCTTTTTCTTTTGATAACTTTTGTTTGGCTGGATATTCACTATAATCTGTGCAAATATGAAGCCGAAATTCACATGAGTGATGAGTATGATGAGTTTCATAGACCAATCACATCTATATCACTTTCGTCAAAGTATTCTGTGGTCTTCTGTGATTTGTGGCATGGCGTGTTTTGTCTCATTGATATATCAATTTTGCATTTTCAGAATCAATAAGTGGTACAATGTTTTTTTTCCCACAAGTTTTATATAAGACTCTAAATTTGCTGTTTCATCAACAAATTCTCACCGATTTGATTTTTTCCACAGACCATAATGCTCCCATAGCCTAGCCATCTCTTGCTAAAAAAATATATTTGTCAGCATCGATATGATGCCAGTCGAATAGCCCCCACCAGGGCTATTGAGATAAGATTTTTCATCTGAATAAAATGATATTTTCCTATTCATCTCTATCCAAAGTTGTTTAAATCAATCCACTGGACTTTAGGAAAGTTCCTTATAGATGTTTTGCCTCTCATCCAAGAGGCTTCTTCAGTTCTGGTGGTGGTTGGTGTTGCCTCAGCTTTTAACCTCTGTGAGTTGTGGTCAGTGCTCTTCATATTCCAGTGACCACTGCCAAGACCCGTCTAGCTCCTCAACGATGGTCATGGGAGTATTGATGGGGGTCGTTGAAATGTGAATTTCACAGATGTCACTAAGCCCTCATATGCTAATGGTGGTCATTAGCATGAGCCACTTCACATGAGTCAATCTGCTGAGTAGTTCATTTGGGGAGTTTTGAAAGGACCTGACTGTAAATCAGTGAAAGATGATGTCACAGACCACTCCCCTGTTCAAAGATGGTTTCTCTACTTTGACATGGATGGCTTCTTTTACTCCTCTCTCAAACCATCTGTCCTCCCTGTCCAAAATCTGAACGTTGGTGTTCTGAAATGAGTGTTCCTCTTCCTTAAGGTGAAGGAAGACTGCCGAATCCTGTCCTGAGGAATTCTCTACTGTGTTAACCCATGCGCTTGCTAAGTGGCCAGCCACTGTTCAGATTTTGGACAGGGAGGACCGATAGTTTGAGAGAGGAGCGAAAGAAGCAATCCATGTCAAAGTTGAGAAACCGTCTCTGAATGGGGGAGATTAAAAGTTGAGGCAACACCAACCACCACCAGAACTGAAGAACCTCTTGGATGAGAAGTGAAACGTCTAAAAGGAACTTTCTTATAGTCCAGTGGATTGAACAACTTTGGATGATCATGACCTGGATGAATGAGAACCTACACAGACATCTATTCATCTCTGTAAATTAAATTTTAAATTAATTTTTTTCTGCCTATTCAATACTTGAAATTTTATGCTTGGCCATTAAAGGAGGTTCCCCACACATTTTGATGTATTTTAACCCTTTGATGGTCAAAAATCTTTGAATAGACCTTGCGCTGTAATCAATGCCTAACTGAGTTTTTATTTTCATTGCAGTGGTCGATTTTTCCTGAGCAAGATCAACAATGTTTTTAATATGTCTTTCTCCAATTTTATTTGGTCTACCTGTGAGTATTAAATTATTATAACTTTCTTTTTTTTTATTTTACAAATGACTAAAAACAGACTTTTATCTTCATATTTGCTTGCTTATTTGTTGATAAGTGGAATTTAATTTACATGTTGAATAATCACAGGATTTTCTTCTTTGGACAAGGTTTATCCTCTTCCGATGGCAAAAATTATACCGCTCCCCCTTTCAGTGCTCTTTTTTTCTTTTTATTCTTGTTTGTTTGTGCACTCTATGTACGTTCACTTCGGCATACAACCAATACACCCGCCAAGACTTTGTGGACATTGACTATCGACACAAGATAGCTGTTTCCAGAGACTTTCATCATAAAGATCCCAGACGAGATAGCGAGACTGCTTTCTGCTCCCTTCTTTTGAGGTGGAAACTTTAATGCAATGAACCAACGTCCAAGAAACCCAGTATTCCATTCATGGATTGTCATTGGGCTTGCAGTTCACCGAGAGTTAAATCTCTGTCCAACAAAGCAATAGTGTGATGGATTGGAATATCTGTAATACCAGCTGGATTACATTTCAAATTTTGATTATTGAATTGTGATAATTGAAGGCATCCAGTTTATTTCAGGATTCATTCTGATTTAATTAATGTTTGTCAATTGCTGCAGTCTGAGTACAGTAATTGTCATTCCGTTATGCTTTATGTCTAAGATACTTTTGTAACAGCAGTTACCGGAGGGCTCCAGCAGGGGAAGTTTCAATATTGTCATGAACTCTGCGGCGGGGGGATTCCCTGTGCTCTGATTCCTTGAAGCAGAGATTCTGTGGTCAGCTGGGCTGATTTTGTGTTTCTTTTAGCTATCTTTAATCATCTTGATGTCTGCCCACTCAGTTTTAGCTCCACTGGGGCCATTCAAAGTTTGGGGTGGTCTCTGTCTCCCTCTAGTGTGGGGTAGGTTTGACTTTAGTGTGTAGTGCAGTGGTGCTGTGTGCAGTGTGTTTTTATAACAGTCTTGTGTGCCCACGAGGCTGGGGGGGGGGGGGGGGGGGGGCACACGGGACAGGAGTGCAGGGTTCTCACCAGGATTTTTTTACAGCATAACGGCAGGTCAGGACGGCCCGACACTATGCGCATGCGCAATAGCCTTCATTAAATCTCGCGAGCGGCCGGCCTCGATGTCAGCCAATGAACGTCACGCAGATGCTCCAAATGCTCGTGATTTAGGTCACTATTCACCATACATGGCATCACGGAAACAACCGAGACATGCTAATTGTAACCCCGAGATTGAAAGCAACTCTTAATTTTAGATGGGAACGGGTCAATCGACAGGAAAGTATGGCTGAGGTGGGGAGACATAAATTAACCTAGATAGGCACCCAGTCGATAAAAACAAACACACATGGCATTATCTGTCAAAATAACTCTCTTTCACAGCGCCAACTGCCCCAATAAAGAAGTTTTCTCACATAAATATGGAAATATTACGCAAGCAAATGTGCTCAAAACACAATACCACAACTTGAAAGGCAACGTAGCGGCCCTAATCACAGCGTAATCTTTTAAACTGACAGCTTAATGGCCCGTTACGCTGAAATGCGCTGGCGAGAACCCTGGAGTGATCCTGTGGGGATTCCTTTGAACTACTGGTGCCAGCCATCATTTTATGTATTCTTAATAAAGATTGAATAATTGCATTCTTCTGCTCCTTGTTCTTCTGAGCTTTACCTGACACCGGACCAGACTGGGTTAAAAAAAAAAAAAGGTGGTGGCAGCAAAAACTCACGCTACCGTAAAATACAGACTGCCATTTATAAAATTTGTTACAATATGTTGAGCCAGCATACGGTACATTCTGCTGTATTCTGCTGCCATTTTCTGCAGTTAAATGCAGAAAATGGTACTCACCATGTAGCAAGTACAAGAACACACACACACACACACACACACACACACACACACACACACACACACACACACACACACACACACACACACACACACACACACACACACACACACACACACACACACACACACACACACACACACACACACACACAAAGAGTAGATACTTAGAGCACCATTGTTATCTGTAGGTTACCTTAGTACTCGCGAGTACCCGACACGGTGCAAGACTGCTGTGAAGGTGGAGACATGCAGCAGTGGAGTATTTGCAACAATTGAAAAAAAAAGTTTAAAGGAGCAGTGCTGGAATTTTCGTAGCACCAGGCTGCCGCTGCAGAATGAATGTAGCGGAAAAAACCTGGGATTAAAAGGAAGGAACACAAGACCGTAGAGACACTGCTCATATGAGTCAGAGATTCTGCTCTGACAACTAAGATGAACTTTTACCTGTTAAGGTTTCGCATAGGGCCGCTTATATAGCTCAATGGGTTAAGCAGGTGAATCATGTATAGAGGCTGGTCTCCGACGCAGCGGCTCAGGTTCGATTCCTGCACGTGGCCCTTTGCTGCATCTCTTTTCCCATTCTACTCCCCGTTTCCTGTCTCTCTTTCACTTCGTCTATCCAATAAAGCCAAGAAAAGGCCATAAAAATAAAATAAAATAAAAAAAAGATTGTGCATGGCACAATTGAAAATTAACTTTTTTTCTGTGAAGAACCTTGAGAGGGTAATTTAGTTATTATTTATTTCATAAATAATGTTATTATATATTTCTTGACTATTTTTTTCTGTGAAGAACCAAGAAAGGGTTATTTGGTTATTATTTATTTCACAAATAGTGTTATTTCCTGACATTTTTTTTTCTGTGAAGAACCTAGAGAGGGTAATTTGGTTATAATTTATTTCATAAATAGTGTTATTTATGTCATTAATAGTGTTATTTATTTCCTGACTTTTTTTTCTGTGAAAAAAATATTAATAACCCAGAAAGGGTTATTAATATTTGGTTATGTGTGGCTTTCTGGAAAACAATGTTTACGTTTAGGCACCCCTGCAATCGTCACACTTTTTCTGTTACAAACTGACCCCGGCCCCCCACCAGAGAAGGGAAAAGTTATGCGGCCCTCACAGGAAAAAGTTTGGGGACACCTGGCTTACAACATAAAACAGCACATTCTGAACAAATCATGTGACCAGCCTCAGTGTTTTCTGAGTCACTGCCTCATGAGAGTGATAAACCCATGGGGCGTAAACCAACAGCAGATAAACAGGAATTGTCATGGAACTACAACAGTAATGATGCAGAACAAAAGTCACTTGAAACTGAAGAGTCTCAACAAGCATATAAAGAAGAAACGCCGCCGAAAATTAATGTATTGTTGACAATGAAATTAGCAGGTAGATTTGAAATCAGCATCAGGGAGGGTCTGAGAGACACCACAGAGAGGGTCCTCCTTGTGTTAAATGGAAATGGGCAAATGTTAAGTGCATGAAGTGGTGGTGACAGATGTAGTTGCCACTGGAGGAGCCCGTTAACAGCAATTAATCTGTCTCTTTGCAGTCAGTAAACAGCTTCTGCTGAAGGAGGCCATGCTGGAACGCCAGAAACTATAAAGCTGACTGTTTGAACAGATGACACCTGAAACAAGGAGACAGATGTTCGAGTTTTTGGCAAGATTAAGCAATGTCTGTGGAATGAAGTTTGGGTTTATTTAGCCGTCTACAGTATGTGGGACATGCAGGAGGAGGACTGACTCAACATTAATGTCACGTTTCATTCTCTCTTTCATCTAAGATGGGAGCCACTACAGCTATTACACAGCTTATAGAATAAATGCAGGGTTTGAAATGACATGCAGCACATTTTTTTCAGTTTGATTTAGAGTTAGCTGTTCAGTCACATTATATTGTATTGATGCAACATAAGTACTTTTGAAAAGATGATGGTGAGCATCTCCTGCTTACTCTAAAAATGACTATTTCATAAAACGTTAAATTGAAAGTAGTTATTTGAAAATGGAAACATGAGCGGTTGTATCCAAAATGCCTGAACCATCAGTGATACTAAGTGAAATCCATTGTTGCTGCTGCATTTCATACATCTGTCAGTGTCAACTTTCAGCAATGGTAATTGACAACTATTTAGTAATTGGCTGAAGGCTGACTAATGGCAGCACAAATTGTTTTCAATATCAGCATGATTACTGTTTTCAATTCATGTGACTGGTCTCTGTCTGAGCTCAAATTGTCTGTGGAGGCACACAGCTCTGCTTTATTATGAGCAAAGTGATCCTGTTGAGTGGAAATGTGTTAAACGTGGATCATCACCATGCACTTCCCTGAGGCCTATCATTATCAACATGCTCTCTATCGGCATGTAAGAGCCCTGAGCTACCCAACAGTTATTCTGCCTTTCAGTGCTGTCAGACATCACTGTCTGTTACGCTTAGTGTTCTTAGTGGTGAAGATACAAAAACTGTAAAAGCAGTTTGCAAGCAATTAATGATTTTTTTTACTGGTGCAGTAATGCAACCACATCTTTAGATTTCAATATGTTGACAGAAAGATCAACCCACATTTGGTCCTCCATTGAGTATTTGGGGCATCAGGATACATACTGTATATAGGCTTGAGTTGAAATGCACCAAATTGTGTGTTCATTATATATTGTCAAGTGGGGCCTAGTTATTTGAGATCCCAGGAGCAACCACCACCTAAATAAAAGCTTTAAGCAAACCAATGAAAAGTTAAAATGAGAAACTATATAAGTTAACCACATGATTATGCTTATGCTTGATGCAAGAATGATTTTAATAGGCTGATATATATTCTGGAAATGATGATTGCTATAGAAGAGAATGATTTAAAATAAGTTATTTGATCATGCTAAGAAAAATGATTTAAAGAAGTGATTCAGTGTAACTAAGTGAGTTTTGACTTGAAGTAATCTGTGCTGTTCTGAGCTGTGTGCAGGGCAAAAAGCAGAAGTCACCATGACACTGCAGAAAGGAGGACATTGAGGAAGTTCTGTGGGCAAATATGGTCTTGGCAACATGTCTCAAGCAATGTGTGTGTGTTAACAACGGAAGGTGGATGCTGTGTACTTGCTGGAAAAACATGATTTCTGTATTACTGATGTATGTGATAACAAGTTGATTGCATGAGTTAGACGGTGTCAGGGGCGTACCTCGCCAGAGATGTGTGTATTAGAGGATGACACTATAAAAGAGAGAGTCAGAGACACTGAATTCGGAGTTCTCCCCCGGAGGGGAGAGATGCTGCTCGCCGGAGCTGCAAGAGATGCTGCTCGCCGGAGCTGCCGGAGAGCATTGCCAAAGTTCTGAAGAGTCGACACCGGACTCTTTTGCCCAAGAAACGTGAAGGCAACGCGGGACTTAGGCTCCAGAGATCGCTGAGAACATCGTTGGAAGCAAAGTTGTTCTAACTTTGTTCAACAAGCGAAGACCACACTCTGCCAGACGGAGAGTCCTGAGAGGTCTGCAGTTGTCCAAAGAGATGAAGAGAGGCAAGCACCCATGGCATCCAGAGAGGCACAGGAGGCAGCAGCAGAGGGCTGCTCCACTCCAGGGGCTGGAGGACCCAGTGACCCACCACAGCCTGATGAGACGGGAGCTTTCCACCACCACCATCCAACTGAGAAGACAGCTGAGACGCCCGCACTTGTGTTCCAGCTGCTACTAAAGATAACTGCCAGACCAACGATTGGCTATCGGGACCTCTCCACTCCCCCTGCCTAGGAAGAACACCCTCCGCCCACAAAGAAGACTTCGTACCGAGTCTACTGGTCGATAGATTGGCTCAACCAGATGCAGGTCAAGACCGGGCGTGGCAGCTAAGGCCTGGCTGTCCGCTCTCTCTCCTAAATTTAATAATTAGAGAAGATTCGTAGGTACGCTCAGCTTAGTTTAGTTTAGTTAGAAATAATCAGAAATAATTAAATTGTTTAATCATGAATTAATGCTGTGCCCCTGCTAATAATTGCTTAATAAAACGCTATATTGCATTTAAAGAGAAGTCTAATGAAATGATTATGATTCACCTATTCTGCATAGTGGTAAAAAGTTAAGTTGATTGTGTGCATCTGACAGATATCGATTACATCACTTGATTGACTTGTTTCTCAGCAAATCACGCCGGAGGAAACGTTAGATTGACAGGCCTGGTAGCCAATGAGCTTGCTGAATGGCTTGAATATAAATCCCGCCTCTGCCAGCGGCTTTATATGATATTTCATTCGTGAGCTCCGGGCTCCACCTGCTGTTTCTCTGTATTCCTCTCAATCTGTGTGTGTGATCGACACTGAAGCCTATCTGAAGTGATTTTTTGAGTTCTTTATGAGTTTTTGGAATGAAAATAATGTGAAAATGAAGTGAAAATAAATTTATACCATTCTGTAAAGAGTGTGCACAGTGTATAAAGATTGCATCCAACATTGACAGGGGCGGAGCATATCAGTACAAATACATGTGTGAAACACTCATTTCTTGTAGTATTGCTCTGAAATTTTGACCTGAACTATGTAAGACCCCAGGCTTTTGCAATATTGTGTTTTCAAGCTCTTACAGTACTGCCACACTGATTTTCAGGTGTTTTATTCGAGAAAAAAATTCATCCTAATTCAGTGTGTGCCAACATGAAATACTCTGTGCCAGTAGCACCTAGAGTAATTCTGACTGCACTGGGTGAAAATTCAGGTTGTCAGCTTTCAAATGAGACCCCAACCATGCATGTACTCCAAACAGTTCAAGAACAGCATTCAATTTACTTTCTGTAAATCTCAGTAGAAATTTCGGGCGGAAATTGCCCAGACCTTAAAGGGTTAAATCTAATGGTTCTTAAAGGTTACTTTAATCCAACTAGTTATTTAAACATTACCCCTGAGGTTAGTTTTCCAAACCTCTAAAACGAACCTAGGAATATCAACAAGTGCCACAGTTTTAAGAGGAAAGCTGTCGTTAACAAACGTGGTCAATAAATCAATTCTACTACTTAGGTGGGCTGCTTAGTAAGAGAGTATTTATTGGAGTAAGAGGGGTAAGACGTTTGGAAGAAGACAGTTAGGACCTAGGCGAGTATTCCTCAACACCAGCTTAATTATTCTGCTGAAACCTGTTAGGTGGAATACTAATAGGCAGATAGAATCTAACCCTTTAAACGGAGAGCTGGTCCTGATTTAACCTGAGGCAAGGGTTAAAGAAGGCTATACTGACCGACAATATGTTTTTAATGGTTTAATGGCAAGGAACAGTATATATTAAGCTGTGGATACACACATAACACTTCAGCCCCAGGGATGCCCTGGAGGACAAAAAAATAAAAGAACTGTACCAGTGACCTAATGAGCAGCCTTTCAGAAAAGGTAAATATGAAAGAGCCCTGTACAGTCCTCCCGCAAAAAAAAAAAAAAACAACCAAAAAAAAAAAAAACATGTTAAAGTACCTTTAAATGAAGGCGATGTAATGCAGTGCCCTGTAAGTTGTATAATTTTCGGTGCCAACAAGTACAGAATACAGACAAAAACATTTCAAATGGGGGAAAAAACAAACAAAAAAAGACATGATTAGTGCCTGCTTAGGCTGCCCCATTATCCCATGATGAGTGCATTTGCAATAAAGAAAACACATGGTGAAGTGTCCTCTGAGGTGCAGTGCATGGGATAAACAATCCATTGCAGTTCCAGTGTTAACGAAGTGCTCTACAGTGCTGTGAAAAAGCATTTACCCCCTTCTCAAATTCTTATTTTTTGCATATGTTCCCCACCTTAATGTCTAAGACCATCAAATAAATGTAAATATTAGACAAAGATAATTCAAGCAAATAGAAACTGCAATTTTTAAATTATGATTTTATATATTAAGGAAAAAAATATTAAAGCTGTATGAAAAAGTAATTGCCCCCTAAACTGCCCACCTGCTGCAAAACCCAAGTGGGCTTCAGCTTGAGGTCATGAACTGATGGTCCAACATTCTCCTTCAGGATTTTCTGGTAGAAAGTAAAATTCATGGTTCCATCAATTATAGCAAGTCGTCCAGGTCCTGAAGCAGTAAAGCAGCCGCAGATCATCACACTACCACCAACACGTTTGACTGTTGGGGTGTGATGCTCTTTTTCTGAAATGCTGTCTTACTTCGATGCCAGATGTAACGAGACACACACCTTCTAAAAAGTTCAACTGTTGTCTCGTCAGTCCACACAATATTCTGCCAAAAGTCTTGAGGATCATTCAGATGTTTGTTTGCAAAATAAGACGAGGCTTTATGTTCTTTTTGGTCAGCACTGGTTTTTGCCTTAGAACTCTGCAATGGATGGTATTTTTGCTGAGTTTCTTCCTTATTGTTGAGTCACAAACACTGATCTAAACTGAAGCAAGGGATTCTATCTGTCTGGATTCTATAGGTTCCCCTCCATTTTGTCTGGTAACACAAATGTCAGACATTACTAATTAATCGATCAGCAGGAGACTTCCTCCCACCCTGCTGCTCAAATTAATTGAGGTTTTAAATTTCACAAAATTATTTACACAGCAGCAGAACACCGGGCTGTGAGTCTGGAGATTAAAGACACAGACGGACAGTTTTGGCAGCCCTCTGAGTGTCACTGCAGCTGTTTAAGAGAAGGTGAAAGACCATCTGACAGACTAAAACTTGGTTTCTGACTACAAGAACAAGTTTAAAACAGAGCCACATCGAAGAACCACTATTAGCACAATGGATATTGTATTTTTGAAGAAGATAACAGACACAAATGAAAAAAAAAATCATTGATTTAAAATAAATTATTCATATAATATGTATTTGCACACGTATAATAAAACGCATGACTGCACAAAAACAATATCTTCATTAGTCGTCAGACTATAGCTCAGTTCATTAAGTATTTGAATTGAAAAAGTGAGAAGATGGTAAATAATACCAATCCCATTTTCTAAGCCCAAGTTGACACCTCAAAAATCCCACAACATCCAATTTACAAATCGATATAACACTGAAAATAGATCAAATCCTTGCTGAAGAAGATAACAGATAATCGTTGGAGGTTAGAGGGGCTACACATGTAATCCTAAAACTGGAGTTATCCAGTAACTGATACTTTTCAAGCAGAACTTTTTTTTTTTACAGAACCATGTCTCAATGAAAGTTGCTCCCATAAAGAAGCATTTCCACAGTGCAACCACCCATTCATTGGCAAACTGAAATATACTTCCACTGATTGTATGGTAAGGCAAGGCAAGGCAGCTTTATTTGTATAGCACATTTCATACATGAGGGCAACTCAATGTGCTTTACAGTAAAACACTAAAAGCACTGCAAACAATCACACAAGCATAAAAGAGCACAATTAAAATGACAAATATAATAAAACATAAAAGGAAAATTAGAAATATTAAAAAATAAATAAATAAAATTACAATTTGCATTTGGCAAACAGAAAAGTCTTGAGCTTTGATTTAAAAGAAGTGAGAGTTGGAGTGGACCTACAGCTTTCAGGGAGTTTGTTCCAGATATGTGGAGCATAATGAGTAAACACTGCTTTACCATGTTTAGTTAAAATTCTAGGGACTGAAAGCAGACCAGTACCTGATGACCTCAGAGGTTGAGATGGTTCATAACAGTTCAAAGATATGGCATAATTGCCACTGAAAAGTCTACAGATGGTATGGAGCACATCTGTTTCTAAAAAAGCAAATAAACAATGAGCTGAATATTTTCACCAGTTAAAGTGTGTATGATTTAGGTTTAACTGTGGATATAGTTGACACTCTTGTGTTGACTCTTTAAGACCGCAGGGATGAAACCTACTTTGAAGATCTCTGGAAACGAGAGAGAGCTACAACTAATGATTATTTTCACTGTCAATCTGTCAATTACTTTCTTGATTAATTGCTTGGTCAATAAAATGTTACAAAAAATGTTGCTCAGTATCATCAGAATGCTGTTAAATCTCTTCTTTTGTCCACAACTAAAATATATTTAGTTTATTGTCACAGGATAAAAGACATATAAGAAGCTGCCATCAGATAATTTAGACTTACTGCCTTTCAAAAAATACAGTTTAATTGATTATTAAAATAGTTTAATGTAATCAACTGATCAGCTAATTAATGTAGCAGTACTGCTGATCAAATAGTGCCTGACTCATGCTCGACACGCAAAAGAAAGAGTCTGAATGGACTGTGTGATGCTCACGTTGTGAGCCAAACAATGACACTTTTGACAAAGGTGTCTGACTTTTCTTATGTTATTTAAATTCTAATTATCTCTTGAGCTTTATCATCAATTTAAAAAGATTCATTTTAGCAACCATTCAACGGAGTAATGCTGACAACCTAGGCACCCTTATAAAAATAGTTTCACCGTCAGTGCAAATATGCTCGGATGTCAAATCAATCCAGCACTCTGAACAAGTCGCATATAGTAACTCATGCTTCTTATCTGTAAAATTATCCAATGCACATTTTGACACTTCAAGTCTGTTTCATACATCTGTCAGTGTCAAGTTCACATAATAACAGTGAATGCAGGATGGACTCCGAGTGTTGCCAATACCCAGGTGATAAATAGTCAATATTGCACTTGAATGCATTTTGTGTAGACAAAGACAGAGCATCAGAGCTGGTGCTGCTCTGCTGATACATTGCAGTGTCTCCAGAGTAGACATGGTGGAAGTCTGAACTGTGTATCCGAGTCCAAAACTACAATACAATAAATAGGAATAGAACACAACATAAATTCCAAACTGATGGAACAGGCGATCTTTAAATACAGGTTCCAAGATAGTGTTTCCTATTACTGTAAGCTTGCTTACACAAGTGGTATTATCAGTCCTCATTTAATCAGAATGTTCGGGTATACTGTACTAGAAGCGACAAGAAAATATTCTTTGAAAATAAAGCAGAGTAGTGTCGAGAAAAATGATGCACTGACTCCACAAGAAATCATAGAAGACAATGGATCAGCAAGTTCTTCTATTTCTGAAAATAACACTTTATCAGCACAGCTCGATGGCGTTCTGATTGCTTGGTTGATGCATACATTTCATCTTATGTGCAGTCATGATGGAATTATACTGACAGAGCATTACTCAAGCTTTCTTGTAAGTGCTCTACCATCATCAACAAGAAGCTGCTCATCATCACTGCTCCTATGTTCCCTTCATGCATAAAACATGTTGTTTCTCAGTATGTCTCTATTGCCTGTTTCATCTCAGATTGTCAGAGAGCCTGAACGCTTTACATATCAACAAAAAACAGATTTTAGTACAGTGTAACGACAGAATAAGTTTCATTTTATTTATCACTGTGGAAGCAAAGGTCAGCTACAACTAAACCGTATTTTACTTTGAGACTAATAGATCAGAAAATGTTTTAAATCACGCAGGAAATCGGTTAAGGTTTAACAAAAACCCAAACACTGATTTCAGTCAAGAAGTCAAGATTTAGCAAATCAGAAAATGCTTACAATTTTTAGTTTCTGACTTGCAAAAGACAGTCAATATTGATAACTTTTGCTAAAGTGAGCAAGGCTGAGAAAAGGCCTGGATGTTCAATGATAATCATTGTTTTCATGTCCATCTGTGCACAGCACAAGGTCATTTTGTTTGTGGGTACATCTATATTAAATGGTCACATTCCGATGTTGCTGCAGTTTCTGATCATCAATAACTAATAAACTAGAACAGCACTCAGAGAGCCCAGTACTTTGCCAAGGCTGCACAGTCGTCATATGATTTCCAATGGATAAGTCCCGAACTTGTAGTAGGATTGCAATCATGTGATCATCAGCAGGCAGGTGACGAAGTGTTTAATTGAGCAATGCTGCGCACAGAAAGATTCACAGATAAACAGAAGGACAAACGTACACTGATCGTCACATAACTCCGCCACGTTCATTGACAAAGTAATAAACAAATGCTGCATTTCTGACAAAAATGCTGCATTTCTGGCAATGCCATATTGGAGAATATGGCATTGGCCTTGGTGGAGTACTGCACTTGGAGTGCTTTTCTTGGATGTAGTGACCATGGCATCACCCACTGGTTTGGGAATTAGCATCTTGAAGCTTTGGGTCTGAAATTTGTCCATCACCATCTTGGTCTTTCAAAACTAAGCCCAGCAAGTAAGGGGTGGATATGACTGCTAGCTCAGAGACATGACACATTGTGATGAGGTAGCATTCTGTCAATCACGAGGTAGCCCTAAAATTTACGCTATTGAATCATTCATTTTAGTGTAAATGGGAAAACATACATCATGATACCGTGAACTCATTAGGATAATGTTTACTGAAGTAACAGATCAAGGGGGAAGCAGGGCTGTTTTCTCTAAGACTTCGATACAACCAACCTTTCTTTTGCAACCAGAAGTGTCACCCCTTCCTGGCTGGTAGAAAGAATGCAGAGCTACAGTGCCTTGTGAAAGTATTCGGCCCCCTTGAACTTTTCAACCTTTCGCCACATTTCAGGCTTAAAACATAAAGATATAAAATTTTAATTTTTTGTCAAGAATCAACAACAATTGGGACACAATCGTGAAGTGGAATGAAATTTATTGGATATTTTATACTTTAACAAATGAAAAACTGAAAAGTGGGGCGTGCAATATTATTCGGCCCCTTTACTTTCAGCGCAGCAAACTCACTCCAGAAGTTCAGTGAGGATCTCTGAATGATCCAATGTTGTCCTAAATGACTGATGATGATAAATAGAATCCACCTGTGTGTAATCAAGTCTCCGTATAAATGCACCTGCTCTGTGATAGTCTCAGGGTTCTGTTTAAAGTGCAGAGAGCATCATGAAGACCAAGGAACACACCAGGCAGGTCTGAGATACTATTGTGGAGAAGTTTAAAGCCGGATTTGGATACAAAAAGATTTCCTAAGCTTTAAACATCTCAAGGAGCACTGTGCAAGCAATCATACTGAAATGGAAGGAGTATCAGACCACTGCAAATCTACCAAGACCCGGCCGTCCCTCTAAACTTTCACCTCGAACAAGGAGAAGACTGATCAGAGATGCAGCCAAGAGGCCCATGATCACTCTGGATGAACTGCAGAGATCTACAGCTGAGGTGGGAGAGTCTGTCCATAGGACAACAATCAGTCGTACACTGCACAAATCTGGCCTTTATGGAAGAGTGGCAAGAAGAAAGCCATTTCTAAAAGATATCCATAAAAAGTCTCTTTTGAAGTTTGCCACAAGCCACACCAAACATGTGGAAGAAGGTGGTCTGGTCAGATGAAACCAAAATCGAACTTTTTGGCCACAATGCAAAACAATATGTTTGGCGTAAAAGCAACACAGCTCATCACCCTGAACACACCATCCCCACTGTCAAACATGGTGGTGGCAGCCTCATGGTTTGGGCCTGCTTTTCTTCAGCAGGGACAGGGAAGATGGTTAAAATTGATGGGAAGATGAATGGAGCCAAATACAGGACCATTCTGGAAGAAAACCTGTTGGAGTCTGCAAAAGACCTGAGACTGGGACGGAGATTTATCTTCCAACAGGACAATGATCCAAAACATAAAGCCAAATCTACAATGGAATGGTTCACAAATAAACGTATCCAGGTGTTAGAATGGCCAAGTCAAAGTCCAGACCTGAATCCAATGGAGAATCTGTGGGCAGAGCTGAAGACTGCTGTTCACAAACGCTCTCCATCCAACCTCACTGAGCTCGAGCTGTTTTGCAAGGAAGAATGGGCAAGAATTTCAGTCTCTCGATGTGCAAAACTGATAGAGACATACCCCAAGCGACTTGCAGCTGTAATTGCAGCAAAAGGTGGCGCAACAAAGTATTAATGCAAGGGGGCTGAATAATATTGCACGCCCCACTTTTCAGGTTTTTATTTGTTAAAAAAGTTTAAAATAGCCAATAAATTTCGTTCCACTTCACGATTGTGTCCCACTTGTTGTTGATTCTTGACAAAAAATTACAATTTTCTATCTTTATGTTTGAAGCCTGAAATGTGGCGAAAGGTTGAAAAGTTCAAGGGGGCCGAATACTTTCACAAGGCACTGTATATAGTGCCATCAACATCAAGACATTTCATTTAGTCAGATAAAGACCTTACTAAATTTATACAGAGAAAATGGCAAGCTTTGCCGTAGTTTGGATTTCACAATAAGACAGGCATGCTTGGACCTTTTAGTGAATTTTAATTTTTAATGACAATGTGTTTAGCCATAGACTGTATATACAGATGGACAAACTGTCTGTGCCATAAACCATAGGGTTCCTGAACAGCTGTTATGAAGTTCAGTGCATTTTCTCTAAATATTGCCAGCTTGATAGTGCCTGACCCCTACAGCTAATCCAAAAATGTAGAAAGAAAATGATTGTGAGATGTGTGGAGGAATGATTTCCCTGACTTAGTGTGGGATTTTGATTGGAGCAAAGTGTGTGTCTATATCAAACTGGCTTTTAGAAATCCAGACCTTGTTCTTGTTCACAGTACTTATGACTAGGGATGGTTCGATCCGATCCGCTGGATCGGTATCGAGTTCGATCCAGGCCAAAATGACTGGATCGAGCATCGGACTTTTATATTAGAACTTGTTCGATCCGATCCATAAGCCCAATCTATCTCCTATATCCTCATCTTCACTTTTCACGACATGCCGTAACACAGACGAGCTGTTGCCATGGTTACCATGTGCCCGTGTTTTCGTCACGTGAGCAGAGAGTGAACAGAAGCTTGGAGAGCTGTGGTCATCTCTTCCGTGTGGGAATTACTATATGGGAACGGAGGAGAAAAGTAAAATAGCTGAGAGCAACGTTTGCAAAATGAGTGTCTCAAGGGGTGGCAGCAAAACCGGACATTTTAACACAACAAACTTAATAAAGCATCTGCAGAAGCATCATGGAAAGCAGTACGGAGACTTTTTACAGGCGAGTGTAAAAAAAAAAAAAGTGAACCGCGGCAGCCATCGTTGCAGGAAGCACTACAGAAGAGTACAAAACTCGCTCCAATGCCAAAATATAAAGAGAAAATTGCAGAGTTAATTTTTCTGGAAGACCTTGTGTGGTGGAAAATGTGGATCGTTTAGTATTTTTCAACTCCCGGACAAATCAGACTCCCCCTTCGCGTGAACGCATGCGCCTTACGTTTCACTCTGTGGCCACTTGACGGCTTTTCTGTTGTACGTTTACTGTTTCTTTGTTGCTGTTTTCTACTGTTTTTTGGGTTAAATGTGATTAAGTAGCGAACTGTGGACATGTTTTTGTGTTAAATATGATTAGGTGACAGGTCTCTCTTCTCATCCGCACGTCCATCCTAACCTGGCAATAGCCAGATTAATAATTGTGTAGTACTTGATAGTACTCCACAATATCAATCTGGGACCGCTCCATGTAAATCCGTTCGGAGGAAAGAGGCACGGATTGGACAATGCAACAGTATGTCCCGCCTCTGACAGGTTTGTTTTTAGCCAATCGCGGGATCTTCACAACGAGCCGAGCCAATTGGTAGATTAAACTCTTACCAAAACCCGTAGGTAAAAAAGCACAAACATCTTTACCATCCAGAAATGCGCAAAGCGCCTCTCGTTGTTCTTCCTTCAAAGAAGCGATAGGAGATTCAGCTAAAACTGACTTAATAGCAGCATCTACACGATCGTTGTCCTCCGTTGCCGTGTTTGTTTTGATCTACTGGCGCTTGGTGTCGTCTTCACACCCGAATATCCCGCCCCACACACGAATACTGCTGCGTGATTGGCCCGTGCCAACTTGGCTCTGTACAAACAGTGAATGCGGGAGCGGTGCAAGATGGTTTCTTGAGAGATTTGTGAACTCACAAATATCGCGAGAAATCAACTTGCTGGCAAGGTTACGTCCACCCCACCGGTGTCTAAATGGCTTCAGGGGAGATCCTACGCTGCTCTCAGCTTCACTCGCATGAGAACGTTAGGACAAGATTTAATCACCAGATATTGTTTATATTCCATCAGTATTGTACACGTGTCAACAAAATAATTGTTCATTGTGTTTTACATACAGTACAACATCAGCGGCCGCATGCAAAACAAGAAAGACATGAGATTGCACTATCACTGTTTACCCTTGTTTTTCTGTTTTTGTTTTGGTGCAGCAAATCAGGTGTATAGCCCTAGATTTTTATTGTTTTGATTGTGTGTCTTAAGAAGCCATGTGTAACTTACCGAGTACTACCTACATTGTTCTAGTGGAGATGCTATTATTTTACGTTAATTCATAAAATTATTTATTGCAGCCTTGCAATGCCATTGAGGTACTATAATGTGACTTTTCTGTTTATACACTGGGACTATTTAGGTTAATTTAAATATGTGCACCAAGTTGCAGTTTTATTTCATACATTTGAATGGTGCAGCTGGGTCTGTTGTGTTTACAAACACTGTTAAAAGCGATGTGAGCTTTAAGTTTTAATAAAGCCACAGCAGTTACACATAACTTGTTGTCACATGTTTTCCTTCTTTCTTTAGGGGACTAGAACAGTTGTTGTACAATGAACGTGGTGTTTTTAGATGTCAGTATCAAGCAAATTACATCCATGTATTATTAACAACTTTTAGAATGACAAAAAGAATCATATCTGTATCGGATCGGATCGGCCGATCCTCAAGGCTGCAGTATCGATATCGGTATCGGATGTGAAAAAGTGGTATCGAGCCATCTCTACTTATGACGCCTTGTAAATTGTTTGCCATGCAATATATTGCAGATCCTACATGCAGTCTTTGTGCAATGGAGGTTCCCGGTGTGCTTTTGTGCATCTTTTGGGATTGCCTCCCTGTCACATGTTTTTGGAAGAAGGTTTCCTTACCTCCTTTCCTTATATATATATATATATATATATATTTTGTTAAATCAAGTTTGGTTAGATGTGCAATGCTCAAACGGTCTGCTTCTGCTTTACAAGTGTTGTACGGAGAAGATTACCAAACCCTGAGGAATTACTCATAAGCACATCTCATTATCATCATATAACATGATTTCTTGTCAGAAATTCATTCATTAGAAACTTGAAACACAGCACTGTAGTAAATAACCTCTGGGCAGCACACTACCACAATAAAAATTTCATGTTTTGCAGAGGATTTGATTATTTAGTTTGGTAGCTTGCTGTTTTTTGCAGTGGATGATCCTTGTTTATGATAGTATTTGCTCCCTGCATTCAAATGTTTCATCACAACAATTCCACTGTTAGTATGTTTTGTAATTTTGTTTTATCCAATGTTTTGTGTATTTTATTGCTTTATGAAGCACTTTGTAACCCCGTTTTGAAAAGTGCTAGAGAAATAAAGTTTGTTATTATTATTAATTTTATTATTAATAATTTTCATTAATTTGATTATGATTATTAAATTTGGTTGACCTGAGGGTTGGGACACCAGGGGGGTGGGAAAGGGGTAGGGGCGGCGGCGTAGGAAGGTCATTACTTGGGATGGTCCTATCCGATCAGCTGGATCGATATCGAGTTCGATCCAGGCCAAAATGACTGGATCAAGCATCAGAGTTTTTTATTAGAACTCGTCCAATCCGATCCATAAGTCCAATCTGTCTGATATATACTCAAGTTCAATTTGCGTGACATGCCATAACACAGACAAGCTGTTGCCATGGTTGCCATGTACCTGTGTTTTCGTCACGTGAGCAGAGCGTGAGCAGAGCGAGAACAGAAGCTTGCAGAGCTGTTGTCATGTGGAATTTCTTTAGGCTAACGGAGGTGAAAAGTACTGAGTGCAACGTTTGCAAAATGAGTGTCTCAAGGGGTGGCAGCAAAACCGGACATTTCAACACAACAAACTTAATAAAGCATCTGCAGAAGCATCATGCAATGGAGTATGGAGACTTTTTACAGGCAAGTGCAAAAAAAGCGGACCGCGGCAACCATCGTTGCAGGAAACCCTACAGAAAAGTGCAAAACTCGCTCCGGAAAGCACCAAGGCCAAAATGATAACAGACAAAATTGTCAAATTCATTTTGTTGGATGACCAACCACTTTCTGTGTTGGAAAATGCGTGTTTTCGAGGTTTGGTACAACATTTGAAGCCACGCTATCAGCTACCAAACCGGCACAGCATCTCTGATTCACTTATCCCGCAGAAGTACAAACAGGTGAGCGAGTTCATCTCTAAACGTTTGGAAAGTGCAGTCATGGTTAGTTTAACAACTGACATTTGGAGTTCAGACGTGTGTCCAGTGTCCCGAATCAGTCTGACAGCACAGTGGATAGACTCAAGTTTTACTTTGCAGAAAGCTGTGCTACAAGCTAAGAAGTTTCGTGGCTCACACACAGGAAAGGGAATCGCGACAGCAATAGAGGAGATACTGATTGTATGGAAAATTGAGAAGAGCAGAGTCCATGTAATCTTGCGGGACAATGCCAGTAATATCATACAGGCAATGGATCGTCTTGGGGTTGCCAAGGTAGGATGCTTCGCCCACACACTGCAGCTTGTTGTTAATGAGGGGCTGCTGTCGCAGCGTAATGTAAGTGACGCGCTGGCTGTTGGAAGAAAAATCATGGGTCATTTCAAACACAACTTGCATACTCACGCTTGCAAGACATTCAAGAGCAGTTGAATATGCCGCCCAAACATCTGCAGCAAGACGTACGGACATCGTGGAACAGCTCCTATTACATGATCCAGAGCCTCCTTGAAGAGAAACGAGCCCTGTGTGCATACACAGCAGAGTACAACCTGCCAGCCACACTGACTGCGACCCAGTGGGGGCTACTAGAAAAGACTGTACAAGCTCTAGCCCCTTTTGAGGAGCTGACAAGGGAGGTGAGCTCCTCATCTGCCTCTGCATCTGATGTCATCCCCATTGTCCAAGTCCTGAAACGCCTTCTGAGTTGACCAGAGGAGGCAGATGTGGGAATAAGGACCATGAAAGGCACCCTCTTGGAGGCTGTGAGAAGACATTTCACACACCTGGAAACTGAGCCAATATGCTCAGTTGCAACGCTTCTGGATCCAAGATATAAGGACAGGTATGTTTGGTTTCTTTACTTTATTAGTACGAGTGAGTGGATGAATGACAGAGATTCACATACACAAACTGAATAATCCCACACCTGTCAGTGTGTATGCATTTTTAAAAACTTATGCACTGTTATTCATAGTAAGACTGGATTTAATGACTGGATATTATGGCAGGTAAACTTTAAACCATGCATATGTTTATTTTTATGTTTATTTCCAGGTATTTCTCAGATGCAGGAGCCTCAAGACAGGGAAAGGATGTGCTAATGGCAGAGGTAATGAAGATGGAGGAGGTGATGAGGAGGACCAGAGCAGGAACCTCAGAACCAGCAGAGGGGACCTCATCTTCCACACAGTCAGCAGAGGGGACCTCATCTTCCACACAGCCAGCAGAGGGGACCTCATCTTCCACACAGTCAGCAGAGGGGACCTCATCTTCCACACAGCCAGCAGAGGGGACCTCATCCACCTCAGAGCCAGCAAAGAAGACGGCACAGGTGGAGGCTGCAAACAAGAGCATACTTGGAAACATTTTTGACGAAATCTTGGAGGAAAGCACACCTTGTCCTGAGCCAGCCACAAGTGCACGCATTGATCCATAACCCCATGCAGCACTGTCACTATTCCAGTAGCTTTTAGATGACTAAGGAATGCAGGATTTCAGGGTAAAAATGCAAGTTTTCATCCTCTGAGAAAAGTGCACTTGTCTGGACAACTTTAATGTTTTCAAATTGTTTGATGTTCAGAGCAAAATATTTTACCTTCAAAATAAGATTGCACTTGTAAAAATGCAAAGAATCACTTGTTTTACATAAATTACCCACTCACAAGTGACAGAAAACATTTTATATTATTGGACAGAAAAATGATGAATATAGTACAACTAAGTTACTGCAATTCTAACTAATCTGGCTGACAGAAAAACAAAACACTGAAATAGAAAATGCCTTTTACTGGACTCAGTTCTTCCTTCTAGCTTTTATTTCTTTGTAGACATTTTTCCATGTGTCTGGTAGACATTTTTGTATTGTTTGTTATTGAGACATTCTGCTGATTCTAAACAATCTGAAGGAATCCAAAGTAGTTTAAATAAATCAACTAGACTTTAAGAAAGTTCCTTGAAGACGTTTCACCTCTCATCCAAGAGGCTTCTTCAGTTCTGGTGGTGGTTGGTGTTGCCTCAGCTTTTAAACCTCTGTGAGGTGTGTCCAGGGTCGGGATGTACGCGACTAGTCGTTTAATCATTTAACCGCCTACTCATTTATTAAACGTTTAGTATTTTACTCGTCGGTTAAACGCTGCATCAAGCATCATGCACCTTGTTCTTCGCACCTCTGCATCAGCTTCTTTGTAAACAGGCTGAGCAGCCAGGGAGAGAATTGCTCCTCCTCCCCTCACACGCACATGTAGCAGGGGACGGTCGACCTCCGGATGACACGTTTATTTCTCCAAACCCTACACCGCCTGTCCATTCACACACACACACACACACCCTTCTCGACCGTGCGCCGCCATGCAGCTCTACGCTCGGGCGTGCGCCGCACGCTCGTCCCGTCTGGGCTACCTGGTTGATCCTGCCAGTAGCATATGCTTGTCTCTTTTTTCAAACCCCGCTATCCCCCTCATCATTAGCGGTGTTTTGACCACTCCAGCTACACCCACCACGTAGCAAAGCATCGGCTCCAGTGCTCGTGGACTGTCATGGCACACCGACCCGCTGCCGTTACGCACAGATGCAGCGGCACTTTCTGTCTCAGTGGACGATTGAACATCATCAGAGGGTGAATATTCCTCTTCAGACTATGAGTAAGCCATTACTTGACAAAGTACTTTGTCAGCGTTGACCAGACCTCTCGGTACGGTGAGTTTTCTCACTCTAAAATGTGCCGTCTTGCGCTCTGATACGCTCCGACGGCGAGTCTCGTCTCCTCGGTTTTCAAACTCTGTAAACTCCAAAACTTTGAATGAAAACACGCCCACAGCTGATGCTCAGATTGAAGTTCCAGATGTCCGCCATCTCCTGGTGTACAGTACATGAGACACACGAGGCAGTACATTTGAAGCTACGGCTTGTTATGTTCAGCAATGTTGCTTGTCGCAATATTGCGACTTTGGCGCTTAAAGGGATAAATTGCAAGTTTTCCGAACCAACTAGTCGCTAATTTTATTGGCCACTCGTCGGTTCGGAAATTAGTCCATTAGCCCATCCCTAGTCCAGGGCTATTATTCCAACGACCAATACCAAAACTCATCTGGGCATTGATTCTAAATTGATTGAATTGAATACTGTAAAATAAAAGTTCAATTGCAATTCCAGCCAGTCTTCATGTTTAATCACAAAAAAAATGTCTAAAGGCTTTCAACATATCACTCTGCAAGATTTTGAAACTGAGCATGTAAAATGGAACAATCATCCATCCATCCATTATCTGTATACCGCTTAGTCCTTATTAAGGTCATGGGGGGCTGGAGTCTATCCCAGCTGACTTAGGGTGAAGGCAGGGGACACCCTGGACAGGTTGCCAGTCTATCACAGGGCTACACACCTACGGACAATTTAGAATCATCACTTAACCTCAGCATGTTTTTTTGGACTGTGGGAGGAAGCCGGAGTACCTGGAGAAAACCCATGCATGCACTGCAACTGCAATCTCCATGCAGAAAGATCCCAGGAAGGCAGGGACGTGAACCGATAACCTGCTGCTGCAAGGCGACAGTGCTAACTACCGAGCCATTATGCAGTCCATGGAATAATGAGTTAGATGGAAATGTGAAAATGTATTCTTTGATAACAGATTCTTTTTTTTTAAATTACAACATTTCTCATGACTTTTCTCTTGTTCTTGAACCAGTGATCTCTTGCCTTCTTCTCTTCCTCCAATGTCTCATTTTCCATATTGATTATAGATGTGATAATGAGTGCAAGCTTCCAATGTGAGACTGGTCTTTGCTGAGAGCAGTGTAGTGCTAGCAGCAGACGTGAGGTCAGTGGTTGAGAGAGAAATCTGTGAAATCCTTGGGCTAAAGGTACTTACAGTCAAAGCAGCAGCAGCGTCCTGCTGGGCTGCTTCACACATCTGAAGCACTGGACTCCAGCTGCTTTAAAACACTAAACTACAGGTCACACACCTGCAATTCCAGGACTAAATTATGCCCTTCATAAATATAAATTACTGCTATTTGATAGAAGTACAGTGAACCCTCGTTTATCGCGGGGGTTACGTTCCAAAAAGAACCCACGATAGGCGAAATCCGTGAAGTAGTCAGCTTTATTTTTTACAGTTATTATACAATACTGCACTTGGGGGAGCGCTGCAGCTGCAGCCAGGTGGACGCCGCGGCGGAACTCTTGCCTCAGAGAGCAGGCCGGCTGAATCAATTGGAGCAGTCGGGGGTGGGGAAGGCTCGCGCCCGTGCTCTTCTCCTGGGGAGTGCGGCTGCGGTGGCCAGAGACGGCAGGGGAAAAGAATAAAAGGCTGCTCCGTCGGCTCTGTCTTTCAGGGTGTCTCACTACATGGAGACCAAGGAGAGAAATGATCCAGCGCTCCACAGCAGGCAGAGGCCTGTATGGCAGAGGAGACGAGGCGCGGAGACTGTTCACGTTGGTCAGTCCCTTAGCCAATCAGGATGCAGAACACAATGAACTGTTTAAAAAAAGCATAAAAAAAACTGCACTAAAAAAATCCATGAAACAGCGAAGCCGTGAAAGGTGAACCGCGTTATAGCGAGGGTTCACTGTAGTGTGTTTTTCTCTGCATAGGATCACTGATATCTCAATACATTTAGCTGCACTGGTTCATGTTAATCCTTTGAATCCCCATACCTGATGGCAGGTTTGAAAGGCATGTAATCTTTCAAAAAAAAAAAAAAAAAAATCAACAAAATGATACCATTTATCAGAGTTAGAAACTGTAAAAGCATTCATAGGATCATGGGATTTTCAACTCCCCACAGGTCCTTGAACATAACATGTGAGTTCCATTTCTGTTGGAAAAAATGCCAAATCTAAGCTTGAAAGTGTCACATGTCCTCAAAATCAGTTTACTACACATGTCTAATTTTTTTTAAAAAAAGAAAAAAAGTCATGTGACATACTTGGTAAATAAAACAAAAACAGCATGGCTCAAAAATGGTATACACAGGAACAAGTTCTCAGCATATTGGTTGTAAATGGTAAAATATCTTTCTGGTGTTGATGTGCAGAGTACTGTGAAAAAGACTGAGTTCAAAAAAATGCAAATAAAAGAAAAAATATCTCGAGCATGGGGAGCCACATTTTTTTCAATACTGATAACACTTCTTGGCATTTGGGAAACTGTTGTTCATAGTGATGCCACATTTGTTCTATTTTTGTAAAATATCCAAAGAACCTTTTTCTGTTTTTTTTTAATGATTTATGCTAGTAAACCTTTGTTGTACTGCACAAAAGTCATTCTTGAAGTCTCTCTTCTCAGAGGTGTTTCACTTCATTTTGGAGGAATGAAAATTAGCTCACAGTCAGTAGAAACATGACAGGAGCAAAAACCACACAGAAACTACCTGGAGATCAGAGGATTAATACCTGACAAAAATGCACATTTTAGTGATGGTTCCTAAAAATGAAGAAGCTGGAAGCAGCTGACAGCTGTACACTGGGTTCTTAAAGTTCTTGAGGTTTACTATTACGGGACCTATATATTACAAAATTTCATTGGCAACTATTACAACTTTGAATTAATTCATCATTACAAAAACATCTAGAGATCAGTTGAACATAGGTATTTGTTGTAGGCCTAATTGTCTGTCACTACTCCAATAATTACAACATTATTTGTTTAACTACGTAGAATCACCCAGGCGTAAGACAGAGACAGCACGAGTTTCATTCATTTTCAGTCACTGGCTGCAGACAGGGTCCACTGTGATCAAAGGAGCAGAGACACCAAGGCACCCCACCAGATGTTCAACACCAAAGCAAGACACCTTCCACATCTGTCAGGATGATGTGATTTTTGTGTTATCAGGAGGAGGTCACGAGAAAGTAGACCTTCAGCAGATTCACAACGAACACTACAGACATCCAGAGTGTATATTGGCCTAGTTGAACCAAGAGATCAGCTCCAACCCCCGAGTCACTGTCAGGCCTACAAAGGACCAAATGGTTGCCAGAATCACTCATGCATACGACGTGCACGCAAGTAACTTTCAGTCACTGGCACTTGGTACAACCTTTCAAATTCTCTTTTACTACAAAAGCAAATTACTCTGCAAAGACTGCAAAGCTCTCTAAGGCAAACATGACATTTTGGATCATAAATGACTGTCAAAATCACCACATGGCACCAACACAGTCTTGAATCATTTACCTGCATCAAGTTTCCAGCATCTGCAAGCTTATTTCATATATAGGTAACAGATTACAACATTCAAAATCATTCAAATCTGTATAAAAAAAGTAGATGTTTTTGATTAAACAAATTAGTCAGTCATTGAACAACACAACATGTTGAAACCCAGCCCTTCTGCTAATCAGATCATAGGGGACAAGCATGCATTATATCATGAATAAAAAGAAAGCAGTTATTGCTGTCAACAGGTCTGAAGTTTTGTCACCCTGACCGCAGTGCATTCATGTGGAAAAACAATTGTGTCGGTTTTCTCCCAGTGTGAACATAAAATTAAATCACCACCTCTGTATTTGTAATCCATCACATTGCAACTCCACACTGCAAAATGCAAGACAGAGGCAATTAAGACTACTTCATCTCTCTGTGGGCCAACTGATGGATGAAGATTTCATTTTCTATTTCCCCTCCGAGTCTTTCTCACTCACTCACATACATACAGAGCACAGTGTGCTAAGAAGAAATGAGCACCTAAAGACAGCTACAGAACAGGTTAATAATGAACACGTCTGAAGCGACTGGCCAATAAGCTGCTGTTTTATCATCACAAAGTCATTAATATGAATAGCCAGTTATCTAAATAAATGAGATGACAGTCCTGTCTGCTGATTAGAGATCAGTGTTATTCAGCTGACTGGAAATATATATTCCATTGTTCAATTCAACTTTACAACTTTGACTTCATGTATATTATGACAGTATGTAATTGAGTTAATTTAACCCTCTAAACCCTACCGTGAGAGGCATATTATTTTACAAAGTATAATTGACAAAATGATATCATACACGATGGCAAGAAACTCCAAAAACAGGAAGAATCATCACATTTTAAAGTTTCCAGTGGTCCTGGAGCTACTCATGTGTGACTTGGGAAAAACAGCAAAATCTAAGCAAAAAATCTGGATACTTCATCAAAATTACATTTTACTTTACTGTTCTAAATGTCTCATTGTACACATTTAAAAAAACTAACAGAAATTCACATTCCTCAGTGCAACTGAGAAGCCATTACTGACTCAGCAGTGACCAACAGTCATGTGACAAAAACACACACACACGAATATTCGGAAGCCAAAATTAATATCCAGATACTGCCGTAGCGAAAGAATATTCGGGTCCCTGCCCTAATATCTATAACACATATCCAGGTTAGAACAATGGTCACGCGAACATCAGAACGGAACTATAGAGCAATGGAAGAAGGTGGCCTGGTGCTTTGAATTTTCTTTTGCATCATCTGGACAGGTCAGGCACCTGGGAAAGAGATGGCAGCAGAATGTCTCATAAAGAGAAGGCAAACTGGTGGAGGCTGTGTTGTCTGACTCTGTAGATGCATGATGCGGGTAAAGGTTGTTGCTAGCGGTACGGACCCGTACCCGTAGCCTGTGGACTACGGATAGGGCACTTGCCATTTGCCAATCAGATACGCGAGATCTGGTCACGTGACTCCCGGTAGATGCTAGCTGTACGGACCCGTAGCATCGGTACGACAGGTACGGACCCTAAACCTGACCCTAAAACTAACCCTAACCTTAACCTTTGCTTACCTTTCAACAGTTTGCAGTGGTTAGCAGCTTCTTGACTCGCGAGACTCGCGTACGGGTCCGTATCTGTCTGGCAAATGGAAAGTGCCGTACCCGTAGCCTGTGGGCTACGGATACGGACCCGTATCTGTAGACACTACCGCGGGTAAAAGCCACCACACAATTCATTCAACTGTGTCCTCCTTTCTGCTATCTGTGTGTGACTTTTTTCTGCACAACAGAAAACAGCAACAACAATTTATGAGCAGAAAACAACCAAACTGAAAACTAAGTTTTCCTGGGATGTGAATCATGCAGTAAGGCAGCCTTGCTAAGATATTTTCAGTGGATTATCCATTTTAATCACAGGGTTCCTCTCTCAGCATGCACCAAAACAATTCTATCACTATTCTGGGGGAACATCAAATTCATTCATCCTTCACTTTGCCCTGCCCATGATAACTCTGATTGTTTGAGGAAATACAAACAAGCCAGAGCATTTTTTTCTCCTACAGCAGAATGATAGTGTGGTGCAGCCCGGCTATTATGTCCTACAGAGTAGAACTACAGTTACTGTGATTCTCTGGGCAATATTCTGCTGGGAATGCTTGGGTCTGCAGTCATGTGGATGTTATTTTGACAAGCACCTAACATTACTGCAGATCACGCACACCCTTTCTGGTAAGAGAACTCCCTGGTGGCAGTCCTCTTTTAGCAGAACAGTGCATCATGCTATACTGCAAACATTGTTCAGGGATGGTTTAAGAAATGTGAAAAAGAGTTTGAGGTGTTGACTTGACCTTCAAATTTCCCAGATCAGTTGTCATCGAGCATTAGTGGAATATGCTAGAAAAACAAGTCTGAACCATGGAGACCTCACTTGACAACTGACAGGACTTAAAGGATCTGCTGCTATTGTCTTAGTGTCTAATATCACAGAACACCTTTAGAGGTCTGTGGAGGTCTTGCCTCCGTGGGTCAGCTGGCTTAGCTGCTTTAAACGTTGTGCTTGATCGCTTGTGACTGTATACAGTAGATATGGATGGCAGATAATCATTTAGTCTTCTTTTTTTGCATTTTTAGACTTTTGTTTCTATCATACTGACAAAAGGTAAACAAACTAAGATGATTTTTGTAAAGTGCCATCTCTTCTTTAAATTCACCAATTATATTTGTTCATGTAGACTGTCATTAGTCACCGGAAGTCCTTTCAGAGAAAACTTACTGGCATAACAGTTTTACTCAGGGCTGAAAGTAGTTTTAAATTCTTGCCAGTACTATTACCAAAACCCTCATCTCGCTCTAACTTTATGCATTTTAAAATAGCAAAGTTAAAACACAAACAAATGAAAACATATTAATATTTTACTGTAGGCCAATGGAATAGGTAGGAATTAATAACACTTGAAAATATGGTAAACTTTTTGCTTTAATTGAAACACTGATAAACATCCAGAATACAAGGCTTTAAGAACAGACGTGAGGTCACGAGCAAACGCTCAGAATGGAACTAAACATCAAAACACATCACTTAAAATATTTTCCACAGAGGCCTAAAGTAGGCTATAGAAGTAGCAGTTAGTTTCTGATTTTCTGTGGTAACCCATCTTCAGTGTCCCTGTCTTTTCCTTTAATCAAAGAGGTTTATTTCCTCGCATTATTACTCTGAAACATTTTTTGACTGTTTTACAGTGCTTCTCTCCGTTTTTATTTAAAATATGCATCTGTCAACAATAACAGCTGTAAATCCAGTTTAAAGTTTTTCAGCCAATCACAAGAACGTGTGGAATTTCAGGTACTGCTCGCCCCGTCCCGGCGCAAGCGGTGCTTGTTGTCTACAAATCAAGCGCACCTACTTGCTATTGGCTGCTATTGGCCATAGCAGTCGCTGTGTTACGGAATGTAGACACACATGCACTCACGTACTGCTGAGTGAACGGTCGATAGCAGGCAGCCGGGCGGCGTACCCATAGATACCAGTGGAAGAGCGGCGTACCACCACCGGATCTTTTCCCGGTACTGCGTACCGCCACCAGATTTTTTGCCGGTACGCAGTACCGGACCGTACTGGCTTACTTTCACCCCTGGTCTTACTGTCTTATTTTGCTTGTAGCCAGCAAAGCTTTGCATTACACACAGTGGTCAGATGATGTTGAAACAGAATGAACAAGAAAAGCACTCTGAGTGCAGTACTTCACCAAGGCTGCTCAGTCATTGTCTGAGTTCTGACAGATGAAATCTTTAAGCAATTTGTGGCCCACAGCAGTCCATTTGTAGTAGGATCGCAATTATGTAATCGCCAGCAGGCAGCTAATGCAGTATTCACGTGTTGTCATAGTTACAGTGACGCTGTGCCGCTATCTCGCAATGATATAGAAATCTATAACACCAGAAAGAGTTCGAGACACCAGCAGATGCGGAAGCCTTTATTAAGACACTAAGCAAGTCGAATAACTGATTTAAAGGGTTTTACTGTCATCATGTCTTTATTTCAACATGAATGTTGACTAATGGACATATTCTATATCACTTCATTTATAATTCTGTCATGTCCATTAACTGTTGCTATCTATATTAGTTCAGACTGGGACATCCATTCTTCAGATTATTGTTCATTATGTTTCACACATCTATACAACAGTTAAGTGTTTGAGTTAACATTTTTGAACAGGTGAATGGAGATAAATGTGTATTGCTAGAAGTATAATTTTCAATTATTATGTTCATATTTTAAAACTTTTTTATATATAGGGAATTGATAATCGAATTTGATAAATGTTAAAACAGGGCATTAAGCTAACATGTTAATACTTGAGGTGATAATCCTCCCTTAAGCATGTTGATATTCTTACAGGTATTGTGTTTACGTGTGTGTGTGTATATATATATTTATATATATATATATATATATATATATTAGGGCCACGTCGACGAATCGTCTGAGCACGATACGTCATCAAAAGCGGAAGTGAACGCGCAATGCAACAGAAATCTCTGTCCGACCGGAGCGCGGAACACGGACGGACATCGGCGCCGCATCATGCATATATTATGTATGCACGATGCAGCGCGGATGTCTGCGTTTAGATACAGCTGTATAGTAAACGCTGACATCCGCGCTTATGATAGATCGCGGATGTCCGCGCTGCATCATGCGTACATAATATATAGCGCCGATGTCCATCCGTGTTCCGCGTTCCAGTCAGACGCCGATTTCTGCTGCATTGCGCGCTCACTTCCGCTTTTGATGACGTATCGTGCTCAGACGATTCGTCGACGCGTCGTTAGTTGCAGCCCTAATATTATATATACTATATATATATATATATATATATATACATACACACACACGCATATATACACATATGCGTGTTCCCCACACCACGTTGTAAGTTGTTGAAGTAGTGTTGAAATCTTTTGTGTGCATTAATATGTTAGTTTTGTTATTCATGGTGGTGATTTGCAGGAGTCTAGACAGTGGTAGCTGTTGCTTTGCACACTGAAACTAAGACAAGTGTTCTGACTCCTGGTGGAGTCTGCACTGGATACTCTGTGGCTTCACCACAGTCTTGGTAAGTGCACCAGGGGGCGGGGGGTGGGTCTGGGGCGGGTCAAGTTTGAACCTACATTGTTCTTTTTTTTCATATACATTTTTGTCTTTCACTCCTGTTTTTACCTGTCTTTTGCACTCTCCCTTCTTTCTTTCCCCCATGTGAAGGGGGGGGCATCCCAATTTCAATTACTCTCTACCCACTGATGGTTGTTGAAGTGTTTCATTCCAATTTTAATTCTAAATCCAGAGGGGTCGCCATACTGGTCCGTAAGTCAATTCAAGTCTCATTTTCCAAAGTAATAGCTGATAAGGAGGGCAGATATTTAATAGTTTTGGGTTCTCTGCATTAAGTTCCAGTCCTGCTGGCAAATACATATGCCCTAATTTCGACAATCCTCAGTTTTTGAATAAATTGTTTGAACAGATTCCTTTATTGAATGATACCTTTCTCATATTTGGAGGAGATGCAAATTTAGCTGTTTCTGCCTACTTAGATCGCTCTGACCCTCATAATCCAATTCTATCATTGATGGCTAAAGCTCTCTCTGATTTTATGTCAAAAAATGGTTGTGTAGATTCCTGGGGATTTTTTAATCCCCAGGCTAGAGAATATTCCTTCTATTCACATGTACACAATTTATTTGGTAGGATTGATTTTTTTTTAATCGATTCTAGGTTAATATCCAAAGTAACATCTGTCAAATATCATCCCATCATTATCTCTGACCACGCTCCTCTTACATTGAATATGCAGATCTACCCAAAACCCCGTTACTCATCTTTGTAGAAGCTTAACAGTTTACTTTTATCTGATGATAATTTCATTAAATTTATCTCAGCTGCAATAGATGATTTTATCGAAACCAATCAAAGGGATTCTGAGCCCATCTCTTGCTCCCTTCTGTGGGAATCCATGAAAGCCTATTTACGCGGTCTAATTATTTCATTCTCTGCTAATTTAAAGAGATCTCGTCGATCTAAAATACAGGACCTCTCCAATAATATGAAAGATGAAGACCAACAAATTTCTGCTTCTCCCTCTCCAAACCTACAGAACAGAAGGGCTTCCTTACAGACCGAATTTGATCTTATTACAACCACAGATGTAGAGCGTCTCCTTTTACATTCTCGAGTCAGGTATTATGAGCATGTCGATAAAGCGGGTCAACTCTTGGCTCATCAACTACGCCGTCAAACAGCTTCACATATTATCCCCCAAATTAAAGATACAGCAGGGGCACTACACACAGACCCAATAGCTATTAATTTAGCATTTTCTACTTTTTATTCATCCTTATACAGGTCTGATGCTCCATCTAATTGCACCGAGATACATTCCTTTCTAGATGAACTTAGCTTTCCTACTATTGACCCTGAAATTGCAAAAGATCTTGATGCACCATTAACTACAGAGGAAATTATTTTCGCCATTAATAGCATGCAGAGTAATAAAGCTCCAGGTCCCAACGGATTCCCTGTAGAATTCTTCAAAAATTTAAGACTAAATTAGCCCCATTATTACATTCTGTTTACATTGCATCACTTGAATCAGGCTCTCTAACCCCCAATTTATGTCAAGCCTCCATAGAATAGAATAGAATAGTCCTTTATTGTCATTGTCGCCAGTACAACGAAATTTAAAATTGCCAGACAGTCAGTGCATCATTAAAAAAGACAACGCAAGTTAATAAATAGAAAAACAATAAATAAATAAATACTCAATCAGACATGACATTCCTTAAGGCATTGAGGGTAGTTATTGTTGTGGGGTAGAAACTGTTTTTCAGTCTATTTGTTCTTGATTTGAGTGTCCTGTAACGTCTGCCTGACGGCAAAAGTTCAAACAATGAGTAACCAGGATGGAAAATGTCTTTAACAATGCTCTGAGCTTTTTTAGCAGAGCGAGCACTGTGAAGGTCATCCAGTGAGGGAAGGGGGCAACCCATTATCTTCTGGGCTGTGTTGATGACCTGTTGGAGAACCTTTTTCTGGGCCACAGTACAGCTGCTAAACCATACACACATACAGTATGTTAGAATGGCTTCTATGGAGCACCTGTAAAAGGACACCAACAGACTTCGTGTGATGTTGTAATTCCTGAGGGTCCTCAGGAAGTGAAGACGCTGATGGGCCTTTTTAATCACCTTCATGGTGTTCACTGTCCAGGTCAGGCCCTCCTCGATCTGAACACCCAAGAAGCGGATATCCGACACCTGCTCCACACAATCCCCGCTGATGATGAGTGATGTCAGTCTTTTTCCTCCTGTAGTCAATCACCAGCTCCTTCGTTTTTTCTGTATTGAGGCGGAGGTTATTCTCCCCACACCACACTGCCAGATGTACAACCTCGTTCCTATAAGCAGACTCGTCTGCCCCGGAGAAGAGCCCCACCACCGTAGTGTCGTCTGCAAACTTCACAAAGATGTTGTTGTGGTGTGTGGGGACGCAGTTGTGTGTGTAAAGGGAGAACAACAGGGGACTCAGCACACAGCCCTGTGGTGAGCCGGTGCTGAGGCTGAGGGCCGTCGATATGTGATGGCCCACTCTCACCCTCTGGGTGCAACTGGTGAGGAAACTGTTGATCCACATGCAGGTGGGGTGTGGAATGTCCAGATTGACCAGTTTGTTTAACAGTTTATGAGGAAGTATAGTATTGAAAGCAGAGCTATAGTCCACGAAGAGCATCCGTACGAAGCTCCCCTGCTGCTCCAGGTGGGACAGTGCAGCATGGAGGGCTGTGGCTACGGCATCTTCTGTGGATCTATTTGCCCTGTATGCAAACTGGTGAGGGTCCAGGCCTTTTGGCAAGTGTGATGTGATGTGGCCCCGGACCAGCTTCTCAAAGCATTTCATCACCACCGGGGTGAGAGCACCTGGCCGGTAGTCGTTGGGGCTGGAGATATGAGGTTTCTTGGGCAGGGGGACAATGATGCAGGGGGACAATGATGGAGGACTTCAGGCACGGTGGGACAATGGACTCAGCCAAGGACTGGTTGAAGATCCTTGTGAAGACTCCAGCGAGCTGATCAGCACAGTCCTTTAACACATGCCCGGGCACTCCATCGGGCCCAGCAGGCTTCCTTGGGTCCACGGTAAGCAGAGTACGCCTCACCTCATATTCCGTGAGGGAGAAGACACTGAGGACCATGGAGTGTGGTGTGGCTGAATTGGGCGATACCACCTCAAAACGGGCAAAGAAGTCGTTAAGCTCCTCTGCCAGCGAGGCCTCACCCTCAGCTACTCCCAAGGTGGATTTGTAATTGGTGAGCTGTTGGACTCCCTGCCACACCTGCCTGCTGCTGTTACTTTCCAGGTATGCCTCAATCCTCCTCCAATAATCCGACTTGGCCCCTTTAATGCCTCTCTTCAGGTCAGCTCAGGTCAGCTCTCTCAACTCTCAGCAGCCACTGGACTTCCCGGGCCATCCAGGGCTTCTGGTTGGAATAGACCCGGATCTTTTTTTCCACCGTAACAGTGGCTGTGCAGTGGCTTATGTATCCTAGTACACTGCTTGTAAACATCTCCAGATCGTGATGGAAAAACACCTCCCAGTTCTTCCTCTCGAGGCAATCCTGCAGCTGTTGAGAGACTCCATCAGGCCAAGTTGTTACAGTCTTCATGATGGTGGGTGTACTTTTCCTGAGGGGGGCATATGCAGGTATTAACAGCAGAGACAAATGGTCAAACTGGCCCAGGTGAGGTAGTGGTTTTGCCCTGTAGCCAAGCTTGATGTTAGAGTAGACCTTGTCTAGAATTTTATCTCCGCGGGTTGTGCATTTGACATGTTGGTGGAATTTAGGGAGTACTGTTTTCAAGTCGGCATGATTGAAGTCCCCTGCTACTATGTGTACAGCGTCGGGATATTTACTCTGCTGGGAGCCAATGCTGCTATACAAATGGCTGCTAGCCACCTTAGCATTAGCGTCCGGTGGGATGTAAACAGCTGTTATCATAAGGCTGTTGTCAAAAAAAAGATAAAGACCCAGATTTGTGTACCTCTTATAGACCTATTTCTTTGATAAATGTTGACGCTAAGATACTCGCCAAAGCTCTAGCTCTTCGTCTAGAAAACATCCTCCCAGTTATTATATTGAATGAACAAACTGGATTCATTAAGGGATGTCAGTTGTTCTATAATGTTTGCTCCCTTTTAAAACATTATTTATTCCAAGCCCTACACTGCATTCGATAGGGTGGAATACAATTATTTATTTGAGGTACTGGCAAACTTTGGACTGGGAGAGGGGTTCATCTCATGGATACGCCTTCTCTATACTTCTCCGCAGGCCAGTATTTATACTAATGGTGTCCAGTCAAATTTTTTTCTCTCTATCACGTGGTAACCGTCACGCTTTTGTTCGCAATTGCAAGTGAACCTTTATCAATTTATTTTAGGTCTTCTCCTGTGTCAAAGAAGTCTATTCCTGTTATCCAAGCTTTTTAAAAAAAATATATGGCTCATTCTCAGGATATAAAGTTAATGTCTCTAAGAGGGAATGCTATCCTGTTAATAACTTAGCACTACAACTTAAACAATCTGACATCCCCTTTAAAATCAACCCTACTGGTTTTAAATATCTTGGGATAAAGGTAACCAGAACATTATCTGTTCTCTTTCTGCCAGCTTTTCACCTTTAATGTCTAATCTTAAAGAGGACCTTCAGAGATGGGAAAGTTTACCCCATCACTAATTGGAAGAATTAATACAATTAAAATGAATATCCTTCCAAAGTTTTTATTTTTGTTTCAATGTCTCCTCATCTTTCTGACTAAAATTTTTTTTAATACCATTGACCAAATAATTTCTAGCTTTTTATGGTGTGGCAAAACAGCCAGAATTAGTAAAAATACACTTCAATGTTGTAAATTCAATGGCCGATTACTTCTAACTAACTTTCAGTTGTATTATTGGGCTGCACATGCTCACAAGGTCTCTCATTGGTATACAAACGTGGACAAAATTGTTGGTACCCCTCAGTTAAAGAAGGAAAAACCCACAATTCTCACTGAAATCACTTGAAACTCACAAAAGTAACAATAAATAAAAATTTATTGAAAATTAAATAATCAAAAACAGCCATTACTTTTGAATTGTTGATTAACATAATTATTTAAAAAACAAACTAATGAAACAGGCCTGGACAAAAATGATGGTACCTCTATAAAAGATTGAAAACTATTTGACCAGAGTGACATGATTAACTCAGGTGTGTCATTTAATTGACATCACAGGTGTTTCCAAACTCATAATCAGTCAGTCTGCCTATTTAAAGGGAGACAAGTAGTCACCCTGCTGTTTGGTGAAAAGGTGTGTACCACACTGAACATGGACAACAGAAAGCGAAGGAGAGAATTGTCCCAGGACATCCGAAAAAAAAAATTATAGACAAACATCTTAAAGGTAAAGGCTATAAGACCATCTCTAAACAGCTTGAAGTTCCTGTGACAACAGTGGCTCATATTATTCAGAAGTTCAAGACCCACGGGACAGTAGCCAACCTCCCTGGACGTGGCCGCAAGAGGAAAATTGATGACAAATTGAAGAGACGGATCGTTGGAATTGTATCCAAAGAGCCCAGAGCAACCTCCAAAGAAATTAAAGGTGAAGTCCAAGGCCAAGGTACATCAGTGTCAGATCGCACCATTCGTCGTTGTTTGAGCCAAAGTGGACTTCATGGGAGACGACCAAGGAGGACACCACTGCTGAAAAAAACTCATAAAAAAGCGAGAGTGGAATTTGCAAAAATGCATGTTGACAAGCCACAAAGCTTCTGGGAGAATGTCCTTTGGACAGATGAGACCAAACTGGAGCTTTTTGGTAAGGCACATCAACTCTATGTTCATAGACTCAAAAACCAAGCATACGAAGAAAAGAACACTGTCCCTACGGTGAAACATGGAGGAGGCTCAGTAATGTTTTGGGGCTGCTTTGCTGCATCTGACACAGGGTGTCTTGAAAGTGTGCAAGGTACGATGAAATCTGAAGACTATCAAGGCATTCTGGAGAGAAATGTGCTGCCTAGTGTCAGAAAGCTTGGTCTCAGTCGCAGGTCATGGGTCTTCCAACAGGACAACGATCCAAAACACACAGCCAAAAACACCCAAGAATGGCTGAGAGAAAAGCGTTGGACTATTCTAAAGTGGCCTTCTGTGAGCCCAGATCTGAATCCCATTGAACATATGTGGAAGGAGCTGAAACATGCCATTTGGAGAAGACACCCATCAAACCTGAGACAACTGGAGCTGTTTGCTCATGAGGAGTGGGCCAAAATACCTGTTGACAGCTGCAGAACGCTCATTGACAAATACAGAAATCGTTTAATTGCAGTGATTGCCTCAAAAGGTTGTGCAAAAAAATATTAAGTTATGGGTACCATCATTTTTGTCCAGCCCTATTTCATTAGTTTGTTTTTTTAAATAATTATGTTAATCAACCATTCAAAAGTGATGGCTGATTTTGATTATTTAATTTTCAATAAATTTTTATTTATTGTTACTTTTGTGAGTTTCAAGTGATTTCAGTGAGAATTGTGGGTTTTTCCTTCTTTAACTGAGGGGTACCAACAATTTTGTCCACGTGTGTACATCAGTGGGTCTGCTTTGGTGCAAGTTAGAATCACAGTCATGTACTACATCTTCCCTGCAAGCTCTGCTTACCTCCCCCATTCCTATCAACCCCTCCCAATTCACACAGAACCCAGTGCTCTGTCCCACTTTGAGAATCTCGTACCAATTTAGAAATCATTTTAAATTTACCTCTCCATCTATCCTAACTCCTATACTGAGGAACCATTTATTTAAACCTTCACTCTCAGATTCAACCTTTTCTATCTGGCATGACAAAGTTCTGAAATTCTTTAAAAAATTATATAAAAAATGTTTTCTGTAGTTTTACTGAGTTGTCGGCTAGGTTTTGCCTCGCATCCTCCCACCTTTTCCAGTATTTCCAAATTAGGAACTGTATTAAATCAATATTCCCAATGTTTCCACAAATACCTGCAACTAAAATGTGGGAAGAGGTCTTGCAATTTCATCCTTGTCAAAAATCACAAATTTCTACGATTTATAAACGTCTAATATTTTCTGACGACACCCACACCATAAAGGTGAGGGGGTCCTGGAAGGTCGAGCTTGGCCTAGTATTTGAAGAGAGTTGGTGGGACGATGCCATCGACACTGTTCGCACAAGCTCAACGTGTGCGCGTCTAACACTCATACAGCTCAAAATACCATTCAAAATTCACTATTCTAAAGCCAGATTGTCACAAATATATCCTGACGTTACAGATAATTGTGATAAGTGTCACTATCCATCCATCCATTCTCTATACACCCCTTTATCCTCACTGGGGTCACGGGGGGAGGGGGCTGGAGCCTATCCCAGCTGACTTGGGCGAAGGCAGGGGACACCCTGGACAGGTCACCAGCCTGTCGCAGGGCTACATATACAGACAAACAATCACACTCACATTCACACCTATGGGCAATTTAGAGTAATCAAATAACCTCAGCTTATTTTTGGACTGTGGGAGGAAGTCAGAGTGCCCAGAGAAAACCCACGCATGCACAGGGAGAACATGCAAACTCAGGGCTGGGCGATATGGCCAAAAAACAAAATCTCGATTTTTTTAGTCATCTTGGACGATTACAATTTTAATCGATTTTTGTTGTTTCTTTGCGGTCTGTTTGCTATGGCTAGTGCTAGCCATGCCTAGGGTTGCCACCTTTCAGAAACGAAAATAAAGGACACCCACCACGACTCCTCAGGGCCACAGTTCAGTAAAATTGAAAAGACATTCACAGATTCAGACTTTCGGCAGTCATTCTGTTGACACTACAGTGTATCAGAGTGAGGTTATTGAATATTTGTGTCTCTCTTCGCTGTTGCAGCAGTTTTGCAATTTGCAGGCGGTCCCTGTTCACAGCCGGCTGCTCATAGACACCAATGTTATTTCTGCAACTTGAAAGACAGCTATTTTTGATAAAACTGGGCTTGTAGCACAACATCTGCCTTACAACGATGGGAAGGAGGCATCATTTATGTTTTGACAACCTATATCTAATGAGTTATTGATGCTGGAAGTCTGAGTCTGTGCATATCTTTCCAACTTTACCAAACGCGGGGCCACAACCACCCAAGGAGTGGTATATTTAATTTTGAAAAAAACATTTAGTCATACTTAAAGCTTTAAGTATGACTAAATGTTTTTATTAACACAAAACTAAGAGTTTTGTATTGTTTTATGATCACAGGTTCTGTCTAAAGAGATGTGGCATCATTTTAAACAGTGAAACCATACTAATAAAATGTAATGGCCAACCAGTATGCAATACTGGATTCTGCAAAAACTGAAAGCAGAATACTGAACAAAGAAATTCTCTACAGATATGTTTCCCATCTAAAGCTTTTCTTAACACAATGAATGTATTAACTTATTTATGTGTGTATGCATGTATTTACTGACCTATTTATTTAGTACCGTTAACATATCAGAGTTCTGAGTTAGTTTTTCTTTAGATAGCCAAAGGCCATTTATTGATCACATATAGGCTATTAAATAAATGATATTTAAAAAATATAAAGCATTTAAAATACTATTAAACAACTTATACATTTATTGAGTCGCTAAAATACTGTAGAGTCTACGGCCACATTAGTCTGACTATAATCATCCTCTGGTAAATTCACAACCATGTACTGATGTCTCTTACCAAAGGGACTTCAGGAGATGATTAGATGATGATAAACTGTGACCTGCTGGTTGGGTCCTCTCTGTTCTCATGTTTCTTACATGTTGGTCTCCTGATGCTGCCTTACTTCAACTAGTCTATTAGTAACAGAAAACACAGTTTGCCCTGTACTTATTGCCAGGGTCCCAGTCTTCCCACTCACGCCTGTGCTTTTGAAAACATTTTTGCTTCTTTGGACGTGGTGGAGTTTCGAGTGTAGACATTTTTAAACATGTGGCGGGACATGCAGCGTCTGTAACCAGGAAACCCGCGGCAGAACTGGCAAACAGACCTGCTGGACCTCGCATCGGGTCCTCGAAACATAGGTCTAAGGAAGATGAAACTGGCTGCCCTTAATATTTCCTGTGTTTTATTTAGCTTATTATGCAGTTTTGATGCGTGTGTGACAGACGTGTATGGGACATTTCTGAAAATACGGAACAATTAGCGTCCCATATTGAATCAATACGGGAAAAGTGCCCGCAGCTATGGGAGTGCGGCATGGGGTTGCCACCCGTAGCTTAAAAAAACGGAATCGTCCTATTAATTGTAGCGTCCCGTATTGATCCTATGCCGCACTCCCGTAGCTGCGGGCACTCTTCCCATTCTTTAGGATGCCTCTGCCGGAGGTGCTGAAAGAGGTTAGTTGTGCTGCTACTCTTCGTTTTCACAGTACTTTTGCAAACCTTGCACATGACTGTAGTTTGCTCTGTGTCAGTCTTGTCAAAGCCGAACCACTTCCATATAATCGATGTAACATGAGGTCCTTTTCTCGCGACCAACTCTTCATCTGCTGTTCTGTCCGCCATGACGGGGGTGTGAGTGTTTTGGCGGAAGGAGACGAGAGACGGAAGCAAACGCTAGTCCACAAGTCGTGAAAGGCAGAAGAAGAATCTGTATTGTTATATATTTAAGCTCGCCTCGATTTTACGATTTCGCAAATTTTCAAATCGTCAGGTTTTAAAAATGCGACTTAATCAAATTAATTCGATTTATCGCTCAGCCCTATGCAAACTCCATGCAGAAGGAGTCCAGGTGTCACTATTCACCCTGTAATTTAACCCACATTTTTTTTCTTGCTCTTCTTTGTTCAATTTCTGGAAAAATTACTTTGATTCGATGTCCAAAATACTTTCAATTTCTGTAAATATTTCCATTCACACTGGTATCTTTGGTGTCCCGGAAGACTATGCCCGATTCAGTCACAGACAATTAGAGGTCTTAGCTTTTACTTCCCTCATAGCAAGACGCTATCTTCATTTACAATGGAAGTCCACTACATCTCCTTCCAGTGTTCAGTGGCTTTGGAAGTAATGTCTTTTTTAAAATTGGAAAAAAATCACATTCTGTCAAAGGTAATACGAGTAATTTCCAAAAGAAATGGGACTCTTTTCTAGCCTACTTTAATTCTTTAAACCCCTCTTAATCGAATAAGGCCCCCCTTCACCCACTCACTCTGCGTCCACCAAGGATGCAGTGGAGAATGATATGGTCAGAATTACAGAATTTGTCATCTGACTGTGGCAGTGCCAAAGAATTATGAACAGGGTGCTAATTCAAAAAATAACAGCATAGCAGTGTTTGCATCAAACACGGCAGCGTTTGGGTGCAGCAAATTGATCAGACAGACGGACGGACAGATATTTTATTAATCCTGAGGGAAATTTACGTGTTCAGCAGCCTTACGTACAACTACATAAAATAACTAAAAGCAGGTTAGTAACATTGACAGTCGAGGTTAGTATATAAAACTGAAATTAAAATTCAATATACAGTATTTACACATTCCAAGGCAGAGAAGTTTAAAATTAAAGTGAGTGTAGTGATTAAAAGTGGCTTGACAGGTAGTAGGAAAACATAAAAGTTATACCGAACCACCTAAGGTGCATGGACATTATACAATAATAATAATCACATAGGTCCTAATGTGACTATGGCTGTGACTATGGCCCCCTCTGATCACTCAGTGATGAGTTGTACAGTCTGATGGCCAGGGGGACAAAAGAGTTTCTGAGTCTGAGTGGTGAGGTGTGAGACAGAGTTGACAGGACCAGCCATTAGGATGACAGGACAGCCAGTAATAACATCTTATCATCCACATCCACAGCATTCACTGTCAGTCTAGTGAGTAGGTGTGCAGAGGTCTCACTCGTGTACAGAATGCAAGGCGGACAGACTGACAGACAATCATTCTTCAGCACCACTTTTAGAGTCAATATAACCAACTCGAATACATACATACATACAGCTCTGGTACCTTGTTCAGAATTTTTCTGTAAAAATAAAGTTGAATGGAGGGTCTTGGCATCTTCACAACATGTCACAAAGCAAACGTTGCTGGAGACTTGTAATATCATTTCCAGTATTTTTCATGAGCTAGGCTCTGACACTTTGACATTTTTCTTCTCCCACATTGTACATTTGTTCCACTAAGAGAGGTGGAGGAAGGGCAAAGCGTTACCAACTTAGCCACTTGTCACTTCTTGCTAAATCTAAAATCTTTTCAGATCCTGAGTGACTGTTTCTAATCCTCCACTGAACACAGTACTCCAGTGCTATTGTTCAAAGAATGTGCAGTACAGTGGCCCTTTGTCTATCACAGGGGCCAGATAACAACATGACTAATTATACAGATGTTCTAATGACCAAAAAAAAAAAAAAAAAATGGAACAGCTAAAAGAGCTGGTACTTTTCACAAAAAAATAATCAAGTTACGCTGAATAAAAACTAACTGTACTACGTCAAACCTAAACTCTTATTGTCATGCATATCTCGTCAGTACCGTTTGGTAGTTTTCTTCATTTATCTTTATTGGATCTACTGTTTAGCTTTAAGAATAGGACATGCAGCAGATGAGTCAAATCATATTTTTCAGAATCACTTTTATTTGCCAAGTATGTGAGCACATACAAGGAATTTGACTCCGGTATTTTACAGAACTTCTTGTACTAGACAAATAGAAAATTAAGTAATAAACATAAGTTATGTAACAAAAAAAACCATAACTTTAACATTACGTAATAAGAAAAATTAACATAACGTAACACAACATGACACAACATGACATAACATAACATAAAATAACTGAGTTTAAAGTGATCAGTGGAAATGGTGCATTTCTAGTTATAATTTTATTGTTATTTTATTGTATTGTTTTAGATTTCACATTGCTCAATGTTCCTATCAGAAACACAGGAAGATTCCAGCCAACCAGCATGTTCAAAGTAAGGGCCGCTAGTTGCTGATAAGGGATAGTACTAATCACTACTCTGCTGTAGTGTAGAATATTTACAAGTTTGTCAAAACACAAATTCATTTTTGTCAAAGAACTAATTGATTAACTCCAGTGGTTAGTCTATGTGATGCACAGGTATGCACTGCATACCTACTAGAAAAGGTCCCAAATTTCCGTATAACCACTTTAAAATGTGCAAAGACGCGTATCAGTATGTTTTTTGACATAGCGTTCACTTTCTCGTCTATAAATTCGCCTTCTCTGTGTTAGGAAGCGGTGAAGTTGTATGTGGTGGGGTAAACGTGTATGGCTTGGAACAGGGGTCACTAAATGGTGGACCGCGGTCCAGATTCAGACCCAGACGTCGTCTAATGGGTCTAAATTTGACAGGTCATTTCTATTTTACCGGCGTAGCTTTCAAGTGTTTATCATTGTTTTATCAGGTCAGGAAACACACAGACCAATTACATATGAGTTCAGCCATCCCACATGACGCTACTCAGTCAATGAAGTCGCTGCATTGCAGCTCCGCCTTCAAAAAAGAGTGGAGAAGTGAGGGACAGAGAGGACAGTAGTGATGGGAAGCTGGTTCTTTGGCACAGCTTCCAAAGAATAGAATAGAATAGACAGGGTTCCCACTCTTTCCCCAAAATGATTTTCCAGGACTTTTCCAGGACATTTCCAGTCGGTACAGACACACGTTATCAAATCATCCACTAATACGTTCCCATCCCCCTCATTCTTTGGAAGTATTCTTTACTACAGCTGTAACTTGCATTTACCCAGATTGTTTCTATATTTATTACTCATACATTTGATGTGCATCTATGGCTATAATTTATCTATGAAAAATAATTATGGCAGATGTATCATAGAATAATGCAAACAACCACAGATTACAGCGTAACAGTTCACTAGCATGACAAACTGGAGTTACAGTGTTCAACTGGGTAATTCCCAACGCTACTTTCTCTTCTCTCCTACTTTCTCCGTTGTAATTGATTTTAAAATATTAGGATATTTTCAATAAATCACTGACCAATTTCCATTGTTTCATATCAGTTTATTGCTTAACTCAGATTTTCTGCACATCTGGCACCTGCATTTCTCATGAAGATAATGTGTTTTTCTTTACCCTCTTAAGCCCATATGGAGCCTAATATGGCTCTGCTGGCCTACTGGACAATTTAATGCAAAAATATGGACAAAAATGCCACAATGTGCTTCAACTGTAACAAAATGTGCCCAGAAAATGACAGAACAAAGCCAAAATGTGACCTTAATACGAACCTGAAAAATACCAAAATGTGCTCTTGGTATGCCAGTATACACCTGAAAAAATGTGATCAGATTATAAAATAAATTACCCAAAAATATGCCACCTAGTGTTCCAAAAGACAGCCCTAAATATGCCATATCCAGAATATGCCCAAATGTAGCTTCATTTGCTGATCAGGTTTTAAGAGGGTAAAGTTTGGTTCAGTGAGGAAAAAAATGTGCACAGTGACATGTAAACAGTAGCCAGGACAGTTCACCCTCGTGCTCATCTGGTCCTGGTCTCTAATAGTTCCATCGTTTATAACCTCGTTTATTGAGAACCTCTGCCCTCTGATATTCCGTGTTGCGTTTGCAGACTGACATGTTGATTGTTTACTCTGTAGTAATTGGACATTCTTGCTTATTAGTGTGTGCACGCTAAATTCGCATTCCAGTGTCTGCAACTCGACCACCGATTGAGACGTAGGAGGTGAAGTGAGCAATGCCACCGTGACGTCACCATCATACGCAGGCGGACTTTTCGCGACAGAAACTTTACCTGTGTTGACCATAGACTGTATTATATGGTGTTGACCGGCGTCATCAACTGAAAGTTTGATTTCAGACATGAAACGCTCAGCTGCACCCTCAACTGTTGTGGAAGATGTAGTTTATGCGGACACCACCACACACCTCGGCAGTAAGGGGGATGAAATGATGTTTCAGTAAAAGTACGGGTATCGCAACACCCACACCACCCATACAACAGAATTCCTAATGTTGTTTTCATTCCCTTATTTTTATCAGACAATAAAAAACTGTGAACTACTGAGTGAAACATGGCCCATACCTGTTAAGCTGCCGCTAAGCTGATATCAGAGTTGTGTTTCATCTCGCAAGTTCCAGCCAACTCAGGGGAATGCAAACTTGATTGGCTGGTAGCATCACATGGGGCGCTGCGCCAGCTCGAAGCATAGAAGCGCTATTTTATATATAATATGCCTTAATGTTGCCCAGAAAATACAATGACAACAGACATGCATGCGCATAACTTATAGCCCGTTTGCATTGACAGGGGGAGGATAAATATTTTTCCAGGACAAGTTAACGGTTTCCAGGACATTTGACCTTTTTTTTTCTCATTTTCCATATGTTTTCCATGACTGGAAAAATGGTCAGTCATTTTCCAGGTTTTCCAGGATTTCCAGGATGCGTGGGAACCCTGAATAGAGTAGAATAGAATAGATCCCCAAAGGGAAATTCAATTGTTTGGTCTTATCTTTTTGCTTTTGAATTAAACAGTCTGATTGCTGATGGCAAGAAAGATTTCTTGAATCTTTCAGTCCTGCAGCGCAGGGATAGGAGCAGTCCACCGATGTTTTGTTGTTCACTGAGGCAAATGTGAAGTGGATGATCCATGTTTGTCAGAATGGTCTCCACCTTTCTGAGTGTCTGTCTCTCCACCTCATCCTCCAATGTGTTCAATGTGATTCCAACTACAGAGCCAGCTTTTTTAATCAGTTTGTTCAGACGCCAACCCTGCGACAGACTGGTGACCTGGCCAGGGTGTCCCCTGCCTTCGCCCGAGTCAGCTGGGATAGGCTCCAGCACCCCCTGCGACCCTAATGAGGATAAAGCGGTGTATAGAGAATGGATGGATGTTCAGACGCCTTCCATCCTTGTTCTTTATACTGCCTGCAGACTGCAGCATAAAACAGGACACTTGCTACCACAGACTGATGAAACATTTGCAGCATCTTACTGCAGATGTCTATTGATCAAAGTCCTCTTAGGCAAAAAAGTCGGCTCTGGCCCTATTTGTAGATGAAGTCTGCATTTTTATGAATGCCAATTATCTAATTATTAATAATAATTGGATAATAATTATCTAGTTAGCTAATTATCATTAAGAAGAGCTGGCTCTTTCAGCTCCCAAACGGTTCCTAATTTAGTATTGTTTGGAGCCTCATATTTTAGCCCAACCAGGCAAATATGAATGATTTGTGTTTTGATAAACTCTTTTGCATTCAGTGTTTGAGAATTCTTTTAATTGTCTCATTTTGTGCATTTGTTCTGTTACAAAAACAAGCATTTTTACTTTTAATATTTTAATAAAACTTTTTTCGCACAAAAAATAAATTAACAAAACACTGCACACAAAAACACAAAACAGAACCAGAACAGAAACAGAACCAAACTCTGTGTTCAAACAGTGCAAATGTCTTCAGTGCAGGTTGGCAGTCAGAAAAATCAGATGCTTGAGCTTGGATGGACTGACGCCATTTCTTCTTTCATTAAGGATCTGTCCTGTTTTTGAGAAGATTCTCTCAGATGGAACAGAAGTTGGCACAACACACAGTTTCTCCTCCATCACCTTCACCAGGTGGGGGAGACTGAGCCCTTGGCCTGCCACCAGCTCAGTGAGTCATCTGCTGGTTGGATAAGGGGTTCCTCTAGATATGATCTGACCTCCGTTACAGCATCAGCTGTAGGATTTCTCCTTGCAGCATCTCCTCTAGCTCTTTCATCAAAGAGCCTCCACACAGCAGAAGTTTGTGACTCTTCTTCCACTTGATAATAATAATTTGTCTTTATTTGTCATAAACACATTACAGCACTGTGAAGTGTTGCTTTTCACTTATCCCAATCGGCATCAGAGCGCAGGGTCAGCCATAGTACAGCGCTCCTGGAGCAGGAAGGGTTAAGGGCCTTACTCAAGAGCCCATGTGGCTACATCGGGGTTTGAACCTCTGACATTCTGATCAGTAGTCCAGAGACTTAACTATTGCGCCACCACTGGTCCTCTAATGGTGGAGGTGTCTCTGAAGGGTCTCATCTACAGCTCTGTTGTCATTGAAGGCAAGCTTCTGTAATTTAGGATCCAGTAACCTGGTTTCTGTGAGGACAGTGTTAAACTCCTTTAAAAAAGTTGGGAGATGGTTCTCACTCGACGGGAGTATGCTCTCCAGATTCACTACAAAGCATCAGCTCTTAGAGCCGTGTCTTTTGTGCATTACACATCACTAGAGAATAGACCGTGGTCACATGCTGACCATGTTTGGTTCAACATACAGCTATGAGGCAACTTTCTCAAATATGAACATAATCAAAACCAAGTATTGACCCAGACTCACCAATGAGCTCCAAATGTCTTTGAGAACAACCCTGACACCATTCAGACCACAATTCAGAATAGTGGCATGACAAGCTGCAGCTCAGTTCTCCCATTAAGCAGCAGAGATATAAGGGGAATGATAGAAGACAGGAAAAAATGTAGAAGCATTCAACTGTTTACATTTTTTTGAGATTTAGGTATTGTTAAAGATGTATATAAGTTGGTTCAGGTTGTTCAGGCATTTTTTCCCCAAGTTCTGCACTTCATTTTAAGATGTACAGTTATATCAAAAGTTACATATTAATAAAAGTTGTCAAAATGTTTTTGAATCATACTGAATTTTTTTGATTTGACAGTCAGTTATAGACTACATGCAGACCCTAATAAAACTACTAGGTTAAGTCAACATATATTACACTAATTCAGGTTAGACATTAGGGCTGCAGCTAACGAAGCCTCGAGTAATCGTCTCAGCACGATACGTCATCAAAAGCGGAAGTGAGCCCGCAATGCAACAAAAATCAGCGTCCGACCAGAGCGTGGAACACGGACGGACATCTGCGCTGCATCATGCATATATTATGTATGCACGATGGAGCGCGGATGTCCGCGTTTAGATACAGCTGTATAGTAAACGCTGACATCCGCGTTTACGATAGATCGCGGACGTCCGTGCTGCATCGTGCATACATAATATATGCACGATGCAGCGCCGATGTCCGTCCGTGTTCCACGCTCTGGTCGGACGCTGATTTTTGTTGCATTGCGCGTTCACTTCCGCTTTTGATGACGTGTCATGCTGAGACGATTACTCGAGGCTTCGTTAGCTGCAGCCCTATTAGACATTATGCTGTTCTAGACCTTTGCTTAAATATATTTTCTCTGACTGGACCTCTTTGAATTTTAGTTGAATATCTCTGGCTTAGAAGAAAAGGGACACGAGTCAACAACCTCTGATGATCCAATAACGATAAAGCAAAGTCAAATGACACTATTTCAGTGGTTTAACAAGCCTGCTGTCTGCTACTTGTCCTGTGAATACTGCCGCTTTGGGGAACACGACAGCTGGAGCTAACGTTAACGTTTCAGAAAGAGAGCCTGATGAGGAGGCCACATCAGCTCCACCTGATGGCAGGGAAGAGGAGCCTGCTGAGGTTCTCGCTCTCCCCGGCAAGTGGAATTCATGCTTGTTATAATAACAGTTACTGCTATCATAACAGCAGGTGACTGGCACATTGAATTATATCTATAACTAGCTAGTTGGTGGTTTGGTAGAAATTAAGGAGCTGCTGCGAGTGTGCATGCGTGCGTATAGATGAGAACTTGACTTGGCTTCGGTTTACGAAGCTGGAAGGGGAAACATCAAAGTATGGGAGACGCCAGCGTGTCGTCATTTGCTATGGTCACGTGGTACAAGACTGCTACTGGTTGGCAAGAACCGGCAGTAACATAACGGCTTGCTACGAGAACGGTATCGGGTTTGAAACAAATACGTAAAGTTATCGCTTTTCATGAATGAAATTGCACATGTATTTACCACAATGGTAATAGCGTGTGTAGCTGTTGGTTGTACGAAGCATTTTGAGAAGGGATCAGGCTTGAAATTTCACCAAATACCGATGTCAGGAGAGAGAAGATGGCGGTGGCTTCAGCCATCAACAGGAAAAATTGTACCCCAGTAAGCAGCAGAGATCGTGTTTGTGGCTCCCACTTTTCTTCAGGTAAACTATTCAACAGTTTAGCATGTTTAGTATGTCTAACTTTGAGCGTATTTACCAAAAGATATTGATTTAGTGTCGCATCCTTCGCATGAAGCAATCTCTACACTTTCGGTTTGGTTCAGTGTTGTCATGTGTTACCGATCGCTTTTTAGGCGATGAAAGTATACTAAAGTTGAATGAAGCATATTCAATAACATCTCCTTAAGCCAGCAGCCTCCTATTTGTAACCACATTTGTTTCTGTATGCGTCCAGCGATCGTTTTTTTAGAATTGTCCTATTTTCGATCACCAATGCTGTGGGTCTGTTACTGTTACATAGAAGCCATACTGGAGACAAAAAATACAGCAACTTCTTGACGTTTCTTTGACATCTTGTTGAAGATTAACAGAAGATGTGTTATTTTTAATTCATAATTATATATTTTTGGGTGGGTGAACTGCCCCGCGGTGTCAATCAATTAAAAATAAATGTCGGTGAAGGAAATGTCCGGCCACAATGAAGGATCGTCAACCCACCCAGTCTTCAAATTGTAGGGATCTGGCAAGGTTTCACTGTTTCCCTGATATCTCAGCTTACTCACGTATATTTGTCGGGCCTCAGGTGATAAGGACTGAGCATAATCGGACAATTTCACGAAAGGATAGTTCGCATTGCTATCATCAGCCATTGTTCCTCTGGTTCCTCTTGCCAACCAGCGCCGTAATCACGTGACTTCGTGACGTCACTATTTGTAAACACTGGCGTCTCCCATACCCACTAGAATAAACTAGACTACACCACTGATTAACTCTGTCAGTAACTTAGTTTTAGCTTGAATATTGGTTCTATAGGATTTTTTTTATTTATTTATTTTGAACATTTAATTTAATAACATTGAATAAATGATTCACAAAAACAACTAAAATAGTCCATCATGTTTCTCATATAAGGAATATGAGAGGAAAACAAAACTTCAACATGTTCAAAAGGGAGTGTGAAGAAGTTAAAACTTATTTAATTTCATTTACCCATTTCAATCAGTTCCATGAAAAATATTCAATGAAGAACAAATTCAATACCAATAATTTTGCTTAGGCATAGGTATTTATATTTAAACTGGTTGATGTTTGAACATTGTTTCAGTTCCATCTCAAGTATATTCCACAGCGTACCCCATTTATTGTAGGACTAAAACTTTTCATTGTTGTTCTATATTTTGGTACCCTAAAATTGTATTCTTCTCGTAATTTATAACTACCAACGTGTTCTTCAAATTTACCGTGTAATTGGCATGGTAACAATTTTTTCCCTTGCTTTGAATAAAAATTATGCAGTTTGAAATTCCTCAATGTCATAAGCTTTCATAATTTTTGATTTTTAAAATAATAAATTTGTGTGTTCAAGAAATTTAATCTTATGTATTAATCGGACAGCTCTTTTTAAAGTATGAATATTGGTTGTAATGTGCTTCTGTATGTACTGCCCCATACCATGGTGCAATAATTTAACTAAGGTAAGATCAGAGAACAAAACGTCCGTGTTTTGCCTTCTACAACTGCTGGTGAAAGTGAAGGGGGTTAACCCCGAAGTGAATGACAGGAACTTCAGCTCTGGAGAACTCACCCCCCCGTGCTTTCTGACCACGGTCGGGCAGCTGAATAGGAACGGTTAACACTCTCTATACCTACATCCTCTATCTGGACAGTTTCTTGCACATCAGATTTACCATTACCACAGATTATAATTATTGTTTTTATTTAGATTTAATGATAACTTATTTTACTTGAACCACTTGTTGATATTTATTAATTCTGAAGTGACAGATTGTAACAAATGCTCTAAATTGTCCCCTGATGCAAATATATTTGTATCATAAGCAAATAAGTCCTTTATTTCTCCCCATACCAGGGGGAATTCACACCGTTACAGCAACAATAAACATAGAATCAAAACAAAACAATAACAAACTAAAAATTGCAGTACAATATTTACAATATGTACAGGGTTGAGAAGTGAGGATGAAACACTACAGTATTGACACACTGCAATACAATATAAAGTGGCTTGAAAAAATGAGTTTAAAAAGTGCAAAATATGTAGCAGTGCAAGAATGTCAGTGCAAATTATTATGGTTTGGGGTGATATGATATGAGTCCAGTTTATGTTAACATCAGCCAGTGATGCTAATGTTAAAGTCTAACAGCAGATGGGATGAATGACCTGCGATAGCGCTCCTTCTTGCAGGGTGGGTGCCTCAGTCTGATGCTGAAGGAGCTGCTTAGAGACCCCACAGTGTTATGCAGTGGGTGAGAGGGATTGTCCATGATGGATGTGAGCTTTGCCAACATCCTCCTCTCAGCCACCTCCTCTACGGAGTCCAGGGAACAGTCCAACCGGCCCTCCTGTCCAGTCTGTTCAGTCTCTTTCTGTCCCTTTTGGTGCTCCCCGCTCCCCAGCAGATCACTGCATAGAAGATAGCAGAAGCTACCACAGAGTCATAGAATGTCCAGAGCAGAGTCCTACACACTCCAAAGGACCTCAGTCTCCTCGGCAGGTGGGGACGACTTTGGCCCTTCTTGTACAGGACCTCTGTGTTGTGTGACCAGTCCAGTTTATTGCTGAGGTGAACACCCAAGTATTTGTAAGAGTCCACCATCTCAATGTCCAAACTCTGGATGTTCACCGGTGCAGATTGAGGTGTCCTCCTCCTGCGGAAGTCGATGATCATCTCCTTCATCTTACTGGCGTTGAGCTGCAGATGATTTCGCTTACACTAGTCAACAAAGTCAGAGATGACCGTCCTGTTCTCCCGCTCGTCCCTCTCAGATACACACCCGACAATAGCTGTATCATCTGAGAACTTCTGGAAGTGACAGCTCCCAGAGTTGCAATGGAAGTCCGATGTGTACAGGGTGAAGAGAAAGGGGGAGAGCACTGTCCTCTGTCTGGCCCCCATGCTGCTGACTACCACATCAGACACACAGTCCCGAAGCCTCACATACCGTGGTCTGTTGGTGAGATAGTCGATGGGCCATGCAGCCAGGTGACAGTCTACTCCCGCTCCTTCAAGCTTCACCCTAAGCAGAGAAGGCTGGATTGTGTTGAAAGCAGTGGAGAAGTCAAAGAACATGACTCTCACAGTGCTGCCGGTGTTCTCCAGGTGAGTCAGTGATCTGTGCAGCAGGTAGACGACTGCATCATCCACTTCAATGTTCGGTTGTTAGGCGAACTGCAGCGGATCCAGATGTGGGCTCACCTGGGGATGGAGGTTCTTGAGGACGATCTTCTCCATGGTCTTCATTAAATGAGAAGTGAGAGCCACTGTTAGGGTCCCTGGGGTTCCAGGTCTTTGAGACAGGAACCAGGCAGGAAGTCTTCCATAACACAGGAACCCTCTCCAGACTCAGGCTCAGGTTAAAGCTGGTCTGCATAGTCTCTAAGGAGTCTGGAGCTGATTCCATCCAGACCTGCGGCCTTTCTGGTCTTGATCTTTTTAAGCTCACTCCTCACCTGATCACCTGTTATGGAAAGGCCGGGGGTGGTGGAGGAGGATGACTGGAGGAGGGGTGATGGTGGTGGTGGGGGGTGAGACGAGGAGAGGTGATGGGGCTGTATGTGGAGTCCGGAGGTGTTGGAGGTTGGGGAGAGGGGGAAAGGTGGTGATGGTGGTGTTGGTGGTAGAGAGCTGAGGTGTGAAGAAGGAGCTGACTGGTCGGTGCTTTGATGAGAGGGGGGAGGAGTGGGAGCAGAGTCAAACCTGTTAAAAAACAGTTTCAGCTCACTGGCTCACTCCCGGTCTCCTGCTGCAACCAGAAATGGATCTCAGGTCTCTCTAGACCTCCCTTGTGTTATTTTCCTGCAGGTGAGATTCCATCTTGGTCCTGTAGCTGGCCTTGTCCACCTTGATCTTCTTTATCTCCTTCTGCACTCTCCTCAGCTCATCTTTGTCCCCAGATCCCCAAACCCTCCTCTTCTCCTTCAGCAGGGGCTTCAGTTCTGAGGTCACCCAGGGTTTATTGTTAGAGAAACACCGTACTTTCCTGGTCGGTACGGTGTTCTCTACACAGAAGTTGATGTAGTCCGTAACACAGTCTGTTATTGAATCAATGTCCTCCCCATGTGGATCACACAGCACATCCCAGTTTGCGGTCTCAAAGCAGTCCTGCAGTGCCTCAGTGGCCTCATCATACCACTTCTTCACATACCTTATGGTGGAGGGTTGTTTCTTTACCATAGGAATGTAAATGGGCTGCAGTCTCACCAGGTTGTGATCTGAGCGGCCCAGTGGGGGGAGAAGCTGTATGCATCTTTGATGTTTGCATACAGCAGCTCCAAGGTTTTACAGTCTCTCGTATGGCAGGTCACGTACTGAGTAAACGTGGGGAGAGTGGCAGAAAGTGATGTATGATTAAAGTCTCCTGAGATGATAAGAGACTGACGGTGAGATGTTTGCAGCTGGGACACTCCACTGTGGATGAGTTCACAGGCTGCAGCCGCTAATGTGCCCAGCTCTCATTCACATACATCGAGAGGCCCCCACCCTTTCTCTTGCCACTCTCCCTCACGTTCCGGTCCGCTCTGACGAGATGGAATCCATTCAGATTTAATAGTGAGTCCGAAGTGAGTTTGTTCAGCCACGACTCTGTGAACATCATGAGGCTGCTCTCCTGATACTCCCACTGCAGCCTGGTCAGCGCCATCAGCTCTTCCATTTTGTTCAAGAGAGACCTCACATTCCCCATTATAACAGATGGAACGGACAGCTTGTAGCATTTCTTCTTCTCCCGACACTTCAGTCCTGCCCGACATCCTCTCCTCCTCCTGCGGAGCTCCGCTGTGATGTCCGGTCTCTCCCACGACGGCGGCCTGGCCTGGCTCAGCGCCAGCGGCTGTTCCCGACTGTTCCCAACAATGGAGCCGTGGCTGAACGGTTCACAAGATGAGAACTTAAAAATTTTTGAAATCAGTAGTAAACAAAGTAGGGGAAACGCAGTATGCACATCCATGTTGGCCCTGTGCAAATGTGGCACACCTACACTACCAGGCAAAAGTTTGGACTCGCCCCTAATTTTCCAGTATTTTTGTCAAAACAGCCCAATTAAGAGCTAACTTTAGCAATTTGTTATTTCTAATTATTGCAAGAACATTCATGAGTATGCCATGAACAAAATTTAATCAAGTATGGCACTCAAGTAGGGATATTTCTAAGCATTTATTGATGAAAGCATTACTAGAAGGTTTAGGTAGCAACATTACCCTATCTTTTGCTTGGTTAAAACACTTAAAATATCTTTACGAAGGGTTGCATGCCCCCTGTAATAACTATGCTGTCCCAATAGAATGCTTTTCACACCTTGATTCACAGTTCTTTACTCTGTTCACAAATATTTTGTGTTACCTTTTTGAGTTGATATAAAAGACTGACAATTTCTGGAAAGAAGAATGTCTTTAGCTAATTTGAAAATTATCTAAATCTGAAGTAGCACAAAAATGGCCAGAAAATCTCAGTTAAGCAAAGAAAAAAGGATTGAAATTCAGGTTTTGAAAAAAGACGGCTATTCGACAAGACAAATTGCTCAGAAAGATAAAGTCTCACAAAGTGGAGTTGCAAAAACATTAGAGATATGAAGAAACAGGTTCACATGAAGACAGATTTCGTTCTGGTAGAAGAAGAGTCACGTCTAAAGCTGAAGATAAGTTCATCAGGGTCACCAGTCTTCAAAATAGACAAAAGACAGCTCCAGAAATAAGAGCTCAGCTAAACTCAATTAGGAGCAATAATGTGTCAGTGGATACTGTGCGATGTAGACTGCGGGAATCTGCTCTGAAAGGCAGATTATTCAACGAAATCTCCCATATGAATGAAACTTTGCGAAATGTTGCTACAGATGTCGCCACCATTAAACTTACAACGGCGGAGCTAACTACCACAGTGACAACCATGCATGGATGAGGCACAAGCCCGTATTACACACCTGGAAGAAGCCTCAGAGCAATGGCGTAGCGAGAAAGCTAACAAAGATAAAGATACCGAGGCTCTCTGGAACCATGTCCAAGTTTTGGAGAATCATAGTAGACGTAATAACGTACGGCTGCTGGGACTGAAAGAGACTATTGGCACGAATGGGACTCTGCTGGATTGTGTGCAGAGGATACTGTCAGAGGGACTAGGCATGCCTTTAAATGAAGACGTGGTGATTGAGCGAGTATACAGGCAGCTGGGTCCAATGCCAAATCCGGACCAGCCACCGAGACCGGTGTTGATTCACTTTTTGAGGCAGTCGGCGAGGGACAAAGTGGTCAACCTGGCGAAGGAAAAGCGGGGATGTAAATACGGAGGATGTCATCTTTCATTGTTTCCAGATATGTCCAGGGAGCTGGGACAGTCGAGGAAGGCGTTCACTCCGGTGAAACACAAACTACAGCAGCTTGACATCAGATACAGTCTATTTTTCCCGGCAACCCTGCATTTCAAATGGAAAGGAAAAAGTCTGAGCTTCAACTTGGCAACAGCGGTGGAGAAGTTTATTGATGCTCATCAAACGTAAGATTTGGGGATGCTGAACTGAACTAATGTTAAGGTGAGCTACTAACTCAGACTTTTCTATGTCCACGAGCGATATCTTTACCTAAAAAGTGTGCGGCAGGGTCAGCATGGACGTCACGGACCAATGTGATATTTCTTTTTATTTTTGGTAGTTTTTGTTCTTTCTTCAGTATATTTGTGAGCAACATCAGGACTCAGGACTGACTGTGTTGAGGCAGTCGGACACTTTTTGTTTTGAGTTTTTGTGCATGTTTTTCAGCACAAGTTCTGGTTATAGTAAAAAAGACAAATGTTTGAGAAAAATGTTTCAAACAGAAAGGTACATGGTGATGCATGGCAACCAACACACATGTTTTTGGTTGACTTATGGTCCTAGGCTGATGTTAATTTCTAACATATGGTTTTTGAATTTTTATTTTGCTCTATTTTTTTTTCTTCTCTTTCTGTGTACTTATGCAAAACCTAAGTAATGGTGGGTAGGTCGGTTATATTTACGTCATGGAATATAAATGGTTGTGGGAGTCCTGTTAAAAGAAGGAAGGTTTTAACTTAAAGAATAACCAAGTTGATGTAGCTTTCATACAGGAATCCCACCTTCAGGGTATAGAGGCAGAGAAATTTAAAGTAGGGTGGGTTGGTCAAATATTTCACAGCTCCTTTTCAAGCAAAAGTAAAGGGGTATTAATTCTTATTCACAAAAATATACATTTTACTTTATCAAAGGAAATTAAAGATGATGAGGGCAGAATTATATGTATTGAAGCAGTAATGGAAGGGACTCCTGTTGTGCTGTGTAATATTTACGCTCCTAACCAGAACAGTTGTAATTTTTTTCATGAAGTCAATAGAATAATTGGTGATACTTAAGGTCAGATAATTTTGGCCGGAGACTTTAATGAGGTTTTGGACCCAGTTTTGGATAGGAGCTCATAGCGACCGCCTTTAATAACAAGAGACAGGGAGGCCCTGCATTTGCTTAATAAAGACATAGGTTTGATTGATATATGGAGACTGACCAATCCAACCATTAGAGATTATACTTTTATTTCCCATCCCATAAGACTTATTCAAGGATAGACCTTTTTCTAATAAACGCAGTCCTAGTAGACAGTGTAGTTAGATGTAATATTAAGGCAATAGCTCTAACCGATCATGCTCCAGTGGAGTTAATTATTCAGATAAATTCTATAACAGAGAGAAAGGGAAGATGGAGGTTAAATACTTCATTGTTATCTGACTTTAAATTCAGAGAAACAGTAGAGAAAGTGATTCTGATTCTGATTCTGAGAAAGACCTAAAAGAATTTTTTGAAATTAATATTGGCAGTATTGAAGAATAAACTACTGTTTGGGAGGCATCTAAGGGGTACATCTGGGGTAAATTCATAGCACAAGCAACAAAAAAGAAGAATGATAATATTGAAAAATATTCGAGTCTAGAAATGGAAATAAAAAAGAGAGAAAATGATTTGTTGACCAATTTCTCCAATTTCAAATTTCAGGAGATTGGTAAACTTAAATTCACTTAAAATGATATGTATAATAAAAAGGCAGAGTATGCACTTTTTAGATTAAAAACAAATTCTTATGAGGCGGGAGAAAAATCTGGAAAATTGTTAGCGAGACAATTAAAGGAGAGAAAGAATTCTAATGTGATTCCGGTTATAAAACAAGGAGACCAACGGTTCTGTTTGACTAAAGAAATTAATAATATTTTTCAACAATACTATAAAGAGCTGTACACGTCTTCTATATCTAAATCCCAAGAGCAAATTGACTAGTTCTTAGCCAACATTGAAGTTCCCAAATTGCACTCAGAAGATGGCGGCAGGGGGAGGCTGCAGGTTGGCAGGCCCTGCCATAGATATACTAGATGCCTCGCCAGCCAATGAGCGATGCGTCAGTGCACCGCCATCTTGGAACGGGAGCAAGCGAGAGTAAACAAACCAGCGATAAGCGTGTCCATCACACACCGATTGCCAAAAAGCTCAAAATGCCACAGTCTTGTGCGGCCTGGGGCTGCACAATACAACGCAACCCAAACACAAGGGCACAAGGAATCACATTCCACAAGTGAGTATGCCCTTTCCATTGAACTTTTCACAGATTTCACCAGATATTGTAGCAGAAACCCATGGTATGATACCAAGATGTTGTCAGTCTGTGGCTATATCTTTGGAGAAGTGCACACAGAGATGGCAAATTGGGTTTCAGAAATAAACTGATACTGAACTTAGAAAAGGATATATTGTTTTTGATGAGCAGTTAATGAAATCAATATTATATCTAGCTTTTTTCACGCAGGCATGGAACACAAGTAAATTGAAGAATTTAGACATGGTTCCAACTTTGTGCTAGCTATGTGCTGTTATTGTTGTTCCCTTTTTTTCTGAGTGAGGAAAATCTATGCCTGTAAGTACTGAATTACTTACTGTTTGTGTTATTGAATTGAGCAAGTACGATGCTGTTGAGTTTGACCTTGTACTATTTTCCGCGACCGCAATGCTAACCGTTAGCATGTCAATGGGTTTTCCCATAGGAATTAGCATCAAGCTAGTGGACTTTGTTTATACGCGTGTAATTGTTCAAAGATGTTAATCCCATATGGAAATGCGGCACAAAAAAAGGAATAATCAGTAGACTAAATAAATAAAACTTAGAAGCTGCTTATCATGGTGATCAGAGTAACCTGACATCACAACAGGTCAACACAACAAACAGTTGCAGGAAAAGGGCGCGCAGTTGTGTCTATAACTACCAGCTCCCGTTTTTATATGTGCTGCCGAGGATCAGCTGTTTCAACCTTGCTGTGCTCTTTACTCCTTTTGTGTGGGGATGTACAACTAAACCCTGGACCTGGCGGCGGGGAAGAGCAAACTGGAGCAAATGGCGTTTCTCCCTTGTGTGGATCTGCAGCAGGCACGGTTGCAGTGAGTTACCCGTGCGAGCACAGTCAAACATGCGGATTAATTTGTTTGCCATCAACACTGGCTGCGGCGAAGGTTAGACCTTTACCTTTACCATCACAACTTTCTCCTGTGATAAATGCGCCTTGTCCAGCGAGTACTGAGACACTGCATAAGCAGCTCATACGGGGTGCTTTAGAACCAACATCAGGCACAGAACCTTGTCCGAATGACCGGATAACAAAACGGAATGGCGCATTGGGAAAAGTTGCAACGGCATGTGAGTCTGCGCGCTCGCCTCGTGTATTCATGCCGTCTCACCCTACCGCTGTTGCTAAACAACAACGACTCAGACTATTTCAGACTGTAAACCACGCTAAAGTACTCTGGGACCCAAAGGTTAAACCTAAGGGTGTATTTGGAGGTCACCTAAACATAAGAAGCGCAGCACTAAAATCTGAACAACTGGAACAGCTGTTAATACATTCTAACCCACCTTATAGACTTAGTCTTTACAAACAAAACCAACCGGATCACAAAAGTTTATAATTTAATTACAGGTCTTTCGGACCATAATTTAACGTTAGTTGCTAGGAAATTGTCAAAAGTACGCTACAAACACTTACATAAGGTTGAATTAAATGAATCTGTATCATATATCCCAAGGAAAGACTTTGACATGTTCGACAACGAAATAAGACAGGTAAATTGGTTTGATATGTAAATGATAAAGACTGTAATGTAGCTTCTAGTGACTTAACAGAAATGTTTCAGAAGACTGTTTATAAATTTTCAAAAGTGAGAAAGGCAAAGACTAAAGGAAAGATCCCCCTACCATGGCTTAATGATAATTTATGGAAATTGATGAGAATTCGAGATTCAGCGCTGAAGAAGTACCATAAAACAGGACTTACAACAGATCGACTCATCTATAACGGCCTTCGAAATAAAGTCGTACAGCAGTTAAGACAAGCCAAAGCAAATTTTTTTATAAATATAATTACACAAGCTAAAGGAAATTCTAAACAACTATGGCAAGCAATAGACAAATTAACAGGTAAAAGGCAGTCCGAGAAGGGAACAATAGAGCTGAAAATAGATGGGAAATGTTATAAGGATGGTCCAACAGTTGCAAATCTTTTCAATAATTATTTTATAGATTCAGTTAATGAAATTATTCAACACACCACCAGACTGGAACCTTTTACCTGTTCACCACTTCAGCCTTCCACTCCTGATAGTGAGGTTTTTTCCCTTAAACACATTGATCACTTTAAAATAAATAAAATAAATAAAATGATACAATCCCTATCCAACTCAAAGGCCAAACATTACTGGGGACTTGACAGCTCCCTCATTAAACAACATAGGGAGAGTTTAACACCAGCTATAACGCAGATAGTTAATAAATCCATCACTGAGTGTGTGTTCCTCAGTGTCTTTAAAACTGCTGTCATAACTCCAATTTACAAATCTGGAAGCAAAAATGAAACAATAAATTACAGGCCTTTTAGTATATTGCCTGTAATATCAAAAATACTTGAGAAAACCATCGTAGAGCAGTTAACAGAACGTCTCAACAGCAATAATTTGCTGCACTCAATGCAGTTCGGTTTTCAACGCAATTACTCCACTGATGCAGCTTGCTGTTACTTAATAGAAAACATAAAGGCCATCTTAGACAAGGGGGGCACGGTGGGTGCTGTGTTTCTGGACTTGCGAAAAGCCTTTGACACGGTAGACCACCGTGTCCTCCTGTCCAAGCTTTCTCAATATAATTTGTCCATTGATATACTTAAATGGTTACAATCATATCTCTCAAATCGGGTGCAGTGTGTGAGAATAAACAATGCACTGTCTTCTTTGTTGCCTTGCACAACTGGGGTCCCACAAGGGTCTATTTTGGGACCCTTGTTGTTCAGCCTTTATATTAACGATCTTCCGGCTGTGTGCAAAGAAGTAGACATCATAATGTACGCAGATGATGTCGTCATCTACGTACATGGGAGGGATATGGAGCAAGTGGCATCTAAATTGTCTTCTGCAATGGATAAAATAAGTAATTGGCTTAAATCTTCTCATTTAACTTTAAATGTTAAGAAAACAGTTGGAATGTATTTTACAAAGTCGAACAGATCGAAAGAAATACCAAATATCTATGTTGATGGGGCAAAAATAAATATTGTGACAGATATAAAATATCGAGGAGTCCATTTGGACCAAACGCTGAGCTTTAAAAAGCACATTAAAAATCTATGCAATTCAGTTAGATTTAATATCTCCTCTTTTAGACACATCAGGAATAATTTGACAATTGAGGCATCTTTCATGTACTTTAATGCTATGATTACTTCTCATATCACTTACTGCCTGTCCTGTTGGTCTCAGGTCAATGAGACCACACTCAGACCACTGAGATCACTTTATAATCAGGCTTTAAAGGTACTGGACAGAAAATCTCTTCGTTATCATCATTGTAATATCCTCAGTAAATATAATATACTCAGTTTTGACAATCTCATCTTGTATTCAAATTTAAGAACAGTTTTTAAAATTGTAAATAACACTGCTCCACCTCCATTAACAAAATTCATACATTTTTATTCCGAACAAACAACTCGAACATCTCGCTCCACTGCACACCAAAACTGTGCCATCCCAAAAAGATACTCTGCCTTTGCACAGACAGCCTTTTCATTTAAAACCATTAAACAGTGGAATCAGCTCCCAGACAGTCTGAAGGGGTCTGTGGATTTGAACATTTTTTCTAGGAACTTAAAGAAATACTTCCTTGATAGGCAACTGTGTCAGCATCAGTCCACTGAAATTGTTCATTTCCTTATTTTATGTAAATTGTAGCCTGGCTTTTTTAAATGTACATACTGTAAATTGATTAGTATTATTAATATTGTATTTAGTGCTACTGTAAATTGTAATGTGTATTTTAATTGTGTGACCTGCCCAGGGACTGCAGATGGAAAATAGCAATAACTAAATCTGATACAAAGCATCTCTTCTTTTCAAGAATAATGCATTTGTATATGGTCCCTGACAAATAAACTAATAAAATAAATAAATAAAGATGCAGATAAATTAGAACTCTCAATAACAGAGGGAGAAATAAGAGAGGCAATTTCATCAATGGCAAATGGGAAATCACCTGGTTATGATGGCCTTCCAGTTGAGTATTATAAAGTGTTTATAGATATACTTGCACCAATATTGCAAAAGGTTTTTCAATAAATGTTTGACAAAGGTCGACTATCTTCTACATTCAATGAAACTCTGATCTCGTTGATCCCTAAGACAGGGAGGGACGTGACGGATCCATCCAATTATAGACGAATCAGTCTGATCAATCTTGATTGTAAAATTTTAACCAAAATTTTGGCTACCAGGTTACAATTGGTTTTGCCAAATATTATCCATCCTAGTCAAGTGGGTTTTATGAAGAACAGGACTTCAACAGATAATGTAAGATTTCTATTGCACTTGATGTGGCTCAGTCAGTCACAAGATACTCCAGTTGCCGCTCTTTCTCTAGATGCGGAAAAAGCCTTTGACAGGGTGGAGTGGCAATGTTTGTTCTCCACCCTGTCTCATTTTGGCTTTAATGTAAATTTTATTAAATGGATAAAAATGTTGTATACTGAACCTAGAGCTGCAGTGATGACTAATGGCATGGTTTCTCCCTTTTTCAGTGGACACACCAGGGTTGTCCTGTCAGCCCTTTACTATTTATAATTTTCTTGGAGTCAAAGGTGGTGCGACTGAACACAAATTACTCTTATATGCAGATGATATCCTGGCAATAGTGTCAGATCCCTTGGCTTCTTTACCTTACCTAATGGAAACAATTCAGACCTTTTCTAAATTTTCAGGTTATTCTGTTAACTGGAGTAAGTCGGAAGCCATGCCTCTCTCTAGAACTTGCAAGCGTTTGATTTGAAAGAAGCGCCGCTGCTGGACAGGGCGCACCAATCACTTCTGCCGGTGCCGGGACGGGGAAGCCCCCCACGCGTTATTGTGGCCCATCTCCATTACTACCACGACTGCACAAACATCCTCCGCCTCGCCCGAGAGAAACAACGGATCAAGATGAGCGACATGAGCATCTCAGTTTTCCCGGAATACACTGCAAAAACAGCCAAAGCCCGTGCTGCGTTCAACAACATCAGACGACAGCTTCGGGAGATAGAGGGGATGAAGTTTGGAATCCTCTACCCAGCCCGGCTCAGGATCACCTACCAAAACATGGAAAAAACCTTCTCCACTCCAGAGGAGGCCCAAACGTACATAACACAGAACATTACAGGACGTTAAACTGATGGCAATTGGTTCACCGACCAGGTAACAAATACAAATAGGAGTAAGCCTTTAAAATCCCATTTATTAACACTCTGTGGATTAGCAAAGTATGTACGTTATAGTTCTGTTTTAGAAATATTATATTGCCATCCTGTTTACCCTTTGTTGACTCTTTAGCACATACAGTTGAGCAAGTCTGGATGACATTTGTTCTTATTCCAGTTACTTTAACCCAAATCAAACATTTTGGCTTATTTTTGCGTTGTGTGGGGCAAAGTGAATACAGACAGTTCATCTCGTTAGCTCTTAATGCCAATTCAGATGTGCCTTTATTTTCTCTTTCATTGTTGATGAGTTGCTTTGTTGTGTTTAGTAGGGAAAGTAGCAGTTTAGCAGTCATCTCCGTGCACTTTAGTGCTTTTTTTTTCCGTTTTATGACGGAGTTGGGGGTGCGACCTTCCACGGGGGTGGTGGTCATGCACGGAGGGGAGGGATATTATCACTTTTTATTTATTTTTCCTTCATGTGTGTGTTTGTTCTCCTTCTTAATGTCAGAGACACAATCTATATTCAGCTTACTTACTAAATGAATAGGAACAATCAACACGGTCTCACGGGGATTCGTGAAACTGTTACGTAAATTTTTTGTTTCTTTTTCGTGCACACCAACACGATTTCGTCATGTTTTTCGTGCCGCTCACCACGAAATGTTTTTCGTGTTGCTCACAACGAAACCCGCTGTGGTAATCACAGCTGAAAGTGGTTTATACCAGCGGATTCATGACGATCTAAGCTGTCCATCGGCGTATACTGCTTGTGTAATCGCGTTTGCGGCCGCCGGACATTCTTTAAATTCCTATGCAAATTGGTAAGTGTACCACCGGGTTATGGTTAGGTTATGGTTAGGTTATGGTTAGGATTATGGTTAGGGTTATGGTTAGGGACGATGTCATGCAAAATATAGCGTTGGATTCGCCATGGTTTTACATTAAAAATATAATACACACATTCGTTTGAAATACGTTCTGGGTGGCACGAAAAGTCCGCCGTTTAAAATACATTGGTGCGCATTTCGTGGTGAGCGGCACGAAAAACATGACGAAATCGTGTTGGTGCGCACGAAACCGAAACAAAAATTTACGTAACAGTTTCACGAATCCTCGTGACATCGGGCTGGAACAATGCACTATCTTCTGGCCAAATACGTTTTATTAGCTGGAATATCAAAGGCGTACACAATCCTATTAAGCGCAGTAGAGTTTTCACACATTTAAAAACCTTGGGGCCTGACATAATATTTTTACAGGAGACCCATCTCCGAACTAACGAGCATTCAAAATTAAAGAAAGGCTGGATTGACCAAATACACCACTCCAACTACGGGGACAGATCCAGAGGCACAGCCATCCTAATAAGAAAAGGGGTTTCATTTGTACCAGTAAAGACAGTTTCTGATATCAAAGGCAGATATGTTATGGTTCTGGGGAAACTATCTGGATTGGATGTAGCTCGAGTTAATATCTATGGTCCAAACTGGGACGACTCGCAGTACTTTCCCAACATTTTTGCAAATCTTCCCAATCCCAATATCTATCACTTAATTATAGGAGGCGATTTTAACTTGGTGTTAGAACCTAACATGGACAGGTCCAATCCTAAGATTCCTAACAAGATTTCCAAATCCACAACCACAGTTTTATCATTAATGGACGCTTATAAACTATCAGATCCTTGGAGAAATGCTAATCCTACTTCCAGACAATACTCTTTTTTCTCATCTGTTCACCATTCGTACTCGAGGATAGATTTCTTTCTAACTGATAATAGATTTTTACCTTTAGTTACTAAATGTGAATATCACAGTATTGTGATTTCTGATCACTCTCCTGTCCAGTTGGACATCAGTTTCCCAGATAACACTGTGTCCCAGCGTACTTGGCGCCTAGACCCACTATTACTATCTTGCAAGTCATTTCAAAATTTCATTTCAAATCAGATTGACTTTTTCCTTGATACCAACAGTACACCAGGTATGTCGTACACCACCATCTGGGAAGCCCTTAAAGCCTTCCTTAGGGGACAAATAATTTCATATGCATCTCAGAAAAAAAGAGAACATAGCCACCGTCTGACTGAATTATCACAGAAAATACAATTGCTGGACAATGATTATGCTATTTCTCCAAACCCAAGTCTACATAAAGAGAGACTGTTGTTACAAGCCGAATTTGATGACCTTTCCACTAAACACACAGAACGGCTATTACTGAAAACAAAACAGACTTATTATGAATATGGTGATAAGGCTGGCAGATTATTGTCCCACCAACTCAGGCAAGCTTCTGCTAATCGTATGATAACCGAAATCCGTACACCTGAAGGACTAATATCCACCCATCCCAAAATTATAAATGAACAATTCAAACAATTCTACGCCAACCTTTATACCTCACAGGCTTCTCCCAATTCCTTTGAGATTCAGACTTTCTTTGAACTGCTCAAAATTCCAAAGATCAGTTTGGAAGACCTTACCATAATGGATTCAGATATATCAAGTGAAGAAATAGCAAAAGCTATAAGCTCTATGCAAAATGGCAAAACACCTGGTCCAGATGGACTACCAACAGAATTTTACAAGACCTTTTCAGCCAAACTGTCTCCCATTCTCAGTAAGCTTTTTGCGGAAATTCTAGCTGTGCAAAAATTATCCCAAACCATGACTCAAGCAACCATAATTGTTCTGCCCAAAAAAGGTAAGGACCCCCACGACTGTGGCTCTTATCGACCAATAAGTTTACTCTGCTGCGACTATAAAATCCTTACAAAAGTTCTCTCAAGACGCCTCGAAACAATAATCCCCAAAATAATAAATCCAGACCAAACAGGTTTCATACCAGGTAGGCAGTCATTTTATAATACACACCGTTTGCTTAATGTACTGTATTCTTCCCACCCAACAGCCAGAAGTCGTAATTTCTTTAGATGCTGAAAAGGCATTTGACCGGCTGGAGTGGGAATACCCATTTACTACACTGGAGAAGTTTGGATTCGGCTCTACTTTCATTTCCTGGATTAAAATAATTTATTCGACACCAATGGCTTCAGTACAAACTAACTCTGTGACATCTAACTACTTTCCACTGCATCGTGGCACAAGACAGGGTTGCTGCCTGTCACCATTCCTTTTTGATCTGGCCATAGAACCCTTAGCGATTGCCTTACGAATGGATAACAGGATCAGCGGAGTGATTAGAAACGACGCAACGCATAAGGTATCGCTGTATGCAGATGACCTTTTAATATATTTATCAAACCCTTTGCAATCCCTACCAGCACTCACTGATATACTCAATTTATATGGCAAAATATCTGGATACAAAGTAAACTTTTCCAAGAGTATTCTTTTTCCTGTTAATCTCCTGGCAACAGTAACAGATTTTGGTCTCTTTCCATTTAGTCAAGCTAAAGAATTCACTTACCTAGGAGTAAATATCACTCGTCAATACAAAGACCTTTATAGCCTTAATTTTAAAATCCTACTAGAACAGACAAAACAAGATCTGTCTCGGTGGTCCTTACTACCAATCTCATTGGCTGGAAGAGTGAATACAGTTAAAATGACAATTTTACCACGCTTTTTGTATCTCTTTCTAGTGATTCCTTATTTTTTGCCTAAATCTGTGTTCAAAGAAATAGATAACTTGATTTCTGCTTTCATTTGGAACAAATCTGTGCCACAGATGAGGAAACGCTTCCTGGAGGTGCCCAGATCAGCAGGAGGCCTGGGTCTACCCAGTTTTATTTACTATTACTGGGCTGCAAACATAAACAAGTTAACACACTAGATTTCCACATGGGAAAATAATCAGGGCCCGGTCTGGGTAAATATGGAGTTGAATAGTAACCCAGCAGCTTTTCCTATTTCACTATTGAGTTCTACAACTCCTGTAGGGACACATCCCCAAATCCCTAACCCAGTAGTTAAGCACTCTTTAAAGATTTGGTTCCAGTTTAGGAAACACTTTCGGATTAACCAGTTGAGCTTGTTTTCTCCCCTGGTGAACAATCATCTTTTTCCACCATCTCAAACCGATTCAACTTTTAAAATGTGGCATAAAAAGGGACTGGTATTTTTTAAAGACTTTTTTTGTAAATGGTAAATTTATTCCATTCGAAACACTACAAAAAATTATAATATTCCTAAAAGTCATTTTTTTTAGGTTCCTACAAATTAGAAGTTTTGTTAGTAAGTATTGTAGACTCCAAATAATTCCAATTAAAAATGTTGACGAAATCTTGGCCTTAAACCCTTATAAAAAAGGTAACATTTCAAAGATACACACCATGATACAAAACATCAGTCCACCCTCATGGAGGAAAACAAAATCAGCATGGGAGCAAGACCTGAATATGGAACTCTTTGAAGAGTCTTGGCAAATTTGTCTAGAAAATATTCACACTTCATCCATTTGTATTAGACAATGCCTAATCCAATTTAAGGTACTGTATCGTCTACATTACTCAAATGACAAGCTTGCAAAAATATATCCTAATGTCAGTCCAATCTGCATAAGATGTCATCAGAGTCGAGCTACTACAGGTCACATGTTTTGGAACTGCCAGACTTTGAATAGCTTTTGGAAGAAAATCTCTGAGGTGCTTTCACACATGTGTAAGAAATTAATAACACCTTCTCCATTCATCTCAATCTTTGGGGTGCCTCCTCCAGAAATCATTGTCCCTGCAACACAAGCAAAGGCAATAGCCTTTGCCTCATTAATGGCCCGTAAACTTATCCTTCTCCAGTGGAAATCAGATAAACCACCCTCTTTTGATGCCTGGATCAGAGAAATGCTTTGTATGCTGCAGCTACAAAAACTTAGATATAGTAGAGCCAACTGCCTGGAAAACTTTAGAAAGACCTGGTCTCTTTTCTTTGAATATGTGCAAAATTTGTGTCCATCTTAAAACTGCCATAATACTTTGTATTAGTGCAATCTGTGATGCTATATAATCAAGTGAAGGAGAACTTGTTTTATTTTTTTACTTACACACGTGGACAAAATTGTTGGTACCCCTCAGTTAAAGAAGGAAAAACCCACAATTCTCACTGAAATCACTTGAAACTCACAAAAGTAACAATAAATAAAAGTTTATTGAAAATTAAATAATCAAAAACAGCCATTACTTTTGAATTGTTGATTAACATAATTATTTTAAAAAAATAAACTAATGAAACAGGCCTGGACAAAAATGATGGTACCTCTATAAAAGATTGAAAACTATTTGACCAGAGTGACATGATTAACTCAGGTGTGTCATTTAATTGACATCACAGGTGTTTCCAAACTCATAATCAGTCAGTCTGCCTATTTAAAGGGAGACAAGTAGTCACCCTGCTGTTTGGTGAAAAGGTGTGTACCACACTGAACATGGACAACAGAAAGCGAAGGAGAGAATTGTCCCAGGACATCCGAAAAAAAATTATAGACAAACATCTTAAAGGTAAAGGCTATAAGACCATCTCTAAACAGCTTGAAGTTCCTGTGACAACAGTGGCTCATATTATTCAGAAGTTCAAGACCCACGGGACAGTAGCCAACCTCCCTGCTCAGCTAGCGAAAAGTATGGGGCAACTTGCCCTCCGTGTCAAAACCAGTGTTTTGGCGCGAGCTATCGCGTGATTTCGGAACGAGATTTGTTTTCTAGCGTCCTGAGATTTGGATACAGCCCACAACAAATAGCGATCGCTAAGTAATGTGGAGGTTTTCGTTCACTTCTCATCTCTAGTATGTTGTGGGACACTCGTTGAGACTATCCGAGCCGGTCAGTGTGGGGGAAAAAAGCATGTTGGGGCGGACTTTGACGCGGGGGGGCAAGTTGCCCCATACTTTTCGCTAGCTGAGCTGCGAAGCTGCCTGCCTGGCTAAATACTGGAGCTATGTCGAAAATTCATTTCTCCATCACTCACATGTATGAAATGACATATGAAAACAGACCCCAGTGTGAAAAAAAAAAACAAAGTTCCCCTTTAAAAATCCACAATACTGTGAGTCCACGAGATGTGAACCACGATATAGTGAGGGACCACTGTATATATAATTGACTGTGTAAGTAATAGGTTTGTATGACTCAAGATCATAAAGAAAATCCTATTTTCTCCCTCATTAGTCACCTTATACAGAATCACTCATGAGAGTTTAACAGCTGATATCTAGCCATTTTCCATGGTTTTCTGATAACCAAAATCACTTAAGTTCTTACATCAATAGCTATGACATTGTACTGCCAGAAACAGTACTTTTAGGCATTTCATGTTTTCTTTTCTGTCTAATTTAGTCACGTGATACACACAGGAGTTAGTATTTGATTGCATAACTATTGTTTTTGATGACTGTCACTGTGCATATTGGCATGCTCTCCACCAGCTTCTGACATTGTTCTGCTGTCACAGCAGCCCATTCCTGTTGCACACACTTTGTTTTGGGGCTTGTGGTTCTCCATTTTGCGCTTGATGGTTTTCCACAGGTTTTCAATTGTATTTATATATAGTGATTGAGCAGGCCAAGGCATGGTTCCAATGTTCTGCTTCCATCCAGAGTTTAACTGACCTTGCCATGTGGCTAGGGGCACTGTCTTGTTGGAAAATCCAGTCATTGGAGGCACGAAAAGTTTTCCAGCTGATGGAAGAAGACTGTTTTCAAGACTAGCCTTGTACATGACCTGGTTCATTCACCCTTCACACAATTGCATTTGCTCTGTTCCACCTATACTGAAACAACCCTAGATCACCACTGATCCACCTAATCTTTTACTGTAGGGAAAAGAGTCTGGTTTGTAGGCTTCTCCAGCCTTCCTCCTAACCAGTAAGTTGGCTGCAGTGGGCATCAACTGAAAATTGGATTCATCACTGAAAAGAAGCTTAGCTCAATCGCCAACAGTCCAATCCTTGTGATCTCCAGCAAAGAGTAAGCGGGCTGTTCTCTGCCCTTCGTTGATGAAGTGCTTCTGCTGGGCCCTGTGTGACTTCAGACCAGCATGTGCACAGTCATCTCATGGAGGAGAAAGACGTTTTCTGCCACGATCAGCTAGCAATTTGGTAGTACTATGTTCGGCTTGTTTTGTCTTGATGTAATGAATGACACTCTTGGAGTTTTTTCAGTTTTTTCGCTGCCTGTCTCTCACTCATGCCAATTTCCAGCAGTGCCAAGATGGCTGCCTTTGTGACTTCACATAATTCTTTTGTTTTAGGCATTATGTGAGAGCTGACAACTTCTGAGTTGTGCTATGGCTTGAATGTAAGCAGGAAACCACTCTCGGCCTTTCATTGTGCTGCTTATGACAAAAAATGGCCTCTTATATACCCTGGGAATACAATGACGCTTAAGCGTGTCCAATAAGACATAGAGGATCATGTAATCAGCTGCATTTTCTGTAGTGTTCATTGTATTCAGGTAATATACCTTTAGTAGTATTAGGCATTAAAATGAACAAGAAATTGAACTAAACAAGAGTGGTCTAATATTTTTTTCCATGACTGTATATACATACTGGGCTACAACCTGTGACAGTCATGAAGCCAAGTCATTATTCAATGCTTCTTTTGATGCAGCTCCCACACTCATTGAATTTGCCATCTTTAAGCAGTCAATCAGACAGATTTGGAGCAGGGAGAGAAGAAAGCAGATCATATGTTTGTCTACCATGACAACCCTCTCCTCTCATGGGGAACATCTGATGTAACTTTACACAATGAACGAACAACAGCTCAACTCTCTATCAATGTCATTATACGTGGGCAGGGTGGTGATGCTCCATTCGCGATGCTCTGACATCAACACTGAAGTGTCAGAAGGACATCTGAAATGTGAACAGTGTTTTGTGTCTGATCTTATGGGAACACTGATGTCCACTCAGGGGGACACTATGAGACTTTGACCATTTGTCCCGTCAGCTTCTCTGCAGCGATACTAGTGCTGTTAGAGAGATTCCTCTCATCTCACATTTGCTGGCAATTAAGATCTTCATCTTATAAAGCAGTGGAACACAAAACTGAGGGGAGATAGAGAGATGCGGTCAGAAGAGTGACAGATAACAAGCAGGGTGTAAAAATGGGAAAAAAAGTGTGGAAATTCACTGCAATCTCTTCTCACAGCTGTCATCCTCCCACGGTGGAGAGGTGGAAACACAAGCTGACAGGGGAGGGTTTGTGTCGGTGTCTTTGGAAAAGCAAGAAGACAGGTTCCTATGCAAATACTTGCAATCGTAGAGGGAAAAAAAAATCCAAAAAGAGGGAAAATAAAATATTGAGTGTCTTTCAACTACTTTTATGCAAAGATTGCATGATCCAAAATGCACTAGTAATTCTTCAGCTGCAAAAACACTAGGATACGGTTGTATGTGCAAAAACAGGATAAATGTTTTCCGTAATGTCTCTCAAAAAATGTGAAAAAATTCATGATGAAGTGTAATTTAAAATAAATAAATAAATAAAGACATTGGTGGAATTAAGCTTAAGAAAAACTCCCTCCTCAACAGAAAACAAGTGGTAGATCGATTTTCCAATCCGTTTCATCCTGATGTGGGCAATACATACAATTACTTTGTGTCATAAGACCTGAACAGCCAGTCTGTCACCAGAGGTGTGGAGGAGGTTTAAGGCAGAACGCTCCCATAACCCAAGCCTAACACAGGACAGTTTGAAGGCCCAAAGAACCTCCAGACTACAGCTTCAAGATCACATCAGTACATTTGCTTGTAGATGACAAACCCTGAAGCACATGATGTAAGTTTTGTAAAACATATTTTAAGGCGTGTGCATTTATTTTTTGTTCTGCTTTGTTCTTAGGGGGTAACTGACTGACTGACTACCTTATGATTGAGGTCACCACCACATGGGCCTATGGAGTGTTCCAGAGTTCTCAGAATAACATCTCACATTACCATCCCCTTTAAAGTGGCCTGTGATACAGTACTTCTGCGGTGCTTGAAACATTCCTAGAAGTCTCATTAGGTAAATGTGCCAATTACCATCTGTGATGAGCACTGAATCTCCTCTTTTGTGTCAGAACAAGCCCTTCAAGTTGAATTTGATTTTAGAGTCGAGGAAAAAGTCACAAGCCAAATCTCAAGAAACATGTGGTCGGAGAACAGATTCTGTTGTTGTGACCAAGAAAACTGCTTAACCCCTACTCTATGACTGAGCACACAGTGTGTTGGACCTCCCTTATGCCACCACTAAAAGTTCATGTCATTTACAGCAAATGTTCCCCATCAGACACTTTAGAATGTTACAGTTCAACTCTATTTTGACAGTCAAACCCTGCAGGATGAAATCCCAGGGGAACAACCACATCAATGTTGAAGTGTACAACAAGCATCCTGCTGATGCACCTTTACGTGTCCTGAACACTGAGTTCTATTCCTCTGTGAAAACTGCTGTTGGTTCTCTAAGTGGTAGCTGCAGACCTTGTCACCACTCATGATCCTCCATATGAAGGCTAGATCATCCAGGGTGCTGACTAACCCAGAATGGGATGTTTTCCACTCCATTTCACTTTGTGGTCCACGGAGAACTCATAAATGTGTGTAACACAGATCCTGGTGCTGATAATGTGATGTCACACAACATCCTGACTCATGACAGTTACTGCTCACACATGCATACAAGTGACTGTGATGAGCTTCACACACATGCAGTGTCTCAGAACTTTTAGATCACCCAACAGTAACGATACAGTGTACAAGCTGCAGGTGAGCCAGTGTGCTCAATCTCCAGCGAGTGGTGGAGGGGTGAGTTGAGAGACTTCAAGATTTTATAGATATGTACAATTGACAGTAAGCAATGGTTACATCCAAGCTATTTTAGGGGCAGGACGGGATTATTTTCATGAGAAGAACTTTTAAGTATGTAATCAGAATCAGAGTGTGCAATTTATTGTCATTGCACACTAGAGATCGACCGATTATCGGTCGGGCTGATTATCGGTGCCGATATTTGGAAATTTGACGTATATCGGCATCGGCCTTTTTTTAATCCGACCAGCCGATATGAAGAAATCAATTTAAAGCTGGGTTATTTCGGCTCAGATGCAGCTGCACCTCTCTCTCTCCTGCCTGCTGTCTCCTGCACGATTCACCCCATCCTCTGATTGGTTAAGCGGCAGAAGCAGAGCCTCCGAAGAAGAAGCTGTCCTCACACACACTGGAGAGTGAGAGGAAAAGTTTTCTTGTGTGAGAAGCTCCGGACAGAAAACACATGTCAAAGGTAAATGCAGAAAGATCTTCCGAAATTGTAATAAACATCCCAGTACTCTGCATCTCACAACTACTACTAACGTTACAGTGAGCAGCAGAATAACGTAATAGCAGAGTAAACCTTAGCGGCAGCTCTGCTAACTCGTATTACGTCCCAACATGTCTGTGAATTATTTAACCCGTTGCGCTTCAGTGTCCCGCCCACGGTACACTTTGAGATCTGCATAAGCAATTTGCTAAATGTCTGAAACTGCAAACGCGATTATACAAACACTATACGCCGATGGAAAGGTTAGATTCTCATGAATCCGCCGGTATAAACCACTTTCAGATGTGATTACCACAGCAGGTAATATAAACACATTTGTCCGACAAACAACGAATATCCATCCATCCGTTCTCCATACACTGCTTCAACGTACACAGCGCGACTCACATTTCCGGGTTCATTATTACACACAGATGAAAATATTCCACAAAAAACAGCCATAATCCAACCTTGGACATCCAGACGAAACAAGCCAGTAACATATTTTGTCCAAAACATGTCTTGAAGTCGGTATATACTCCATGAATCGGTCGTTTACAAGGAAATGCACCTCGCGATGCACATCCAATATTCCCTGTATTTCTCGTCATATTTTTATTTACAAATAGAATATTAGCGATTTTTTGTACTGAAAATGGCTGGAATTGACTGCAGCTGAAGACTGCTGATAATATCGAGATGGAAACAGTCCATGATAGAAAAGCATGTGTGTGTGATTAAGAGAGAGTGCATAAAAAACTCAGTTCACTTGTTTTAGGGAGCGCTAAGGTGGAGGCTGCTTAGCTTTTTCCATAAAATTAGTTCGTCGATCTGGCTCTAAACGCTCTGCAGACTATGTATTAGCAATGGGGAAAATACACCGTACTTTGCAGACAGTAAGCCGTTACTTTTTCTCACGCTTCGAACCCTACAGCTTATACAACGATGTGGCTAATGTATAGATTTCTACGGGCCAGCTTCATGCCGTCAATACGTTTATCCTCGTCAGAATGAAATTACCGAACCGGTCACAGTGGACCAATGAAACTGTTCAAATTAAATCAAACGTACTCACACTAAATTCTTCAGATCAGTCATTTTGCGCTTCATGCACACACCCTCATCATGGAAAACACAATAAGGAATGCATATGATTTAGCTTATAAGTTAAAGGCAATCGATCTGTCGGTCAAAGAAGTAAACAGAGCTACTGCACGTATTTATTTTGAGATCCGAATATTCGGATCCTTATATTTAGGTGCACTCAATAGTCCGGAAATCACGATATGTAATGTGGAGAATAGTATGTAGTTAAAGTCACGTGAAAAACTCTACAACTCACGACTACTAACGTTGCTATGAGCTTTCTGGTCCTATGATCTGAAAATGAACGGGAAGATGAGAGAGTAAAATTCAGAAATGATATTACTTTATAGAATCTCTGGAAGCAAGTTTTTATTTACATTTACTAGAGATACTGCTGAGCCTGAGAACTCCTGCACTTTTTGTTTGAAGTTAAAACAAAGTTAAATTATTTCAGTTATATTGAACTTTTACTTTATTGTGAAAAAATTCAGGGAGCTATTATTTAAGTTTTTATTTGCATTTACTAGAGATAATGCTGAGCCTGAGAACTCCTGCACTTTTTGTTTTATTTGAAGTTTTTGAAAAAAGATAAGTCATTTCAGTTGTATTGAAATTTTACTTTATTTACTGTGAAAATAATTCAGGGAGCTATTATTTAAGTTTTTATTTGCATTTACTAGAGATAATGCTGAGCCTGAGAACTCCTGCACTTTTTGTTTTTGTTTGAAGTTTTTGAAAAAAGATAAGTCATTTCAGTTGTATTGAAATTTTACTTTACTGTGAAAATAATTCAGGGAGCTATTAAGTTTTTATTTAACTTTACAAGAGGTGCTGCTGAGCCTGAGAACTCCCTGTATTTTTGTTGTGTTTGAACTTAAAACAAAGACAAGTCATTGTAGTTATATTTAAATTTTACTGTATTTTCTGTGGAAAAATTTCAGACAGCTATTTATTTAACCTTTTATTCAACTTTATAAGAGATGTTTCTGAGTCAAGGAAATTCAGACACTTCTGGAGCTATTATTCTCTATTTGTGTGATTCAATAAACATGCTTTAGGCATTTCAATGAAGTTCAGTGTTTGCATTATTCAATTTTTTTACGCCAATTTTTACACTTTTACTGCAATTGAATATCGGCTCCAAATATCGGTTATCGGCCTCCTCTAACTACAAATAATCGGTATCGGTCCTGAAAAACCCATATCGGTCTATCTCTATTGCACACTTTAGTATACAACGAAATTACATTAACTTTGACACAAAGAGATGAATCTTAGGGGTTTAATCAATAATAGGTGAGAGACTAAGGATTTGACATACTTAACCCATAAGAACCCATGATGACACCAGTGTAACAAGCACTTTGAGTGCCACAGTCTCTTCCTGTAAAGTTTTGTCTGACCTTAACTCATTAAGTCCTTTAAGGAAAAATGGGTCTGGGTTCTTATGGGTTAAAATTCTCAATTAATGCTTGTTCAGGTTTAAGTATTTTGTTAGCCCCTTTGCCAAATGAACTTGCTATGTAAAAGATTTTCCATTCGGAAAGGTAGGTAGATAGAACATGTCACCATATGTTTCTTTCAAATGAATTACTCAGCTGCTGCACACACTCAACAATGACTTATGTGCTTAATGTGACATCACGATGTGAGTATTTGTTTGCGGATGTATGGTAGGGTCTCCTAGTTTGCTACCATCAGACACTTCAGTCAGCTGTGTAGTGTAGAAAGGAAAAATCCCAGTGGCTGTATGTCATCATTAATATCAATGAAATACATGAAGTTTCACTTCTGTTGCTGAATACACATAGGGGAAACAGTGAAATCAATTGTCTGCTGTTATTCTCAGAATAAATAATTCTTTAAATGTGTTCCACCTGTTTGAAAGTTTGTTTGCGGCTCACAAACAGAAATCAAGACATTGCTAGAGGAGAGCCACATTCCCCCTCAGACTCGCAAAGCCAAAAATGCACTGACGTTTTTCTTTTTACAAGACGCAAGATTCCTTAGTCATTTTACCTCATAGTAGCTCCTCACAGCATTACAGAAAGCTTCATCTGCCACAATCTGCGTTTCCCCTTTGAGGAAGGCCAGAAAACGATCCTTCACCACCTGCAACTGTTGCTTGTTCACCTGCGAGAGAGAAGAGATGATGGAAGAGAGAAATGAAGAAAAGTACAGAGAAAAATGAGAGGACAGATGGAGAATTATCAAATAGAAAGGAAGAGCATAATATGAGAGGAAGGGAAGATAGATGAGAAACAGAAAAAAGGTAGAAAATTGGAGTCATTAGTTTCCATTACCCTTAGATATGTGCAAAATGTAAATAGTGCAATAAAAAACTGGTAATGGAAACGCCTGAATTTTGAAAAAGGACTAAAATATCATTAAAAAGTTTTTACGCTCTCATGAGGTGGTTTTCAGACGTTTCAATATTGAAAAATATCGGAAAAGCACAATGGACACACTTTTTTCGCAATTACACACGTGGACAAAATTGTTGGTACCCCTCAGTTAAAGAAGGAAAAACCCACAATTCTCACTGAAATCACTTGAAACTCACAAAAGTAACAATAAATAAAAATTTATTGAAAATTAAATAATCAAAAACAGCCATTACTTTTGAATTGTTGATTAACATAATTATTTAAAAAAACAAACTAATGAAACAGGCCTGGACAAAAATGATGGTACCTCTATAAAAGATTGAAAACTATTTGACCAGAGTGACATGATTAACTCAGGTGTGTCATTTAATTGACATCACAGGTGTTTCCAAACTCATAATCAGTCAGTCTGCCTATTTAAAGGGAGACAAGTAGTCACCCTGCTGTTTGGTGAAAAGGTGTGTACCACACTGAACATGGACAACAGAAAGCGAAGGAGAGAATTGTCCCAGGACATCCGAAAAAAAATTATAGACAAACATCTTAAAGGTAAAGGCTATAAGACCATCTCTAAACAGCTTGAAGTTCCTGTGACAACAGTGGCTCATATTATTCAGAAGTTCAAGACCCACGGGACAGTAGCCAACCTCCCTGGACGTGGCCGCAAGAGGAAAATTGATGACAAATTGAAGAGACGGATCATTCGAATTGTATCCAAAGAGCCCAGAGCAACCTCCAAAAAAATTAAAGGTGAACTCCAAGGCCAAGGTACATCAGTGTCAGATCGCACCATTCGTCGTTGTTTGAGCCAAAGTGGACTTCATGGGAGACGACCGAGGAGGACACCACTGCTGAAAAAAACTCATAAAAAAGCGAGACTGGAATTTGCAAAAATGCATGTTGACAAGCCACAAAGCTTCTGGGAGAATGTCCTTTGGACAGATGAGACCAAACTGGAGCTTTTTGGTAAGGCACATCAACTCTATGTTCATAGACTCAAAAACCAAGCATACGAAGAAAAGAACACTGTCCCTACGGTGAAACGTGGAGGAGGCTCAGTAATGTTTTGGGGCTGCTTTGCTGCATCTGACACAGGGTGTCTTGAAAGTGTGCAAGGTACGATGAAATCTGAAGACTATCAAGGCATTCTGGAGAGAAATGTGCTGCCTAGTGTCAGAAAGCTTGGTCTCAGTCGCAGGTCATGGGTCTTCCAACAGGACAACGATCCAAAACACACAGCCAAAAACACCCAAGAATGGCTGAGAGAAAAGCGTTGGACTATTCTAAAGTGGCCTTCTATGAGCCCAGATCTGAATCCCATTAAACATATGTGGAAGGAGCTGAAACATGCCATTTGGAGAAGACACCCATCAAACCTGAGACAACTGGAGCTGTTTGCTCATGAGGAGTGGGCCAAAATACCTGTTGACAGCTGCAGAACGCTCATTGACAAATACAGAAATCGTTTAATTGCAGTGATTGCCTCAAAAGGTTGTGCAACAAAATATTAAGTTATGGGTACCATCATTTTTGTCCAGCCCTATTTCATGAGTTTGTTTTTTTAAATAATTATGTTAATCAACAATTCAAAAGTGATGGCTGATTTTGATTATTTAATTTTCAATAAATTTTTGTTTATTGTTACTTTTGTGAGTTTCAAGTGATTTCAGTGAGAATTGTGGGTTTTTCCTTCTTTAACTGAGGGGTACCAACAATTTTGTCCACGTGTGTATACGTCACAGGACGTGACATACCTGGTCACATGACCAGTTCTCTCGAAGTAAACATGGCGCAGTACGTGTGGACAGAAGAGGAGACCGAGACTTTTCTTGCCATTATTCTTGAGAAAAACATCACTGCCATACTAGATAGTCAATGTAAACATAACACCTACACGCAACAGGTTTTGGGCGTCCATCTTCCTGCAGTGAAATCTCGCGGGATGATATTTTACGAGAGTTACGATGCTTCTGCCCAGAACAACCTTCAATGGAAACACGTTCAAAGCGCAAATATACTCTTACTTAGAAATATCACTTTTATTTTGCGAAAAACTGTAATGGAAACCCAACTATTGTTAGTGTCAGAGAGTCTAACACCATTATAGTGGTGAGAATAGCACAGTCTCAATATCAAACGAATGTCTTTCACTAGGAAGCAAAGTTCCAAACAACAGAGGAAGATCAATCTGTCTTGTCAAAGATGGAAGGACAGCTTAAACCTAAATTTCAAATAAATGTCCCTGGGTTCAGTTCAGAACTATAAAATTCATACGTGTCATTTTTGTTGCATGGCAGTTGTTGCATGGTGATGTAAGAACTGTTTAAATGCTAATATACACCAATCAGGCATAACATTATGACTACCTGCATAATATTGTGTTGGTCTCCTTTATGCTGCTAAAATTTCTTGTCAAAGTTGGGCATGGACACAGGACTTGTGGGGAAGTTTTTAGGCGCTAGGATGGTGGCAGCGAATTCTGTGGGTCCTGTGGGTTGCAGGGTGGGACCTACCAAGATCAGGCTTAATCTAGCACATCCCACAGATCAATAAGATTTGAATCTGGGGAGTGTGGAACCTGGGTTCCTGGGTACCTTTGCTCTGTTGTGTTCCCTGGGTCACTCCTGAGCAGCTTTTGTGGTGTGTCGGGGTGCATTGTCCTGCTGAGGGCAGCAACTGTCATCAAGGACTGCTGTTACTATTGAGGAGTAGGGGGATGGGAGGTTGCTTGACCTGCAATGTTTAGGTGTATGGTACACGTTTCTTGCATATTGCATCATTTGTATAGGAAGGGATATACGTAGGATGATCAAAATTAGTACAGAATATCATGCATGGGCATGGTTCTGCCATCTACTGAGGGCTCGTCTAGTTTTCTTACCAATTAGTATGTAAATGCAAATACTGTAGGTAGTAACTACAGAAGCAAACACAAGTAAAAGCAAACATTAGAAGACAGCTTGTGTCTGCAAGTTGGAAGAATAAAAACAAAAAGAACTAGAAAAGCACTCAGAGTGCAGTCCTCCACCAAGGCTGTTCATTCCCCCATATGACATTGTCACTAATGCAGCATTTTATTTTTCAAAATGCAGCATATGTTTGTTAGTTATTGATGATCAGAAATCATGGCAACACAGAATGTGGCCCTTTATTATAGATGTACCCACAAACAAAATGACCTTGTGCTTAGCACAGGCATGTGTTTTGTATGTGGAAGTGATGTACAGATACTGAATCACCTGACCTAAATATGTGGCGGCCAGCAGGAAATGATGGGACTCGGAAACACCCCCACAATTTAATCAATTGTTCCTGGTATCCTTTCCGACGGATAAGTCTGCAGGGGTGGATTTGTACTAGGATCGCAATAATGTGATCAACAGCAGGCAGTTGATGAAGCGGTCACTTGTTGTCATAGTTACAGAAACGCTGTGCTGCTATTTTGCAATGATACAGAAATCTCTAACAAATCCTGACGGTCATTTCTGGTCTTGCCTGGAAATTTTATCCAAACCCGTTAATCTGTTTGAGTAATGTTGCTGACAGACAAACAAACAAATGCCGATTGCCAGAAAACTTCCACTGCGTTCCTTGGCGGACTAATTAAAACAAGACACTACACAACAGACTAATTAAAACAAGACACTACAGTCAAACTAATTGTTCTACAAATGGACCAAAATAATAGTGTATGTTAAGATTTACAATTCCCTTCATAGAAGTCATATGCCACTGATTTGTGCTGATCTGGTTATGTCATATATTTGCCAGTTACTTATTTATTTTTTTGGAATGTCAGCATATCATTTAGTCATTTTACTCTCACTCACATAACTGCATATACAATCTTGCTAGATAGCAGTCTTTTCTTCTGGCTTTTCCGTTGTGAGAATTCGTTTCTTTTTTTCATTTTATGTAACTGTCAGCTAAATATCAACGACATTAGACTGTTGGTTAAACAAACAAGAGATGACAAGATGTCATTTTGGGCTGTAGAAATTTTTCAGTATTTTTTGACACCTCATAAAAAAAATACAATGACACAAAAAAATTGTAAAATAATTGCTAGTGGTAGCATTACCAGCCAACTAATCTATCTGCTCCTCTACATATCCACTTCTTCAGCTAGCCTTTGCTGTGAACTGCTTAAGGAAATATAGTGCTGTACAAATGTATTGGACATTAAAAGTAAAATGAGAATGCTTGAAAAAAAAAAATTTAAAAAAACTCTAAGCATGATGTTGGAGGACTCCTTGTTCTTTGTGTGGATAAATATAGTTTTTATGACAGCTGTATGTTTGGGTTGCTTGCCATGCTGACAGAACAAATTTGTGATCCACCAGACACCTCCCTGACAGTACCGCTGATGAAAAACAATCTAAAAATGCAGCATGCCTAAACGCGGTCTGGTGGAACACATATTTCACCAAAACATTTTTTTTCCTATAGAAAAACAATTCTGAGTAGAACACAGCAGTCAAGCCAGAAAAAAAGGAAAACCATTCCTGTAAATGTCATTGGTAATTTCTGTCCAGTGAACCACAGCTGACATATTGTGTTGTATGACAATTTTAAGTTTTCATGAGTAACAGAATCACCAGAAGGTGCAGCTCATACACTGCATATGTATGAGGCATCAGGAGGACGGGATTGTTGGGAAAAAAATTAAACCATTATTCTTCCGCTTGTTACAACACTGCCAGCAACAAATACATTCTGAAAGTCAAAGTGGCAATTTCCAGCAACACAAAGTGAGCAGCGACTTATCTCCTGCCGACAGCTTTTTGTGTGGGCTTCTTTGCCAATTCTGTGTCTAAATGGAGCTGCTATGGTTCGCCTTTAACCAACAGAGAGGAGGAGGAGGAGGAGAGTGAATTTATGAAAATCAGTAGGTTGGGGCTGCGGACGTAAATAAAAAACAAACAACAAAAAAAAAAAACTCAAACTCCATTCATAACAGGTTAAAAATATGAAATACAGCTTATTACAGATAAGGAAGGTGCTACTGAAGGCCAGCATTGCACTGAAATGTGGTACGACAATAGGAACAGCCCAAGGACATATTGATGCTAAGAATACACTTGTCGCTTGTCCGAGGGAGCACATTATATGAGGTACAGTTATGCAAGTTTGTTGATGAAGCTGTAGATGTTGGTTCATTACAAAGCTCTGAGCCAAAAGAAGAAAGTGTGATTAGAGCGAACCAAACAGTATAACAATAGAATTTGATTCATTTGTAGTACAGAAAAACCAAGATTACATTTTTTTTTAATGCAGATGTTTTAAGCTACACAAAGTGATTTAATGCTCTGTTTCTTTCTGGAGAAGGTCACCAGAAAAACCCTAACACAATGCCAGGACAAGCTGAATCCTAAACTTTGTAGTTAGTTCCATCCATCCAGTACACACGTGGACAAAATTGTTGGTACCCCTCAGTTAAAGAAGGAAAAACCCACAATTCTCACTGAAATCACTTGAAACTCACAAAAGTAACAATAAATAAAAATTTATTGAAAATTAAATAATCAAAAACAGCCATTACTTTTGAATTGTTGATTAACATAATTATTTAAAAAAACAAACTAATGAAACAGGCCGGGACAAAAATGATGGTACCTCTATAAAAGATTGAAAACTATTTGACCAGAGTGACATGATTAACTCAGGTGTGTCATTTAATTGACATCACAGGTGTTTCCAAACTCATAATCAGTCAGTCTGCCTATTTAAAGGGAGACAAGTAGTCACCCTGCTGTTTGGTGAAAAGGTGTGTACCACACTGAACATGGACAACAGAAAGCGAAGGAGAGAATTGTCCCAGGACATCCAAAAAAAAATTATAGACAAACATCTTAAAGGTAAAGGCTATAAGACCATCTCTAAACAGCTTGAAGTTCCTGTGACAACAGTGGCTCATATTATTCAGAAGTTCAAGACCCACGGGACAGTAGCCAACCTCCCTGGACGTGGCCGCAAGAGGAAAATTGATGACAAATTGAAGAGACGGATCGTTCGAATTGTATCCAAAGAGCCCAGAGCAACCTCCAAAGAAATTAAAGGTGAACTCCAAGGCCAAGGTACATCAGTGTCAGATCGCACCATTCGTCGTTGTTTGAGCCAAAGTGGACTTCATGGGAGACGACCGAGGAGGACACCACTGCTGAAAAAAACTCATAAAAAAGCCAGACTGGAATTTGCAAAAATGCATGTTGACAAGCCACAAAGCTTCTGGGAGAATGTCCTTTGGACAGATGAGACCAAACTGGAGCTTTTTGGTAAGGCACATCAATTCTATGTTCATAGACTCAAAAACCAAGCATACGAAGAAAAGAACACTGTCCCTACGGTGAAACGTGGAGGAGGCTCAGTAATGTTTTGGGGCTGCTTTGCTGCATCTGACACAGGGTGTCTTGAAAGTGTGCAAGGTACGATGAAATCTGAAGACTATCAAGGCATTCTGGAGAGAAATGTGCTGCCTAGTGTCAGAAAGCTTGGTCTCAGTCGCAGGTCATGGGTCTTCCAACAGGACAACGATCCAAAACACACAGCCAAAAACACCCAAGAATGGCTGAGAGAAAAGCGTTGGACTATTCTAAAGTGGCCTTCTATGAGCCCAGATCTGAATCCCATTGAACATATGTGGAAGGAGCTGAAACATGCCATTTGGAGAAGACACCCATCAAACCTGAGACAACTGGAGCTGTTTGCTCATGAGGAGTGGGCCAAAATACCTGTTGACAGCTGCAGAACGCTCATTGACAAATACAGAAATCGTTTAATTGCAGTGATTGCCTCAAAAGGTTGTGCAACAAAATATTAAGTTATGGGTACCATCATTTTTGTCCAGCCCTATTTCATGAGTTTGTTTTTTTAAATAATTGTTACTCAACAATTCAAAAGTGATGGCTGATTTTGATTATTTAATTTTCAATAAATTTTTATTTATTGTTACTTTTGTGAGTTTCAAGTGATTTCAGTGAGAATTGTGGGTTTTTCCTTCTTTAACTGAGGGGTACCAACAATTTTGTCCACGTGTGTATATATACCGCTTAATTCTCATTAGGGTTGTGGTGGAGCTGACTTAGAGGGAAGGCAGGGGACCTTCTGGACAGGTCACCGATGTTTCACAGGGCTACATGTAGAGACAAAAAAAAAAAAAAAAAAAAAAATCACACTCACATTCTCACCTGTGGACAATTTAGAGTTATCAATTAACCTCAGCATGTTTTTGGACTGTATTGGAGGAAGCCGGAGTAACTTCAGCATGTTTTTGGACTGTATTGGAGGAAGCCGGAGTGCCCGAAGAAAACCCATGCATGCATAGGGAGAACATGCAAACTTCATGTAGAAAGATCTCAGGAAGGTTGGGACACAAAGACTGGGGGTCTTGTAGCTGCACAGTGAAAGTGCTAGTCACCAACTTTGGAGTTACTTAGTTGAGGTTATTTCTTCTCAAAATAATTGCAATGATTGGTCTGGTTTCACAATCCATTCGAACTTTGTCAACTTTTCCTTCAGACGGATTCTTCCATTGTAAGCTACTGATTGGTTACGTTTTGCATAAGTTGTTCTCTATATTTCTTTAACATATTGAAAAGAGCAGGATTTATCCACAGATGCCATGATTGTTTACTCCGCCAAGGAGGCAGAGCCTCAGCGCAGTTGTGTGATGATCGGCGTTGGTTTGTCTGTCTGTCTCTTTGTTGGCAACATTAATCAAAAAAAGATTAACGGATTTAAAAGAAATATTCAGGGAAGGTCAGAAATGACACAAGGACCAATTGGTTAGATTTTAGCTGTGATTCAGCTTATATTCTTTATAAGAATATTGTGGGGGCGGCTGTGATGATCGAACGGTCGGCGGTTCGATTCCCGCTCTCACCTCGTCACGTGCTGTTGTGTCCTTGGGCAAGACACTTAACCCTCCTTGCCTCCAGGGCTGCTCTCACACTGGTGTATGAATGCGTGTGAATGTTGGTGGTGGTCGAGGGGCCGTAGGTGTGGATTGGCAGCCACGCTTCCGTCAGTCTGGTTAATTGATCTCTCCCACGGGATTTTGGACTGAATTCCCTTATTAATCCCTGAATTTCCTCTCTATTTAGGTTGAATGATGACCATTGTATTTACTTATCACCAAATGTCTGACTGGTTATGTTTTCAATGTGATACATATTTTTATTGTCTTAAACAAACATATAGCTCTGAATCGAATAATTCACATAATTGTGTTTCACTTTCACACAACTGAATATGGTGAGATAGACAGATCGTGTTTTGCACGCTTAATATAATATTTTAATCCATTCTGGATTCCTCTTTCTTCTCTATTCTGTGAGAACAAAGATTCCAAATTCCACCAGAGACTCGCGCCGAAAGTTTCTTTCTCCACCTCTGACCTTTATAAGCCTAAGCAGCCCCCACCTTCACTCTCTTCTTCTTCTCTCTGCCCGAGACCACACGTCAGGGCCTCTCATTATTTTTCTTATCGAAAGCGTGTTTTTAACCAATCTTTGAAATTCCCTCACCATCAAAGTTTGTTAACTATTTATCTCTTAATATTTTTGTAACTTAAGGAGACATTTTGCTCGATTTTAAGCAAATTTTATTCGTTTAATCTGGAGAACCGATTCAGAACCAGCATTTATTTTTCTTAATTTTGACAGTTTTTCATCAAACATCTGTTTTTCTTGGCTAAGAATGAGAGCCATCATTTTTAAATCAAGCGGCATTAAACCCGGCACCATTCAGCTGTGACCACTGGAGCTCTGCTGAGTCAGACCTCCTATCAACGGACCGATCTCCTTATGCAGGACGCCTATCTGCTGCCATAATGACGGACACCGCGTCGGGGAAGCAAAGCCCTCCCGCTGCGCTGTGATGAGTCATCTACCGGCATCCTCTGCGTCCCAGCACCAGACGGTCCACTTCAGTAACTCCAGCTGAGTTTGCTCCGATTCCATTTTATGGGTGATGTACTAACCGCTTGATCAATTAATTCGTTTAATCCATTTATTCTTTTACAAATCATTAGAATTCTTAATCCAAATTACCGGTTACCTCGTCAGGTTAGCTCTGGCTAATCCTCACCATATTTCCGTCTCTCTCACACACACTTCCACATCTCTCACACACGCATACACCACACACACACTCCCACATTCCACACATGCACACGCACACACACACACCATATCCATATAGTATATAGTTCACTTGTCATTTTCATAGAATAGTTAATAAATACCTTCATTTTAGACCAAATTACAGCTTGTGTTTCTTTGTGTAGAATGTGGTCAATTTAATTGAGAATTCAAGACTTTTTGATATGAGATTGATGAAAATTTTTATGAATATTAATAATTTTATGAATGTTAATTAATAAATGTCCTAGCTATTAGAACGCTAGGTGGTGCCCCAATTATTGATAACGAGAGCTATAAATCATAACGTAGTACCCTTACACCATGGTGGGAAATTAGCAACAGCCAGATACTGGTTTAACATGACGTGGTTGGTAGATTTGCGGCACAAAATGCTAATTTACTATTGAATGAATCATATTCGGACATACACACGTGGACAAAATTGTGGGTACCCCTCAGTTAAAGAAGGAAAAACCCACAATTCTCACTGAAATCACTTGAAACTCACAAAAGTAACAATAAATAAAAATTTATTGAAAATTAAATAATCAAAAACAGCCATTACTTTTGAATTGTTGATAAACATAATTATTTAAAAAAACAAACTAATGAAACAGGCCGGGACAAAAATGATGGTACCTCTATAAAAGATTGAAAACTATTTGACCAGAGTGACATGATTAACTCAGGTGTGTCATTTAATTGACATCACAGGTGTTTCCAAACTCATAATCAGTCAGTCTGCCTATTTAAAGGGAGACAAATAGTCACCCTGCGGGGTACCAACAATTTTGTCCACGTGTGTATCTGTCAGTAGCTTAAAAAGTTAATTTCACATCCTGGCACACACGTGTTCACACACACACACACACACTCACGGCTTGTCACGTCAACTAACAAGAACAGCACGGAGAGAGCACAGTCCTCCTTCTGCATGTGTACATACCGAATCGCGTGGCCTAAATATGGAGCCGGCGACGGGAATTGATGGGACTCAGAGACACCCCCACAATTTAATCAGTAGTTTCTTGTGTCATTTCCGATACGTCCACAGCAGTAGATTTGTTGTAGGATCACAATCACGTGATCGTCAGCAGGCTGCTGAGGTAGCGTTCACTTGTTGCCATGGTGACCGTGCCGCTATGAGACGCTGTGCTGCTACCTGAATGGGAAATCCTTAACAAATCCATGGATCCAAACTTTAAGCCGAATCAGTGCTGAAGTCTAATCACTTGGTCCTTGTGACATTTCTGACCGACCCTGAAAACTTCATTTAAATCTCCGAGTCTGTTTTTGAGTGATATGGTAACAGAGGAAGGATTCACAGGCACTGATCGTCACATAACTCCGCCATCTTTGGTGGAATAAATAATCTAATTTACCTTCATTCTTTCAGTGCTCTAACGGATCTGGATGCCACAGTTTCCTTCATGGTGATTTAGTCATTTCAGCTGTTCTAGTATGTTTCGTGTTTTTTTTGAGTATCAATCGATGATTTTTTTTCTTTTTTGTATTCCACCACAGTATTGCACGGGTGTAAAACCGTTTCGCTCCGCTTTGTTGCAGAACATCAGTGAATTAATTGTTTATCATGGTCTTCAGCAGTAATTTTTGTTGGTAAATGAGAGACATTAGTATCGCACATGTCTGCATCTTCAAACCATAAACAAGGAAGTGAATTCGGTGACGTAGGTGCATTAGGTTTGCGCTGGGGACTGCTCTGATTGGTGGAACTCACGGGAGGCGGGCCAAAATTGCGGAAAAGTTGCGGTGATTGGACAAAATTGCAAGGCAGTGCAAAATTCGCAGAGATTGGTTGATTTTGCGTGAATTTGCGCGATCGCAACATCGCGAATTCCTGGAGGGACTGGTCAATTGCCTGCTGATGATTACATGATTGTGATCCTACTACAAATCGACCGCTGCGGGCTTTTCGGGACTCTGTCGGAAATGACAAGGAATGAACAGCCTTAGGGCAGAGTACTGTGCTCTCTATGTGCTTTTCTAGTTTACTAGAAAACTACTACTCATGGAAAAGCTCTGATTAACTTTAACCAGCCTCTTGAAAATTGAAATCACCTCCAATGATGTGTCAGAGCACATGCTATGTTCACTGTGGTTGTCTATTCCTGACAATGCCAGAATACTGAGGCATGGTCTTACTCTGCTGCGCACATGATAACCACTGCAACACTAGAAAATGCCATTTGTCTTCTTTATCAGACACTTGCACTGCCAGTATTGTTTTGTGAATTGCAGCAGTTACTAGCCATGACTACATGTCTAGATTCTAAAGCTTGGGTGTAGTTACTTATTATTACTTAATGTGCTGTTAAAGAAGATGTTTTGAGTGACACTTAAAGCTAAAAACTACTGTTTGGCATGAACTTGTGTCTTATTACTACAAGCAGATCGGATGGATGGATACGTGGGTAAGAGAATCACTACTGGTTTCTGTGAAAGCAAGCATGGAGAGGAACAGAAAGTAGGACAAAACATTACAGAACTCCAGAAATTTCAGAAGGCATCCATGCACCAACTAACCATATACTTGAGCACAAATGAATGTTTTGCTTCATTTTGTTTATAACGAAAGCTGCACGGGGAAAGTTGGACTTTCATTCTTCCATTATTCGTAGTTTACGTGGAAAAACTGGACTATTTAAGACCACTGTTTTCATTTAGATGTACTTTAGGATTGAGATGTACTTTAAGAAATAATCCATAGTTATGAAAGGCATAAGCCACTTATCTGAGACATTGCTCATATTGCTTCCTCATCAGGATATACAAAGGTAAAAACTACAACTGTATCACAATAATATGCAATTGTTCATATGAAAGGTAAGAATTTTTTTTAGGATCTCAGTGAACTTGGTTGATTAGATGCTGAGAACAATTTTCAGCCTTAATTCATAGAAATGTTACAGTGATTCTCAAGTAGGAATTGTTCCTTCCAGCAGTGATTTGCTGATTTAATTCAGCTTCCCCCAAGTTTTCAGATCAGACACACAAGTTCTTCCCCTGAACAAAAACACTCTACATGTATAGAATCACTTTCCATTCTGAAACCCCTCTAGCTGTTTCTTTTCTTTTCTTTTAAGTGACCACAGCTGTAATGGCTGTAGATATGTTGGAACTAAATGCTGTAGCCTAGAGCACACAGTCTGACCAATGACCTGTCTGGAGACTGAGATCGGTTGATTAAATGAGTCAGGTCTGGTGTGATGCTGCTTTGTTGGAACAAAAACCTGCAGCCACACCGGCCCTTTGTGGAATGAGTTTGACATCCCTGATTTATAGGCTCAATGCTATGAGCCTTGATGAACCTATCAAGAAAAACATTCCTTGCTCAAAATAGGAAGAAATGTTATAATAACTTCATATAGCCTTAAGTGTGTTTAGTCAGGCTGTATAAAAGGGTGATGGTTTGATATTTTGTTAAATGATAAACATGATGCTTGAGTATTGAAATCTATTCTAATATAATATATAATATATATTTTTTCCTCTTTGATGCATTAGTGTTTAATGTTGTTGAAACACAAACAGCCATACAGTGGTAGAAAAAAAAGTTTGTGAACACCTTTAAAATTTTACAGAATCTCTAATAATATCATGAAGTTTTTGTGGAAAAATCTTTTTTGTGTTTCAAAAGGTGCGACTATATTAGACAGACAAATGATTTTGTTTTGTTTATTTTTTACAAGGAAAAATAAAACTACATTCTTGACAGTTTCATTATGCCAGTTCAACATTGTCGGTATCAAAGTCAAAAAATAAAAGACAATGTGTTCAAAACTGAACAAAAAATAAATGAACCATCACATCATCAAATTAATATTCAGTAGTCCTGCCATTAGCACTAAGCAGAGCTCTAATCCTGGCTGGCATTTTCCACACGAGCCTGTCACACTGTTGACTGTAACCCTGTCCCATTCTTCTTGATTTACCAATTTCAATTCTTCTAAATTCTTAGCTTTACGCTTTGAAACAGACCTTTTGACAATCCACCACAGATTTTCAGTGGAGTTCATATCCAGGGAATGAGCTGGCCACTCAAAGACCTGGATACTGTGCTCCTGCAGCCAAATTCTACTGGCTTTGGATGTGTGTCAAGGGGCATTATCTTGTTGAAACATTCAATTTTGACCTTGACACGTGCAGAAGGGAGCACGTGGGTTTTGATAATGTCACAATACTTGACAGATTTCAATGTGTCATTACAGACACTGAGATGACCAACACCAGCAGCACACATGCATCCCCAAACCATGGTACTGTATCCACCATGCTTGACAGAAGGCACTATACATGGTGGGGACAATGCTTCACCTGGCCTTCTGCATACCCTCACATTAGCAAGAGAAAGATAAAGCTGGAAACTGGACTCATCTGACCACTGAATCTTTTTCCAATTCTTGGCTGTCCAGTTCTTGTGTGCTTGAGCCGATCAAGGGCTTCTTGACAGTCTTGTAGGACTTTAAGCCACATACAGTGCCGGTGGACCACTGGACACCGGGCGCAGGTTTGTGGCAGAGACAGCCCGAATATTCTGATCTGTTCGTCTGGTGTCCCGGGTCCAAATTTTGCCTTCGTTACATAACCAAGTTATAAATCCAAAAAAATGCAGTGCAAAAAATTAGAATTTTGGTAACTTAGCAGCTTCTAACATCTGTGCACAAGACCTGCTGGAGCAGCTTGAAACAACTGAATGTTGGGGTTCACTATGAAGACAAGTTATTTCCAGGATAAATGAGAGACTCTGCTCCGGCTTTTATGTTTCCAGCTGTGACAGTGAAATATCTTTTCTGCTGCTCATGTCTGGTGTAGACTGAGAGGAAGCGTCAACATATCAGCAGGTGCATGTGTTTTGGTATGCATGTGCTTAGTTCACATAGCTCACATTAGTATATGTTCATGCTTAAAGGGTTTAATTAGGGTCCGAGCCTAAATGGGGGGTAGATCCCTATTGAAAACCATGAGTTTATTATTTTTCATCATTTTTCTGTCACATTTAAATTGGAATTTTGAGGGCCTAAAGCTACTTGAAACATGAAAATTCGCACACATCAGGACTGGTGAAAAATTTAAAATTCTAGGGGAATTGCATGTGTGAGACAAAATGGCTCCATAGCACCAAATTTCAAAAATTTACTGCAACCAGGACGTGCCATCAGCAGTTATGAAATTTGGTACATGTATGCAACTCATCAAGATGCACAAAAATGTAATTGACAACCATACCCAAAACACAACAGGACGTAGGCCATGTTGAATTATATGTCATATTTCAGAGCAATTTTTGCACATTTTCAAAAGCTATAGACTCAAACAGGGTAACTCAAACAGAGGGGAAATTTGGCCAGGATGTACACCAGGCAAGGGTGATCAAAAGTTAAGAAAATGCTCTGCAAAAGTCTGAGGGCATGGAAATAGCGGCCCACAGAATTTCCACGTTTCACTATGAACAGAAAATGCTGTGTAACTGGCCTGTAAATGTAACCAACCTGCTGCAAACTTTATGTGGGTGATCAGAGTCTGGGCCTGATAACATTCAAATGCTGAAATACCATCACAGTGATGGCGCCAGCTGGTGGAAATTTTGCATGTCTCGCCATGAAACAGGAAGTGCTTGTCTAACTAGCCGGTACATGCTTCAATCTGCCCCAAACTTTACATCTGTGATTGGAGTCTGGGTCTCATCAATTGCATAGCTATGAGCAAAAATACCTCAATAGCGTCACCTGGAAAATTTCAACCAGGAACTACTGCTACATGCAACTTACAGTTTTAAAATTTGGTGTGTATAAGCAACTCGTCAAGACGCACAAAAATTTACCTGACATCCATACCTAAAGTAAAACAGGAAGTCAGCAATTTTGAATTATGTGTCAATTTTTGGACCATTTTGGAGCAATTTTTGCAGTTTTTTTTTTAAAAAGCTATAAACTTAAACAGGGCTACCTTTACAGAGCTGAAATTTGGACAAGATACACCAGGCATCTGCCTGAAACTTTACGTGTGATCAGAGCCCTTATCACATCCATAGGCCGAAATACACTCAGTCGCAGTGTCACCGAGTGGACATGCTTGGATTCGCTGACCAGCAAGGATGTGAGGACCTGTTCAGTGCTGCTTGCAGCTTATATTTTGAGTTCCTTCCTCTCCTCTCCTTGAAGAAGGTGATAGGTTGTCAAGGACAGTTAACAGCTTACTTGGGCAGCAGCAAGAACCTCCACATGGCCGATCAATAAACACAAAGAATGCTCTGCATGCATGCAGTTGTCCGTGCATATGCGAGACATGGCTGCATAGAAAACTGCTTTTCTTTATTCCCGGTAGCAATTGCGGCTGTCATGATCCACGGACAAGGCTAGAGCAAAACCTATCTGTGAGAAGACTTCGATTAATGAGCGAAGGGCAAAGTCCATCTGTAAACACACCAGGAACATAGATACACAAAGCAAAGGCAATCTTCTCTGTACCCAAGTACTTGGAAGCAATTATATTAGACTGTTTTCATGGCAACCCCTCTCTGGGGGACACACCTGCCGAGGCATTCTCTCTGACCCATAATCAACCAGTTCTGCAGCAACTGCCTACAGCCTAAGACCAAGGCAGCTGGATGCAGCCAGAAAAAGCAACAACAGATGGACATTTTTGCATTTACAGAAGGTTTTCTGCATCCTACAAGTTGGTTAATGTTTTCTATCTATCTACTAATAAAAAAAAAATAAAAAAAAACAACTACAAAATTTAAGCCAACTCTTGTCAGGCAAAAGAGAAGAATTTCCACAGTTCTTTCAAAAAGACCTGCAGCTGGGAGTCGCTGCTGAGCTTTCAATGGTAGGACGTGAGTTCGGGAACTCCTGCTGTTTTGATCAAAACTGCATTTGAGCTGCAGATTTCGCTGATATACTTAGCCCTATCGTATCCCACTCTTCTCTCTGTATGGAAATATAATATTGTACCACACTGAAATGGCTGAATAGACCACAAAAACCTGCAAGGCGGTTCAGACACAGCTTAGGCCTCGTCAACACGTCGTGATCATTTCCCCGGATGAGTCGCCTGCCACCGCTACCTCCACCTCAACTTAAATCGTAAAGATGAAAGAAAACAGTTCCACACTGTTCCTGTTTCGCAAAGGATGTGTATCAACTTAAAAGCACCTAGCTGGAATGGGGACAGGCTTTTACAGTGAAGAAATGAGTGAAGGACAGACAGGTGAATTTGTGTTCAAAATAAGGCTGACTGCTGAACATAAATAAAGGCTTTGTAAAACACCAGGAGCTTCACCATTGCTTCAATAGTGACTAGGGTTTGCTACATTGCATGACCTAAATACACTGCTCAAAAAAATTAAAGGAACACTTTGAAAACACATCGTATTTCAATACGGGGAAAAAAACAAACTGGATATTTGCATCGATATGGACTGCATTATGTGTTAGGAATGAAAAGTGCCACATTGTTTGATGGGAATGAAAATTATCAACCCCCAAGAGGGCTAAAATCAAAGTGAAAAACTGATGTGGCAGGCTAGTCCATCTTGCTGAAATTCCTTGGCAGCAACTCAAAATGGTATTCAGTAGTTTGTATGGCCTCCATGTGCTTGTATGCATGACTGACGATGCCGGGACAAGCTCTGAATGAGACGATAGATGGTGTCCTGGGGTCTCCTGCCAGAACTGGACCAGGGCATCGCTGAGCTCCTGGACAGTCTGAGGAGCAACCTGATGGTGTCGGATGAAACAAAACATAATGTTTCAAAGGTGTTCTGTTGGATTCAGGTCAGGTGAGCATGGGGGCCAGCTAATGGTATCGGTTCCTTCATCCTCCAGGAACTGCATGAGTTCTCTTACCACATAAGACTGGGCATTGTCATGCACCAGAAGGAATCCAGGACCACTGCACCAATGTAGGGTCTGACAATGGGTCAAAGGATTTCATCCTGATACCTAATGGCAGTCAGAATGCCATTGTCCAGCCTGTAGAGGTATGTGCGTCCCTCCATGGATATGCCTCCCCACACCATCACTGACCCACCACCAAACCGGTCATGCTGAACAATGTTACAGGCAGCATAACATTCTCCATGGCTTCTCCAGACCCTTTCATGCCCGCCACATGGGCTCAGGGTGAACCTGCTCTCATCTGTGAAAAGCACAGGGCACCAGTGGTGGACTTGCAAATTCCTGTGTTCTATGGCAAATGTCAACCAAGCTCCACGGTGCCGATCAGCAAGCACAGGGCCCACTAGAGGACGCTGGGCCCTCAGACCACTCTCATTAAATCTCTTTCTGACTGTTTGATCTGTATTTTACAGGAAAACCAAAATGCTCCCATATGGGCGATTTAAATGGCGCAGAAGGTTTTTCAAGTTCCTCTGCTAATTCGCTAGCCATGACTACCGCTGCACTCAACTTGTGTGGATTAAACGCGCTCTCCAAGTGACCACATACAACTTTTTTTTTTTCACCAACCAATCTGCGAACTATGTGCGTTCCGAACTGCGGGAGCGATCCATACAGATCACAGATCAACGATGATCCGTTGCACCACTAACGTCGTGTCAGCAGCTGTATCTCGCAATGGGAAATTGTTAAACCCGTGGATCCAGACTATAAGCCACATCACTGTGAAAATTTAATGAGGTGGTCCTTTTGTCATTTCTGAAATCCCCTGAAAATTTCATCCAAATTCGTCGTTCCTTGGTGGAGTAATTAGAATACATAGGAAAAGGAACTGGCAATGTTTCTAACCAAAAGGACATTTTAGCTTTCAGTCCCTACTAACAACACATTGTTTATTTTTACACTGGAAAACTATCCCTCCATCTCTCGGTGGCTTAAAGACACCATATTCTTTCTAAAACTTGAGAAGATAAATTATACTTTGAGAGAATGCGCTAAGTTTTTCCGTTAATGGCAACCGTTTATCTCATATTTTACAAGTTTGAAGCTACTCCAGAACTGAATGTGTGCCTGTTTCTGTGTCTCATAAATCTTGAATAACCATTATTGCATGTTGGTCATATTGTGCTGAGTTGAGGTGGGATGGGGTGGACGGGAGGGGGATTATGTTGTTCTATATTGTTCTTAGTTTGTTTTGCTTTTGTGTGCACAGGTGTGTTTAAGAGGTGATATCTGTGCATGTATGCATTCATGCCTGCGTACTTGTATGTATACATGTTATTTTAAAAAAGAAAAAGCAGATTGTATTTCTTACTGGCATCATCTCATTACTTTCCTCAAAAATACACACAGTGTATATGCACACATTTTTGTTTTTTTTACATTCAGCCTTTAAAAAGCTATTTTCAATTGGCCATTCAATAAATAGGTTGTACAAGTACAATCTGCAATCAAGTGTCATTTGCATATGCCGCAGCTCCCAGAGAACGCACATTTGCTTTATTTTGCCTGCATTTTCATACTTTCTAGCATAATTTTGGGATAGATCAGAATTACTAGAAAAGACTTTTGTTTCAGACATAAACTCTGTGGTAAATTTGATATGTTCTGACATAGTTCTGTCTCAGTTTCTTGTACGAATGCATGAATCTCTACAGAATATTGTATCCCATTGTCACACCCTGCACTATGAGGGGCCAAAAACAAACGCACCCTATATCCTGAAGCAAGCAAGCGCACCATAAACACCTCAAGAGCTGCTTTCAAAGTGTGAAGCAGAATTCAAAGGAAAATAATCTTATTGTCAAATAAGATGAAAAGTCACAAACTTACTTATGAGCTGTTCAGTGTGCCTCAAGCTATTTTCAGCTTAGTTTATCAGCTTTGTTGAGGCTTTATAGTTAAATTGGCTTGATATTAATTCCACAGCTTATGACCTGTATTTCCAGCATATTTAAGTGTTAGTCCGTAGCTGCTTAGGCCATGGTAAAGGACAAGACAATTCAATTGATTCCAACTTTAAGGAAAAATCTGAAAGAAGAAACAAGAGAACAGAACTGATCCAGAACCAGCCCCAAAGTCAACTTATAGAAAGAATTTTAGGTGGTAAACTCATAATATATGGATTAAGGCCCTAAAAACTCTTCTCTGTCTATCAAAGTGACATGTCAAGATTTTTTTCTCAAATCAAAATGATTTGTTTCTGCCATGATTTAGAGACAACTCTATACCACTGTTGCCTTTAGGATGTACCGATCTACGGGGTCGCCTGCCTCTCTTCACCAGCTCCTCCATAACTTGCTGCAACTCAAGCACACCAGCTCACCTAAAACTCTGCTCAAACACTGTACACCTACTCTGTGCTACACAGTGACAAGTTTTAATATTGGAGTCATTTAGCCATATATGGTAAGACCACAAGATGATTCTGACGAAGAATAATGATGCAGAAGGCCCCACCCTGAAAGTTGACAGGACTGGCTCCTTGAAGTTTGTCATGCATTCAACCCTGGAAGTCTGGGTTTTTGAGATGGTACAAGCATTTTCAAAGGGGAAATGCTTAGCCATGGGCCTGGCAGCTTATTCTGCATAAGAAGTTTTCCTGAATTTACACCAGGGAAAGTCTTTAAGGCTTACCTTCATAAAAACACACACAAGGTTGAAACATATTGTAAAACGAGAAAAGCACTCAGAAAGCGCAGTATTCCGCCAAGGTTGATCAATTCCCCATACAGCACTGCCAGAAATGCACCTTATTTTTTAAATGCAACATTTGTTTGTTATTGATGATCACAAATCACTGCAACATAGAATGTGGCCATTTAATGTGGATGTACCCGCAAACAAAAATTACCTTGCACTGAGCACAGCCATGGTATGCATGTGTACATTATGTACAGATACCGAATTGCGTGACCTATGTAGCGGGTGGCCAGAATTGATGGGATTCAGAAAAACTACCACAATTTAATGAACTTTTCCTTGTATCCGATGGATAAGTTACAATAAGTCCGCAGTGGTCAATCTGTAGTATGATCACAATCACGTGATCATCAGTAGGCAGCTGACATAGTGTTCACTTGTAGTCATAGTTACAGTGACGCCAAGACGCTCTCTCGCAATGATACAAAAGTCTTTAATAAATCTCTAGATCCAGACCTTAAGCCACATCACTGTCAAAATCTCATCACTTGGTCCTTGTATTATTTCTGGCATACTCTGAAAATGACACCCAAGTCTGTTAATCTGTTTTTGAGTAATGTCAGTAATGACAGACAGACAGACAAACCAACGTCAACTGCCTATAACTCTGACGCGGTCCATGGTGGAGTAACAAGCCACAGACATTTTAGCACAGGGACCAATGCAGTGACTAATATAATAATTTGACTGCATATGGTGTTTAAGAGATGTTTGTTGGTCAGCACCATTGGTACCAGTACCAAGAAAATTCCACAGCTAGGTACTAGGAAGATAGTGGGTACTGAACCATTTGATGAGCACCATTTCATTAATTAAAGACTTTCAGAAAGTCTATTTAATTTAGAAAGAACATTCTGACCAGTTGTTGTCAATCAGTTATAGTATGGCAGGGATGCTTTGAAAGCTGGCCAGACACTGTGCCAAGTTTATTAAATTAATGGGCCAATCACCAACACCAGTGCAACAGTTTTTTGTTTTTTTTTTATTTTAATGAGGGAGTAAATTACAAAGAGATACATAATTGGAGGAGCACTTGGCAGTATTTTTACACCACCAAGTCAGCAAACAGGCACCTACACTAACCTAAATTAGTTAGACTGGGAGTGTAGCATCAACAGTACTATTGATTGGGTTGGATCACAACAGTAAATCTTTATTAACAGAATGACTATTTCAGATTCACATAACATTATACTGACAGACTTTCTGCAGCTTGAAGTTGCAGCAGGTTGTAAGCTTAGCCATTGTCAAGGCCAAACAACATATATAAATGAAAAGGCCGTCCAGCACATCACGTATCATCTGGATAATTAAACCTGGTTACATTTTTTTCTTTTACCGGAGGGCTGTTCTTATCAATGCTCACAAGGCCATTTTCTTAGTCTTGCATAGAAGTATAATTACTTGGATGCATGAATTAGCCTCATAACAACCATATGACTTCAACACCACCTTGCAACTTTGCATACAGGTTACAGGGGTTGCTATTCTCAAGTCCTGTCTTCGAGAACACAGCGAGAGAGACAGCCGAGAGAGCCACTGATGGATCACTGTAAGCAGCATGTACGTGAATAAATACAAATACAATAGATTTGTAAACATTTCTTGCTTTCCCCCAATAATTTAAATAACTTTCTGCCGATGGCGCTATACTGCTGTGCTGCTTAGTGTTGTGTTCATGCATTGTCAATGCCCTGTTTTCACAACGCACCGTCATCAATTATGAGTTTGTTGTTCTCTATGTGGGAAAATGGACGGGCAAGGATAGAGTGAACACTGTCACAATGTCAGTATACGCTTGAAAAGCAATTAGGTCTGTTTTGTTCGTTTCAGCCGAAAAATATCTTCATCGCACCATGCACTTATATGCAGTATTGCATGTAAATAACTTGTGTCGCTTCCATAATTGGTTTTCCCTGTTGTAATTTTTCTGTTGGAAAGAACTTTGGATCAATTGTGTTGTTCTCACTGCGCTATATAGAAAACAGTCACTTGATTTGGACTGCATAGTTAAAGTTTCCATGAGCAGATACCAAATTCAACATGTGGAATCACCTCCAGACATTTTCTCTTATTTGTCATGATTAATCAAGAAAACGGGTACCACCTGGAAATCAAACTAATTATCAGTTAATTGTCAAAGTACTTTTGAGGCTATGAAAACCAGATCTCTGTAGAGGTATACAGTGGCTAAATTCCGACAATCATGTTGTCAGAGCTGCACAGTGGATCGGTGGCTAGCATTGTTGCATTGCAGCTAGAAGATTCCCAGTTCACGTCCCAACCTTCCTGGGATCTTTCTGCACTGAATTTCCATGTTCTCCCTGTGCTCCCACAGTCAACAAACACGCTGAGGTTAATTGGTGATTCTAAATTGGTGTGAATTTGAGTGTGATTTTTTTGTCTCCATGTGTAGCCCTGTGATAGACTGGTGACTTACCCAGGTTGTCCCCTACCTTCACCCTAAGTCAGCTGGGATAGAAGATGATGACCTTCACCAAGTTCAGCTACATCAAGTGTTGGTTATGTTTCGAATTATGTTTCAGTGAACGAAAAACATGAAATACAAATCCTTGCAGGAAAAAAAAGTGTGCAGCAGTAAAAGCTTGAAAATAAAGTATCCTGTCCTTCTTATGGAATAGTGAACAGATTTTAAATCCAATAATTACATTTTAAAAAAATAAGACTGAATCATAAAATGAAAGCAAAACTGACACTGATTGAAAATGTACCTGAAGTGTCAGTAACAATCACAGTGCTTACACTTTTGTCCAAGTGGCAGCAGCTGTCACACAACTGTTACAGCACTTTGTTAAAATATCGCAATTTTTTCAAGAAACACCAGGATCATTCTGTGATGATGATGATGTTGCCAGAAAAAGGTCTTTCATGATTGGGCAATAGTGAAACACTGTCTTACTTTTTTCTTTTCATGATGTCCAAGTCCATACCGATATCACTCCAGCACTTTACAGCCTCTAGGCGACACACACACACACAGACACACACACGTGAACTGAGCCATCACACTGTTCCACAAATTGACTCATTGTTTTCTTCCTCTCAGAGACGCTTGCTTCAGCCTGAAATAGTTTGTCCACAGCAGAAGTGACAGGAAGAATCTGTGCCCCTCAAAGTCACTTAATCTGTGTGTGTGTGTGTGTGTGTGTGTGTGTGTGTGTGTGTGTGTGTGTGTGTGTGTGTGTGTGTGTGTGTGTGTGTTCCAAAACGACAGTCACACACAGACACTGAAGCAAATCCAGTGCCCATTATTCTGCTAGATAAAGGACTTTATATCTTTCAGCTCCAACACACTATGTTTCTAGAAAGCAATAAAGAAAGTTGCATCATCTGTTTAATGGTGGCAGGTTTATGACATCGTTAGTCATGGCTAAGAATGATTTCACCAGCCTCAGAGGTTGTAGGACATTTATGAAATACAAAAATAATGTATGGGCCAAAAGTAACATATTGGAATGTCTTTGTTCAACAAACAGTGCAAAATCAGAAAATACTATGAACAAGATGACATGGTCATCAATATCCCCCGCCACATGTGATGTCTATGAGTCTATATCCAAAATAGTGATCAAGGGCCATAACTCTGTTAAATATTATCGCACAGGTCTCATTTTCGAACTTGATCAAGGTGTCCATGGTGTGAAGCTACACTGTAAATTTCGTAATCCTAGCTGTAATAGTTTCCGAGAAAAGCTGTCCCCTTCACCTCGGACGGATGGACGGACGCACGGACGGACGCACGGACGGACAGACGGACGCACGGATGCACGGACGGAGGCCAAACCTATATCCCCCTTTTCCACTTCGTGGAGGTGGGGGATAATAATAATAACAAAATAAATAAACAGTTTACACAGTCCAAATATTTTCTTCTGTCAAATAAGTAAAAATTCGAAGAAAAAAAAAACATCAATATGGCTCTAGGGTAGAAATGCTGACCCACTGTTTTGGATACCACATTGCTGTTTAGGCTGCATCATGTTTTTAAAAAGTGACAGTTTGATAATTCTTTTTTTGTTTTTTTTGTTTTTTTACACGAGTCACACTGCAAAGAAAAAAAAACTATTTTTTTTATGTCACAATACATATTGCATGCACACATGACAATATCGAGGCAAAAACAACATAACTGAGCCACCCTCATTGTCATTGTGAGAATATTAGCATACTGATGTTAGCATTTAACTTAAAACGTGCTGTATTGTAGAATAGCCTCAAAGAGACAACTTCCTTTCAAGAGAAAAAAACTTTGTGTTAAAATTAATACTCTGCAAAGTAATATTAACTGGCTTACTCTTCCACTTATGACATGCTTTCAAAAATAAAGGAAATCACCATAAAGAAGATGGTAATGAAAATAAAGAGAAATTAAGACTATACAATGTAAATTTAACATTGCTAGCATCGTTTCACAAGTTAATGATTGATTTGTATAAAATAAACGACATACATCTTTGTTAAAAAAGCATTATTGAGTTTAAAAATTACTTTGAAAACATATTACAATATTAAAAGTCTAACAATCAAAAGTGCATAATTAGCCACATTTCTCACAGCAACAGCTAAGGTATTCAAATGCTGCATACCATCAATAAGAGACAACTGTGAGTTGTTAAGTATACAGTAAATTAAATTTAAAAAAAAAAGTCCATTATGGCAAGTGCAACACATTCATAAGGGGCTTCAATTAAGCAGCAAGCCAGCAGAGTAATTTCAGTCTTTGCACGAATCAATGCCCGTCTCTGTTTTGGATGACAGCGAAGCAAACGCAAATGCAATTTAACTTCGGTGACATTTGAGGCCTTGTCTGCTTTTGCATCTTGAGGCTGTTTAAACCACCATGGATAAGTAGCAGAGTAGTAGTTGAGACTCCTGTTTCTCAGTTTCTTGTTCCACCTGCTCTGATGATTGGCACATCTGGGTGACACTGAATAACATGGGAGGCCCCTTGAGAAATAAATCATACTTGCTTTTACATTCACTATCAAACTCTCACACATACCTTTGTATAGTCTCTTACATTCACTATCTAACCCTCTTACATTTATTATCATACTCTCGTACTCTCACACATACATTAGTATACTCTCTGACATTTACTATCAAACTGTCATATTTGCTATCAAACTCTCTCACATTTACTATCAAACTCTCTCACATTTACTATCAAACTCTCTCACATTTACTATCAAACTCTCTCACATTTACTATCAAACTCTCTCACATTTACTATCAAACTCTCTCACATACACCAGTATACTCTTTTATATTTACTATCAAATCAGACAGAATAATAGTATGTGAATGAGAATAATAGTGTGTGAATGAATGAGAGTAGTAGGATGTAAATGAATGAGAATAGTAGTATGTGTGAGAGAGTTTACTTGAAAAGGAAGTGAGTTTGCTTGAAACGGAAGTACCGCTAAATTCTGTGTTTCTGATTGGTTATCATCTTTGATACCTAGCAGAGGCGTAAGTTTACGTACATGAAAATTATAGAAATGACAGTATGGTGGACAGAGAGCAGCTCAATGAAGCCATCGGCCTTCTCAATAACATTTTAAATTCTTCAACCGTCACAGCAGTGTCTAACGTAATACAACAACGGCAACAGCCATCCACAGTCGCATCCAATGCAGCCGTTGAGGAAGAAATGCGGCGGGTTTTCAGAACCGGGAGCCAACGAGGCGCCTCTACTTCGGTTGGAGCTAATGCTAGCGTCAGCGTGAATCAAGTCATGCGACCTTGATATCAGACCCAGCAGTATTTTGGAGGATGGGCTTCGAAGTCTAAAAAGAGGTGAGTTAACACAGGGTTTCCACCAAAAAAGTTTTTAAGCCAGGTGGCCAGCAAGGAATTTGGTGAGGGCACACACACGGGTATATTTTTATGGGGGACCAGCAGCTAACTGTTTTTATGGAGGCGCTAAGGTACATTAAACTAGAAAAGCACTCGGAGAGCGCAGACCTCCGCCAGGCCATCTGTCTGTCTGTCCGTCTGTCTGTTAACAGCATAACTCAAAAAGTCATGGACGGATTGTATTGAGTTTCAACAGTTTGTGCAGAAAGCATAACATGCATGTACAGTGTAACAGCATGGTGTTTTGCACGCGGCGCCGCCGCACGCACGTGCAGTTGCGCGCGCGTGTGACGGTGTCGTACGCGTCGTCGCCGCCGCTTCGTTTCGTCGGTCCCGACTCGCCCGGGCAGCCCGAAGCGGCCGCGGGGGATTCAGCCGTCGCCCGGGATCGTTGCAGCGACGCACGCGGCGCCGCCGCACGCACGTGACGGTACCGTTGCGCGCGCGTGTGACGGTACCGCATTTCGTCAGTCCCGACTCGCCCGGGAAGCCCGAACCTGTCGCGGGGGATTCGGCCGTCGCCCGGGATCGTTACAGCGACCTCTGTCTGTCCAATTGATCTCTCAATTGTCCTTCGACCTTCAAAAAAATTCCTGGATCCAGACGGTGATTCGGCTCACCTCCAAAATCTAATCAATTCTTACTCTTGCTCTTCTGGACATCCTGTAAAAATTTGGTGAAAATCCGTCCATGACTTTTTGAGTTATGCTGTTAACAGACAAACAGACACACACACACAGACGGACAGGCAAACAAACTCCGGTGATTACATAACCTCCTGGCGGAGGTAATTAGTGCTAAAAGCAGCCAAATGTGTGAAGCAGAAAAGGTGTTTAGAGTTTTGGAGGCTTGAGAAAAGGTTTTGCTCTCTCTATTTCAGTTTAAGTGTGTGCAATGCATGTCATTTTATTGTTTTAGCAACTGAAAAAATATATATTCACATACATAAAGTTACTACCATACATCAGAGTAAAAAGAAAATGTGTACAGCTTACTGTAACATAAAATTGTAATATAAGCACATACACAAAACAAAGGAAAATTATATGTAGCCTGCAGCACTGCAAATAAAGCTGGTGAATTACAACTAACATAAGAACTACTATGCTCATGATAAATTTTGAAAGTTGAACAGACTGTTCTGCATGTGAAGATGAATACAATGAAATGATGCTGTTATGTTTTGGAGAGAGCAACCGTTAGACCAGGGGTGTCAAGATCCGTTCCTGGAGGGCCACTATCCTGCATGTTTTAGATGTTTCCCTCTTCCAACACACCTGATTCAAATGATCAGGCTCGTTATCAGGCTTCTGCTGAGCTTGATGATAAGCTGATCATTTGAATCAGGTGTGTTGGAAGAGGGAAACATCTAAAACATGCAGGATAGTGGACCTCCAGGAACTGAGTTTGACACCCCTGCATTAGACTGAGAATCAACAATCTGTTTTGACTAAAAAGATCTATTCACTTGGAAATTGTGCTAAATGTAGGCTAACTGTGCTAACAGTGGGATAGTTGTACTTAATCATTTGCAAAGATGTCCTGAGAAATTGATACAAGTACTAAGACATTTGCAATTTGACAAAATGAATGAGAAATATAATTCTGTTATGAACAATTGCAAAGTGGTTTGGAGATTTGTACATGTTCTTTTGAGAATGTAATTTCAGTTTCAAGAAATGAGCCAAACCAATGGAGAAAAAACTGTAAAACCAATTATGAACATTACTCGGTTATGAGAGACCTTAACTAATCTTTTTCGCATACTTTATCTATGGTAGTAGCTATGCCTTAAGTTCATACTTTCCAGATGTTACATTTCCAAGGGATAGTTTGCTGCTTTTTGTACATTTTATTAATGATGAATTATCATATTAACTGCTGAATATTTTTATTTCAAACTGATACTGTCCAACAGGTCAGTCTAATTTGTTTCTGTGATCATTCAGACTTGTTGCTTTTTCCAGTCAAGTTTATGTTCCTCTCCGTGAAGCTGAGCAGGCCTTTGATTTACAGATGAAAAATATATGTAGCTATCACATTATATGTAGAACAGGCTCTTTAGAGTATCTTTCTTTAAATGTTTAATTGTCCTGCCCTGATTTTAAGTCTAATTATAAGTTTGCTAAATGACAAAACTGTAATGATGATGCCTCTTTTTTTAGGCCTACTGTGCCAAATCATCCTACCTTCACCAAGGATGTGATCCTATTGCCTGATCCCACGTGGGACAGAGTATGTAAACATAAAACAAAAAGGAAGCTGCATGAAAGTGGGTATATTTTAAGCGCTTTTGAAATGAGGAAAGCATGGGACAGTGGGACGGTCATTGCAGAGTTAAGAGAGGCATTCAGAGACCGAATTCCTGAGGATGTCAGGTATTGTAGGAGTATTAAGATGCTGCACATTGTAGTTCATATGTTAATGGCTGAAAATTGAGTTCTATTCTTTCTTTATTTTTTCAGTATTGAACTTTTAATGTCATGTGGAAACACACTGGTATCACCAAAGTTTCACCAGGGACAGGAACTTAGCGGCTTGATTGTTCACAAGATCTTCAAGTCAAAGGCGATTTATCTGAGGCCATCGAGCAGTCTTCCATTTTCGGTAAGATATTTTTGAACTAATGTATATGTCTCATTTGGCCCCTACATTTTCATGGTTTGGCAATAAGCCTATCCCCAATGTTTTCTAAATACAATTTTAATGTTTTTTAGGTTGACAACTCAGACCCAGAAGACAACTGTGTAGAGGTGGACACTGCACAAACATCTACCAGTTACCATATGACTACAAGGGCCAGGGGAAACGATACTGCAAAAGCACCGAATATTTCTATTCGTCCTTTTACAAGAGCAAGAGCTGAACAGCCCTCAGCAACACTACAAGTAACTGATGCTCTTGTGACCACAGCTACCCAGCCCCCTGCATCACAAGAAGCGACCAGTGCTCTTGTCACCACACAAACCCAGCCCTCTGCATCACAAGAAGCAGCTGTTGTCATTGACTTGGATAGTGGTGACAGTCACCCAGACCCCGTCAAATAGCAGTGATGACTATGCCATCTACCTTTCCATCATGGGGATGACATCAGACCTCTCTGATGATGATGAGGAGCTAAACCAGGCCATAATGGCAAGCCTTGAATCTCATGCGTAAGTTCGTGGTTCATATGAAAGTGATTGCAATTATTTTCGATATAGAGTGGCAAGAAAATGTCAGTGAACTCTGGAATTATCTGGTTTTCTGGATGAATTGATAATAAATGTGATCTGACCTTCATCTAAGTCACAAGTATAGAAAAACAGAATGTCTTCAAGCTAACAAGAAGCAAACTCTTACATTTACTGTGTTTCTTTTTTAAACATAGCCATTATATTTATATAAAAAAAAATTTATGAACTAAATTGTAGTTATCATTGATTGTGCAAAAAGTGGGAATTACGACCGATGTTTATTTGATATACGTAGCTCTGTGATAACACTGTCCTGAAAATGTGATCATTTTCCCTCTCTTAATACTGTTTTTTCTTTTTCTTTTACAAACAGAGCATCTGAAAACCCAAACACTGAATCAGCACAGGAGGTGCTCCTCAATCTTGCATCCAAAATTGACGGTAGTCGAAGATGCAGGTTCAACATTAATCGAACTTCAGTACTGGATGGTGCTCTGCGGGGCTTCAGACGGCCGTTCTATAATCCAGTGTACCAGATGTGCATCAAATTCTCAGATGACTTGGGAAAGGATGAAGAGGCTGTGGATCTTGGTGGCCCAAGGAGAGAATTTTTGCGGTTGCTTATGGAGGCTCTGGCCTCCATAAGCAACCGCAAAAAGTCAGTTCCTTCATTTTGATGCATGAAGTGGTATCATAAACAGTATTTTCCATCAAATATCCTTTTATTTTTGCTAAATGAAGTTGTCACTAGGTCGCAGTGTCATGTCTTTCCCGTTAAGCATTTGATTTGAATGGCAAAGTGATACAAAATAGTGCAAAGAAAAGACCAATGTTTGAAGGAAGAGATGGAAAGTTGAACTTAGCTTTGGACAGTTCTGGTATGTACTTTGTTTTACGTTTGAGTGTACTGATTTATATTTATTCCCTCAGTGCTAGCTTTGTCTTAGGTTTTATGACGTATATTTTTTTCCTGTGTTTTGTCTTCCATGTCATGTTTGCTGTAGCTCTAAGAGAAGACCGGTATTTTGTTGCTGGCCAGGCCATTGCTGCAAGTCTTGTCCATGGTGGTCCTCCACCAGGATTCATTGCACCAACACTATATCGTTGTCTTGTTGGTGGCACTTCATCAGCAATGCCAGTTTTGGAAGACATTGCTGATCCTGACCTCTATGAGAAGGTTAAAAAGGTAAATACTCTGTAAATACAATTTTAGTTGCCAGTTGCAGGTCTACTTTGGTAAAACAACTGTAGTCTAATCCCACTACTTACAATAAATCCTAGGCTTTAATGTCCAGGTTTTTGTTTTCTAGGAAGATGTTTATTCACTGTATAATAACTTTGAAGAATGTAGTTTTTGCTGTGAACTGTACTATGTTTTTCAGATTGTTTCTGGTTACTTTTTCTACATCATTTATTTCAATGATAGAAGGCTAACTAACAAAAGTACAATAGCACAATGTCATCCAGTTTAACTGTGCTAAATTGTGCAGACTCCGAAATTGATTACTGAGATAGAATCAAGAACTGGCTAAATTGTCAGAACTTTGTTGTTGTTTTCTAACAGCAAAACACTGGTCAAAAGGAACCTGCAAATTTATCATATTGTTGCTGTTCTCGGTTGCAAAACTATGCTTTAATTTGTTTCTCTCTTTCTATTGTGTGGTGTTTTTAGGTGTCCGAATGTACATCTTTAGATGACCTGATACATGCCACTGAACCGCTGCAAGATTACTTGGCAAACGCTGGGTGTCTTAGGCCATTGAAATGCATTAAAGACAAAGATCAACTGGTTGAAGATATTCTCATGTTTCAGGTGGTTCACAGAGTCTGTGGGGCATTTGAAAGTTTGTTCAGAATCCAAATCAGTGAAATTGTTTTTGGTTGATGAGTGATATTTGCTACCACTTTCCTATGCACAAATACAAGAACAACAAAACATTTGAAAATGTACTATATATTTTTAATGAAGCCACTGCATAGGCTAATAAACTAGGCTAACAAAATTCATGTAACAGTGCCTCAAAAAAGCAGGTTTCAAGCAGCATATATAGTGAACAACTCAATACTGTGTGATAAAATAGATTTGCACACATTTCAACTATATTTTCACATTTTTTTCAAATTACACATATTTAAACAACACATTAAATGTATTTTTTTCTCGAGTTCTGTGAAATGATTGCTAACTTGTGTATTTAGGACTGAACTGGATTTGAAATTGTGTTGGCAAAATCTGAACAGACTTATTTTGAATTTACAGACATTAAACATACAGCTCTGGAAAAAATTAGGAGACCACTGCAAAATTATCAGTTCTTCTGATTTTGGTATTTATAGGTATATGTTTTAAGTAACATGAACATTTTTGTTTAATTCTACAAACTGCTGACAACATAACTCCAAAAGTCCACATAGAAATATTGTCATTTAGAGATTTTATTTGCAGAAAATGAAAAATGGTTATTTCTGAAAAAACTGCAGTGATCTCTTAATTTTTTCCAGAGGTGTATTTCACTGTTTTTCCATATTATTCTGATGGCATCATGGATTGTGTGGCTTTTATTCTGCATTAGTAAAGCAAGTCATCTTTTTCATCTTGCTAGTGTAATAACAAATATTAATTAAATTTGAAACTGCCTTTGTCTGTCATTTTTATAGATTTAGGGAGGGCCTGAAGACCCTTGGTGTTCTAGATGCAATGAGGATTCAGCCAGACAGTTTCAGACCTTTAATGTGTCATGAACCATCTCCACTCACTGCTGACGCAATGGATCAGCTTTTCCACATCCACCTGTCTGCTGTGGGAAGCAACAAGAGAATGGCAGAGGAACATATTGTGGCATTTTGGAGGGATTACCTGCAGGATGTAGAAGGTAAATACTCCTGCTAGATGTTCTTTACTCTTCTGTATTCTTGTTTTGTTTTTTTGTTTTGTATTTTACTTTTTTTTTCTTTTACAGCCTGTCTCTGTGGAATTGACTGTCCTTACATGATATACCTTTTTGAATTTTTAGATATCTTTGTAGTTCTGTTAAGGTTTCTTTTCTCACTCCTCCGTTTACTTCCTTCCATCTATAATTTTCCTTTCTCTCTTTGTATGATCTATTTCTTTTACTTTTTGCATTGCACTTTTAACTTAATGGTATAATGTGGAACATTCTTATTCTTCTTTTTGATGTTTGCTTGCTTTTTTTGTGTTAGAGCAAGTGGGTCCCTCAGCACTAGGTAAAATCCTAGCTTTTGCGACGGGTGCAAGTGTCATCCCTCCAGTTGGATTCTCCCCGCTGCCATCAGTTGATTTCCTGCATGATCAGTCCATCAGCCCTGGATGCCATTTGCCTATGGCAAACACCTGCATTAACTGCCTTAAGTTGCCACTACTGGACACATACGAGGATTTCAGGGAGAGTATGGACTTTGCATTGAGTAACACACAGGGTTTTGGTAGAGAATAACTTTTGAAGATTGTGTGTTCCTACCACAATGCAGTGCTCAGGATGTTTCAGTTAGAATGTATGAACATATGAACTACTGTTTTGGTTTTCTTTCCCCTCTTTGATTAGGTGTTTGCAGAGGAAAAACAGTTTTGGGGGGAAAATATTGTTAAGGATGTGATGTTTTACAGGGATTAGCTGAAATTTGTTTTTAAATTTTTGTACCTTTTTTCTGTCACTCATTTTTGATCAACAGTGTTGATTATATATCAGATTTGTGGTTGTGAGGCAAACTGTTTTGTTCTGGCATTTCACATTAAAGCACTGTATAAATGCAGCCATTAACTATTTGTTACAAAACAACCCATGGAGTTTGAGCTGTTAGGCAGCTTTTTTACTGTTCACTAAGAAAATTCACCAGGCCTAAAAATAATTGTATGCCATGGTTTCCATCATCATTCAGTGGGTCTATGACTTCGTTAACTCTGTTCATGACAGTTTCATTTACAATAAAGTCATTAACAGGAACAACTACATTGTTTTCAGTGTCTAACTGTAGAAGGGTGTCTTCACTGATTTCCAAGGTATCATTTCCAGCAAAACTGTCCTGCATTGCACTACCACTGGCTCTGTTAAGAACCCCTCTCTGCCACAGCTGAAGAGGTGTTTGTCCTCCCTGTGTGGATAATCCATGATTGTTCCACTGACTTCTGAATTCTGCAGCTGCCCTCTGAACTCTTGGCAAGTAGATATAGTGTAGACAAAACATATGGAGTTCATCTGTAGAATCCAGTATGCCCTCATTTTCCATGAAGGTGAAGAGATTACTGAAGTGGAAGGAGACAACTCGGTATAGCTCTGCCCACAGTCGTTCTATCCTCTGATTGTGGACACTGCGTCCAGTTATGACACTGCCTCTATTTACCCCCCTTCTCTCCAGCATGTATCGGGCAACTCCTGTGTTCTCCATGCCGTGGTCACAGCGTACTCTCAAGGGAAAGCCAAAGCTCTGTACACCAGTGCGGAACAGTTCCAGTACACTTGATGCCCTGTTGTTGTTGAGGCACTGCAAATATATGATGGTTCGACTAAAGCCATCAACGCATCCATGAAAAACCATTCTCCACCTCACCAGTTTATGGTTTCCATCTATATGCCTGTGGAAAGAATAAAAGACAATTACTACTATATTTAGCCAAATGATGCCCTGCAACCTGCCTTCATAACCCTTAAGTTTGGACCTCCATAGAATGAATACCATTGCATTTAGTGATTTCCTGACCTGTCCATACAAACTCAAGTACTCTGTTAACAATTGTGAGGTACTTTTGCTTTATGCATTTATTACATTTTGTGCTATTTTTCTTGTACCCATTACGTTTTGGAGACAGGTTATGTACTCGTTTCCTCATTTAGTATGCTGACAGTTTTAACTTTTCAGATTCATATTGATTGCAAAAAGAGGCCCCCGCACACTGTCCAACTTGCAATATAGCCTTTATTGTAGTAGTGACGTTTCGGTACTAGACCTTCATCAGACAAACATTTTAAGTCCATGAGAAGCCATCTTAAATAGGGAGTGGTTGTTCCTCCACAGCCAATCCCATTCACACATACACATGAAAGTCATTAGCCCTAATTTAATACAAAACACAGATCAATGCGTCCATAAATATGTTTTGCAGAATTGTGGAGCAGGACATTATGCAGATGACAGCTGAGCCACACACCTGCCCTGCTAATTTAACGAAAAGTGAAAGAATAGCCTTGAATGAACTGATGAATGACAAGGATATTGTTATTAAGCCCGCAGATAAGGGAGGTGGTATTTGTATACAAGATTCTGAAAAATATAAACATGAAATTTTATCTCAATTGTCAAACACCAGATTTTATAAAAAAATAAATCAGGATCCAACCATTTCCTTTCAAAATTTACTGCGTTCATACCTTGAGGATGCTAACAAAAGAGGATGGATTACTAAATCAGAACAGGAGTTTTTATTTTGCAAGCACCCAATACGGCCTGTGATATACACGTTGCCTAAAGTGCATAAATCACTGACCAATCCTCCAGGTCGCCCTATTGTTGCCCAAACAGATTCACTGTGGTCTCCATTGTCTGAGTTTGTTGATTTTTTTATCAAACCGTTTGTCCAGACTCTGCCAGCTTACATCAGGGATTCTACAGACTTCATTGATAAGATTTCAGAACTTAGGGATTTGCCAGATGACACCCTCTTATTAACCCTTGACATCACAAGCCTTTATACAAACATACCCCACGAAGGGGGTTTGGAGGCATTAAGTTTTTATTTACAAAACAGAGACAGTACATCTAACTCTCCTAATCAATTCATCATTGATTTGGCTAGTTTTGTGATGAAATACAATTATTTCAGCTTTGAAAATGACTTCTACCAACAAGTGTCAGGGACAAGTATGGGTACCATCTGTGCACCTAATTATGCAAACTTATTTGTTGGATTTTTTGAGAAGAATTTTATCTTCAGTCCAGACAAAAATACACATTTGCTCAGGATTATAAAATGGTACAGGTTCATTGATGATATTTTTTGTGTATATAAAGGAACCCCTGATGAACTGGCAGATTTTATTACTGTGTTGAACAGTTTTGATAGTAACTTACAATTTACATCAAACTACAGTGATGAACGAGTCAGTTTCCTAGACATGTGGGTCATTAAGAACAGTGGCTCTCTCATAACAACTATCTATCGTAAGGACACAGATAAAAATACTTTACTGTTGGCCACCAGTTGTCATCCCACTTCCTTAAAAAAGGGTCTTCCCATTAGTCAGTTTCTCAGATTGAGACGAATTTGTTATTCTGTGGAGGACTTTATTGAAAAGGCAGTGGATATGAAGAAGAGATTTGTGGAGCGGGGGTACCCATCATTGTGGATTGATCAAGCATATGAATTGGCTCTTAAAAAGACACGTTCTGAGTTGTTAAAAAAGGGAGTTAAAAAACAAAAGAAATTTTCTGTTAAGTGTATAACTCAGTATTCTGCCTATTCTGCTACAATTAGGTCTGTCTTCCATAAACACTGGCATATTATTCAGTCCGATCCGGAACTTGCCTCCTTGTTCAAAGATCCTCCTCTATTCGTAAATAAAAGAGGGAGAAATATAAGGGATCACATAGTTCGTGCCAATTTTAATGATAACATGAAATCCAGTCAAGTTATACAGACACGCTTGCACCCTCTCCCAAATGGAAACTACCGCTGTGGCAGTTGTGCGCAATGTAATAATACTAGAAAAACTAGTTATTTTTCGCATCCTCACACAGGTAAATTATATTCCATCAACAGTGTTATCACCTGTGCATCTACACATGTGATTTACCTGATACGCTGTCCTTGCGGTCTGGCCTATGTGGGAAAAACCACAAGAAAACTTAAACATAGGATAAGTGAACATAAAAGTTCTGTACGTAGGAACGATCGGGATTATCCCGTGGCCGTACATTTTAATGATGCTCATCATGACATTTCCTCTTTACGTTTCTGTGGCATTGAACAGGTAGACCCGCCACTTAGGGGAGGTGACCACGACAAGCTACTAAAACAGCGTGAGGCTTACTGGATCTATACCCTCCAAACATTGACCCCAAAGGGCTTAAATGATGAACTGCTGTTAAATATGTTTCTGTGACCTTGTGCTGAAGCATGAATTTTAATGTCCTATTTGAGTGGAAGATCCTGTCTAGTTTTAACTACTTCTGGATACATATGAAATATGCACATATATCATGAGGTTTATCTAATCATATGACCTGTTGATTGTGTTCATCTTTGTATATATATATATATACACATTTCTGAGCCTCTGAAGGATATTATAAAATTCTTTTAACAGTATTTCATGTTCCTTTGGGAGTTGGGCTTAGCCAGTCACTATGCTTGTTTGTTATTAATTGTTCTGTGTTTTGTATTAAATTAGGGCTAATGACTTTCATGTGTATGTGTGAATGGGATTGGCTGTGGAGGAACAACCACTCCCTATTTAAGATGGCTTCTCATGGACTTAAAATGTTTGTCTGATGAAGGTCTAGTACCGAAACGTCACTACTACAATAAAGGCTATATTGCAAGTTGGACAGTGTGCGGGGGCCTCTTTTTGCAATCCTCATGGTCTGTTTTTCCCTCTTCGCACCTGTTTTTTGATAGATGTGCGAAGTGTTTACCTTTTACAGATTCATATTGATACAATTGAAATTCATGGAACACTGCTTAATGTCCTGTAGGCATCTTCAGTATTATGAAGTTATGATGAGCTTAGTTCTTTAATTTTGTGGCCTCAGGAACAAAAGGGCAACTGTGCATACTTATGGCTGAGTCAATGTCAAAGGTTTTAGGTTTGATTTTAGTTGTTTAACATCAATATTAAGTACAGTGAAAAAAATGTGAACTTCAGTATAGGTCTTTAGCCTAGAAATCACAGTTCAAGAATAATGGGCACCTGTCACTAAATGATTTTGTACACCTATGTATTGTTTTCATATTGGTCTGCTTCACTGTGCAGAAGTTTGTAACCTTAAGAATTAAAAGATGTGTAGATGTCCACTTAAGATTAGAATCGTATATTATCCTCGGCATTATGTGTATTTTTACTTTAGGCAATTTTGGTATAATTTGATAATACATATGCACTTAAAAAATGAAAGTTCGACTTCAACCATTTATTAAGTATTTTTACCCTCTGGTACACAGTAAATACTTGTACTTAAGTAAACCATTTGAGTGTTTCTTCCATAGCTTCTTTAAAGCTTTACCTTAAACATTACTGTAAAGATTGGATTAGATTAGATTAAATTGATTTTATTGATCCTTTAGGAAGACTACTTCAGGTAAATTAATATTCTAGCTGCATTTTACAGTAATACTGTAAAATGCAATTTAAATATACTGTATGTATATATGTACATTAATAAATCTACATAATTATGAAATTATAATTATATAGGACATTTAAAATACTAAATATAAAATGGCTACTGACAAAAGAACCACGTCTAATACAATATTACAAGATAGGCTTACTCACCATAATTGATTGGGAGTGAGAACATTGTAAATTCTTCGGCGGATTGCATGACGACGACGGAAGGCCCGTCCAATGGGGTCAAGGTGTTGCAAGCAACGTCTCACACGCCTGCGCTGTATTCTGATGTTGCGTGACCGAAGGCTTCCCAGCACATACCTTTCTCCTGCATTTGGTGTGGTTTGAAGGATCCTGTTAATGTCGGTCAAGGCCTCCTCAGACATTGCTGTGTAGGCCAGTGGTCCAATTTGAAGCTGATGTCTATGGCTGTACAGTGTCCTCCTACTGATTCCAAAGCATACAGCTATTCTCTGCCAACTCATTCCAAGAGACAAACAGTGGGTAATCTGTCCATGCAATATATTGTATTGAGGTCGACCAGGATGGCCAGTTCTGATTGTTGGTGGGACTCTTGAAGTAAAAATATCCCTTTGTCCCATTTCAGCTGGTCTTGAGTTTTCATATGAATTTAAAATGGAACAAAAACATGCGTACAGTGTCTCCAGAACATGTAAATGTCTTTGACTGTCACCTCCTAACTGCTGGCTAATTGAGAGAAAGAAAGAAATTGTCCGTGCATAACCATGAAGCTCACCAAATGGCCTTTCCAAAATCATGCCGTCATGTCCACCACTGTCAATTTCCTGCACAATCCTCTGAACGCACCTCAGTGTATCCGTGAAAAAAAACAGCAATGTCCTCCTCATTGCCATTTACTTCCACAAACAATAACTGACCTTGAAAAAGAAGGTAAATAAGTACAAATATCATGTTCATCTTTCTAATGTTCTAACAAAGAAAGTGCTCCTTGTAACTCCAATTTAGCCAGCTAGCAGTGCTTTGAGTGGATACAGGCTTTGTTTTGAGGGTTGCAAACCCATGTGAGAAGGCGAATTCAGACTTCCTGTTTGATCAAACTAACTTCCTTTTCAATTATATTAAAGCGAGCTTGATAGTAAATGTAAGAGGGTTAGATAGTGAATGTAAGAGAGTTTGATGGTAAATGTGAGAGAGTTTGATAGTGAATGTAAGAGAGTATACTAGTGTATGTTTAACAGTATGATAGTAATTGTAAGAGAGTTTGATAGTAAATGTGAGAGAGTTTGATAGTGAATGTAAGAGAGTTTGATGGTAAATGTGAGAGAGTTTGATAGTGAATGTAAGAGAGTTTGATGGTAAATGTGAGAGAGTTTGATAGTAAATGTAAGAGGGCTAGATAGTAAATGTAATAGAATATACAAGGGTATGTATGAGAGTTTGATGGTGAATGTAAAAGCAAGTATGATTTATTTCTCAAGGGGCCTCCCATAGAATAATGCCATAGCATGTACAATATGTTTCTGCAAACATTAGGTTTAAGAATATGCAATAGAAATTTGTGATATTGACAGATATTCTGATGACGTGCGCTGCTATTTTAGTGCAAATGGTCAAGTTTTCTATTTTCTCCAAAGGAAAAAATAATGATGCCATCATTGCAGCAAGGATGTCCCTCCATTTCCTTTTGTAGGCCAGGGCATCTTTTCAGTACTACAAAGCTTAATACAAAGATATTTTGTGACATATGATCTTTTAATAAAAAAAAATGCATCTCCAGCAAATGGATACTATGCTTTTGCCAATATTTCAAATAACAGATCAGCCTTAGCACACACAAATTACAACTGTCAAACAACAAGTCATTGTCCAGTCCACTGCTTGCTCTCTATGTTGTGGTTCACTAGGAGGTACGACTTCGAGAGGCTGTGTGCAATTTTCACTTGCCATTGTCTGGCTAGGGCAGTCAGAAACAAATCAGCTTCAGCTAAGCTTAGTATAGCATGTACAGCATGCTGCTCACAGTTTACAACTTAAGGCTTACAGGATGTAATTCTGTTCCAGTTATATTCATCTTTTTATCATGTGTTTGTGTAGAACAGAAAAATGCACACACAGGTCACAATGTCAGTTCGAAAATTTTTCCCCTCTAAAATCTAATTCAAAAACATACTCATTAGAGGTACAAATTTTGAATAATTTTCTGAACTGACAGGTAGCAGCCTTATTTATCAACAATCGACTAATAAACAACATGAAACTAACCGAATTATTACAATACTTCCAAGTTTTGGTTGGGTGATACTGGACAGAGCAAGTATGTCCCCATATGTGGAAATGTTGCTGTTAATCAACTAGTAGGCTAAAGTAACATTTATCTAATACATTTTTCCTCCAAAAGTTTGGTCATGACATACTTAGCATCACAGGACAATTTTTTCATGGCTGCATAGTAGTAGCTTACAGTGGGTACAGAACGTATTCAGACCCCTTGAAATTTTTCACTCTCTGTGTCATTGCAGCCATTTGCCAAAATCAAAAAAGTTCATTTTATTTCTCATTAATGTACACTCAGCACCCCATCTTGATAGAAAAAAAACAGAAATGTAGAAATTTTTGCAAATTTATTAAAAAGGAAAAACTAAAATATCACATGGTCATAAGTATTCAGACCCTTTGCAGCGACATTCATATTGAACTCACATGCTGTCCATTTCTTCTGATCCTCCTCGAGATGGTTCTGCTTCTTTATTGGAGTCCAGCTGTGTTTAATTAAACTGATTGGACTTGATTAGGAAAGGCACACACCTGTCTATATAAGACCTTACAGCTCACAGTGCATGTCAGAGCAAATGAGAATCATGAGGTCGAAGGAACTGCCCAAGGAGCTCAGAGACAGAATTGTGGCAAGGCACAGATCTGGCCAAGGTTACAAAAGAATTTCTGCAGCACTCAAGGTTCCTAAGAGCACAGTGGCCTCCATAATCCTCAAATGGAAGAAGTTTGGGACGACTACAACTCTTTTTAGACCTGGCCGTCCAGCCAAACTGAGCAATGGTGGGAGAAGAGCCTTGGTGAGAGAGGTAAAGAAGAACTCAAAGATCACTGTGGCTGAGCTCCAGAGATGCAGTCGGGAGATAGGAGAAAGTTCCACAAAGTCAACTATCACTGTACCCCTCCACCAGTCGGGGCTTTATGGCAGAGTGGCCCATGAAAGCCTGCATAGAGTTTGCCAAAAAAACACAGACTCCCAGACTATGAGAAATAAGATTATCTGGTCTGATGAGACCAAGATTGAACTTTCTGGTGTTAATTCTAAGCGGTATGTGTGGAGTAGGCATGGGCCGGTTACTGGTTTTAAGGTATACCGCGGTATGAAAAAGTCAAGGTTTCAAAACCACTAAAATTTTCCGTCATACCGTTCCTGCGGTATGAGCGTTTTTTTTAATGTGACGTCTCATCAGGGAGAAAGTAGAGGTCCCTCACGCTGTGTGAAGCTGCAGCCTAAAGCGCCCCTCCGCCCGCTCACCTGCGTTTGTTGTGAGTGACAAGCAGGCAGCTCTGCAGGCTGTGTGATGGCTGAAGGAGGCGAGCCCCCGGAACTTTTTCCGCCGTCCAAGCGGACTAAGTCGGCTGTTTGGGAATACTTCGGCTACTGTAAAAAGCCAGACGGCCACAGCTTGGAGGAAGAAGGTCGCCCGACATGCAAAACGTGCTTGAGGACAGTGGCAGCCCGAGGAGGCAATACATCGAATATGATAGCGCATCTACAGGAGCACCACCCATCGCTGTATGCTAAATTAAAGGTGCTGTCTTGAAATGAACGAGCGTATTAGCGTCTGACATTAGTGAAATGAGCTTGTTATCGAGGCAGATATGGTAACTACCATATCTTATCTTTTCTTCATCTCTATCTTTTAGTAACTTTTTTTATATTTTAACTGAGGCAGATATGGTAACTAGCTTGCTAAGGATTTATCTTAGCATGCTAGTTACCATATCTGCCTTAGTAAAAAAAAAAAGTTATCCACAACTTTTTTCTTTCATCAATCTTTATTGCTAAGATGGATAACAACAGCTAGTTTACTCTCTAACATTTTAGAGCTGCAATCATAATACCGTGAAACCGTGATATTTTTGCCTAAGGTTATCATACCGTCAGAATCTCATACCGGCCCATGCCTAGTGTGGAGAAAACCAGGCACTGCTCATCACCTGCCCAATACAATCCCTACAGTGAAACATGGTGGTGGGAGCATCATGTTGTGGGGGTGTTTTTCAGCTGCAGGGACAGGACGACTGGTTACAACTGAAGGAAGGATGAATGCGGCCAAGTACAGAGATATCCAGGAGGAAAACCTCTTCCAGAGTGCTCAGGACCTCAGACTGGGCCCAAGGTTCACCTTTCAACAGGACAATGACCCTAAGCACACAGCTAAAATAACAAAGGAGTGGCTTCAGAACAACTCTGTGACCGTTCTTGACTGGCCCAGCCAGAGCCCTGACCTAAACCCAATTGAGTATCTCTGGAGAGACCTAAAATGGCTGTCCACCAACATTCACCATCCAACCTGACAGAAATGGAGAAGATCTGCAAGGAAGAATGGCAGAGGATCCCCAAATCCAGGTGTGAAAAACTTGTTGCGTCATTCCCAAGAACACTCATGGCCGTACTAGCTGAAAAGGTTGCTTCTACTCAATACTGAGCACAGGGTCTGGATACTTATGAGCATGTGATATTTCAGTTTTTCTTTTTAATAAATTTGCAAAAAATTTCTACATTTCTGTTTTTTTTTCTGTCAAGATGGGGTGCTGAGTGTACATTAATGAGAAATAAAATGACTTTTTTGATTTTGGCAAATGGCTGCAATGACACAAAGTGAAAAATTTCAAGGGGTCTGAATACTTTCTGTACCCACTGTAACTCTCACAGTGCTCTGTTTGACAATAGGGAATAGGCAGAAGTCTGAGTGACCACCTCATCCGGTCTCTGCAGTGTTCAACAGTAAGAGGAGAGAGAGCACAATCCAGTACTACAGCGAATATTCAATACATAGGAAGACATGCATGTCTGCTGCCTTATCAGTCAACACATTTTAATGAGGTAAATAATTAATCGTAATTAAAATAATCAAATAATCATTAACATCTCGAGTACTCGTGTTGCTGTAGGGACAGTTGGCTGAAAAATGCACTTCCATCCTAAACTGAACCACTGCTGAGACAACAAACAACCATCAGGGAAGCAAGATTTTAAAAAAATAAAAACACCACGCAAAACAATGAGTCTTCCTGCACTTGCAGCTTATTTCAGTTAAATCCGTTTTCCAAAGGTAGAATTACATTTTCCACATGTTGTGGATCGAATGGCCCATGGTGGCAGTGGGGTTATGGTATGGGCAACACAGGTGCGTTTTATTGATGGCATTTTGAATGCACAGAGATACCGTGACGAGATCCTGAGGCCCACTGTTGTGCCATACATCCAAGAACATCACCTCATGTTGCAGCAGGATAATGCACGGCCCCATGTTGCAAAGATCTGTACACAATTCTTGAAAGCTGTAAATGTCCCAGTTCTTGCATAGCCAGCATACTCACCAGACATGTCACCCATTGAGCATGTTTGGGATGCTCAATGGGTGACAGCGTGTACCAGTTCCCGCCAATATCCAGCAACTTCGCACAGCCATTGAAGAGGAGTGGACACCCTCCCAATAAAACAAAACTGCACCTGTCAGAGTGGCCTTTTATTGTGGGCGGTCTAAGGCACACCTGTGCACTAATCATGGTGTCTAATCAGTATCTTGATATGGCACACCTGTGAGGTGGGATGGATTATCTCAGCAAAGGAGTAGTGCTCACTATCACAGATTTAGACAGATTTGTGAACAATATTTGAGAGAAATGGTGATTTGTGTATGTGGGAAAAGTTTTAGATCTTTGAGTTCATCTCATAAAAAATGGGAGCAAAAACAAAAGTGTTGCGTTAATATTTTTGTTGAGTGTATATCTAATATATAGTCTCTGTGCAGATTGAGAGTGATCACTCCCAGTAGACAAACATTTCCTCCCCTCCTTTTATAAACACAGTCAGCTGACCATTTGCGCCAAGTCTCACCTCCTTGTAACACACTCACTGTCCAAGTGACACAGAGTTTGACAATAATATAATACATTATGTCTGATGGTAAATTACCTCCAGTGTATCTTTGTATTGCTGAAAACTCAAACATCTGTTTCCTTCAGTTCATCTCATCCATTGTTTCTATTGTAATTGCTGCAGATTGTCCTACATAAAAAAAAAAAATTGACATGGATAATTTTGTGATCCAGTCGATGATCATCAGTTATTATGGTGACAACCTGATCTTACCTCTGGTGCCACCACTCGGACAAATATTGAAACACTCTTATAGTTAAAGCTGTGACAAAAATAAAGAAAAGACATGCACACAATGAACCTGTTCTGTCCATGATGTTCTACACACAAAGACAACATTCCATTCAGATTGGCCTGAACCAGCTGGTTCATGGTCGTTCAAGCTGCAGTTTACATACACTACTGGACAAACATTTTAGAACACCCCAATTTTTCTGTTTTGTTTTTTTGTTTGTTTTGTTTTAAATTGTAAATTATGTATGCTAATGTCCTATTGTATTGTGACTTGCCAAGAGACTGCAGATGGAAATTAGCTTAAAGCTATCTCTGGTGCAATACATCAAATGGGAACACTTATGTTTAATATTGTACATGGTCCCCATTTTAAATAAACTGATAATAATAACAATAACTCTGAAATGAAAGCATAGAAAAAAAAAAAACAGATGAAGTTGGACACCTGTAGGATTTGGTAGCATAACTTTCAAGGCCTGCTCAACCTCCATTGCTGCAGAACAGCTTTAAGATGGTAACCCATTTCTTGTTCCCCGAAAAAAGGTATTTTTGTGCAATTCTGAAATGTACATTATTTTTCAGTTTTGGGTAACCTTACTTTTTAAACTTCTGGCACTTCACCACTTAACTCTATACCATTTCAAGCTATTCATTTTACTTGAATAACTTGAAATTCAATTAAAAAAAACTGGAAAAATTGGGCCGTTCTAAAACTTTTGACAGGTATTGTATATAACTGAATGTTCTTCATTTGAAGATAAAAGGGACTTATGACTAGTGGATTAAATTAGATTATCAAAAAAATAGCTAATTTAACAAACACACAGCAATACTTATGTGACAATAAGGCACTAGCATTTTAATTTAGAATTTTAAAGAACTTAAAAAAGAGTAGTAAAAATGTAAATCTACAGACTTACAGACACTGAACAGAAGCCAACTTTTGTGCTTGGTCCAATTTAATCAAAGCACAGCTAGTGCTACAATATGTTTTTGTCTTAAACCATACAGCCATTTTCTACCACCGAGCACTGCTTTTCTTTGAAAGATTTGTTGCTTAAGTCTCCTTTCCTATACACACAGGCACAGATAACGCTTCTGGAAATGAGGTTTTGCAACATGACGGTATGAAGAATCAGTCCACAGCTTTTCTTATTTGACAATGTCAAACCATCAAACATACATCTTCCAACTCCTAAGTGCTCAAAGTGTCATTCTCTGCAGAATTCAGCCTCTCCCGATAACAAGCTGACCCACAACACCTGCACAAGCTCCAGAGCTACGCTAGAGTTAATACCAAGACACTATGCACAAGTATGATATACATATACCTGACAGTCAGTGGTTTTAAATTACATGGCATTCTTAATGGACAAAAAAGTCTTCGAAATAAACATCATTCTTCCAAAAGTTATCCTGCCATTTGGTGTTTAAATGGTTATTGTAGGGAATGCTGTGTGATGCGTCATGCCTTAAAAAATCTAAGTTAAATTTAATCTTTTAAGTACACTATTTAGCCTATGTATGCTATATTTGTAACTAATACACATTTACATTATATATTAACAGCATGTGATAGCACTGAATGAGTTATGATTCATTAATAAGATCAACATAGTTGAATTTACACATATGTACAGTAAATGTTGTATATTAAAAATATATGATAGCAGGGAAGCTCCCATCCATAACTAGGTTACTTCATTAATACAGATTACTATAGCCGAATATGTATAACAGAAATAGGAGTGATGTTTGAGAGTTGGTTGTTGCCATCTCCCTCTGCTAAAATTACCAAACTACTTGACTTTGTGTTGGTTCTTCAGATGTTTTATCAAATTCTTTGATTTAAATGAGTCATTTTTCATGCCTCATCCTGACAGTTTAACACAGGATAGGTTGCAGTCTGCTTTACTTTTGTCATTATTGCTCACCGTAAAATATTCTCCAAGTGCTGACTCCACTTGCCTGCTCAGCTAACAGAAAGGTGACATTTCCTGAAGTGGTATCAGGAACAATTATCCGTGCATCGCTACTAGTGTGTCAGTTTGTGTGGTTTTAAATGCATCAATCAGCACAACCATTGCAATCCAGTGTTTGAGGTAATCAGAAAACGAAGAAATGGAAGTAAAGGGGAAAAATATACATTTCAAAGCACAGGTAAAGAAATAGTCAAATATTTCATGAGCGACTATTTTAATAATTGAGCAACATTCTCAGCTGCATCATTTTTTCTGTGAAACCACTATTTTTTCCAACCAGCATCCATTTTCTGTGGCTTTGGACTTTTTCACCAACTGAACTCTACAATTTGTGTTCAAAAGCCATTTACATATTAGAGTGCTTACAGCGAAAAAGAAATTTTGTGCCCGAAATGTGTTTAGGGACGAGAGAAAGAGTGTAGGGGATAGGGTTTACGCAATTATAAAATTATTTACTTGAAAATGATAATATTTACTACCATAAGTGACACAGTTTCACTATTTATGTATTTGAGATTCGAAATGGAATCATTGACCTGATCTCTCTGCTACAAACCATATAGAAGACTGCTGTTAATTTGGAAGGTCCAAATGGCAGTAAAGTGCATTATCTACTTTACCTCAGTCACAAAACTGGCAATCGGCCACTTGTCATGAATTTATTGGAACAAATACCATATCTATAGTGTGCAGAGTCACCTTTTCTGTCCAATATTGGTAAATACCTGTTGGTACTTGAAAAAACTTCTGTAGCATGACTCCAGTCATTTTCTATTTTTATAAAAATAAATAATTATCAAAAGGCACCTTTTATTTTTTCTGGATTTAGCCATGGTTAGATAGAGCTCTTTATTGTCCCGAAGGAAATTTGTTTTCACAAGCTGTCATGTCACAACATCATAACATACATACAAGTTTATCAGTTTATCTTCTTAAATGTATGTATGTTGCTCTTTTCCATAGAGGTATGGGATTTGCATTAAAGACTGAGCCCATAGTTAGTAAAAATGTGACAAATGCATAACTAGAAAAGCACTCAAAGAGAGCAGTACTCCACCAAGGCTGATCAGTCATATCATTTCCGATGGATAAGCGCCGCAGCAGTCGATTTGTAGTAGGGTCGCAATCATGTGATCGTCAGCAGGCAGCTGATGTAGTGTTCACTTGTCATAGAGTGACATCGTGCCACTATCTCGCAATGATACAGAAATCTTTAACAAATCCGTGGATGAAGACTATAAGCCGCATCACTGCCAAAATCTAGTCACTTTGTCCTTGTCACATTTGACCTTTCCTGAAATAACTTTCATTCAAGATTCATTCAGATGAAAATGGCACAGCAAAACAGAGGGTTCATTATAGCTGTATAGAAGCATGTACAGTCAAATCCTTGCTATGCGACAGTTATTGCAATATGCAAGATGTGATTTATGCTCATTTGTACTGTATATGCAAATGTGTTTATTTCCCATAAACACAGCATTATCTATTTTAGACTCTAAAGTGACCCCATTCCAGAATTCCAGCACAGTCCGGAGCTGAAGTCATCTACAACTGGTTAAAAGCTTGTTCTTTGTTCAGCCGCAGACCTGAGGTCTATTGGATGAAGCTGCAGAATTAGAGTTTCTGCATGCCAAATGATCAATGGTCTGCACTTAAATAGCGCTTTCCTACCTTAGTGGTACTCAAAGCGCTTTACAAGGTTTCCCATTCAGCCATTCACACACACCAATGGCAACATTTGGGTTTTAGTGTCTTGCCCAAAGACACTTCAGCAGGCACCAAATTTTTAGTGGACTTCTCGCTCTACCACTTGAGCCACAGCCGCCCGATCACTTCGAGACAGGAGCTTTCAACAAAATTTGTTCTGGCATGTGTGTTGATCTGGCTGTTGAAATTTCGTTTAAAGTGTTGTGCTTATGGTTTCTCAAATTAGATGAGAGTGCCAATGCATTGCTTGACTTAACTAAACCTAAGTGGTAAAAACTGACACTGGAAATCAGACAAAAAGGACAACATTTCTAAGATTGTTCATATCCGTCAAAAGCATCTCTTTCCTAATGACGGCTATTGGATCAAGCCAATGAGGCATATAAGCTCTCCATTGGGTCGGAGCAGGCAACAAGAGCAGAGGGAAAACAAATGGAAGGAAAGGAGAAATATAGGGAGAGAAGATGGAGGAGAGGGGGGATATGAATTGCAGAGAGAAGATGATGAGATTGAAATGCCTGGACTGGGGTAAAGGGAGATGGCTGTGGCTTCCCCAGAGCATGGATAAAAATAGAAGCGGAGCGCCGCCTCGGCTTGTCCACTGAGGCCATTTGAATCAACTGATCATCGCTGTGCAGGGCTAGTTCAAGTCTTTTATTAGATTAGAGCTCTCAGAGAACTGCAATCGTGGTAACACGATCCAATTCAGACCATTTCATTGCCAGCAAAATACGTTCCAGTGTCACCTACCTGAGCCTCATAAGAAGCTGAGGAGACATTATGTTTTCAAATTATCTTCCAAACACAAGTCAGAATGGAGGGCACAAACCTCAAGAGGAGCATTCATGAAGTACCTGTACAGCTATAAGCATTTGTTGCTCCAATTACTGTTGCTGCTTTCCTGTCATCAGTATCAACATTAGAAATCTAACAAGAGGAAAAGCCCATCTTTGTTACTTGTTAATGTCATGTAGCGTTCCATAGTGGACCCTAACAGATGTGCAGTTCATGACACCCTGAATAAAACGAAGAGTCATTCAAAAAAAAATTTTCAACCTTCTCTTGTGTCATTTGATAACTTTCACAAAGTGTCCTTCTCTGCACATAAGTGTAAATTTGGCTAAACAAAAGAAAAGGTAATGGATAGGCAACCCAGGGTTTTCCTACTTATATTACATGAATTTAAATAAACTATTCTTAACAAGACATTCACAATCCATCATTACCATTGTAGTTTTATCACATCATTCTAACTTTAAGTGTGCTACCAAATTTTGCATTCACTGCAAGCTGAAAATAATAGTTCAAAATGTGTGATTTTTGATCACATCAGATACTGTGACTAAAAAGCTCACAACACTGGTAAAAATAGAACACTACTAGGGTTATAAAAAAAAAAAAAAAAGGTGAAAGGAAATTGCTGCTATCAAAGAGAAAAGACACCACAGCAAATAAAGGGAAACCAGTGGAAAGGTGATCTGAAACAGATGCTCTGATTACTACACTGCTGAAAGAAGATTATTACTGTTATTTATTTTTTGCTGGCAACAGCAATATATTGAATGCATTTGATATTTGAGCAACAAAATGATAGACTGCTGCTTCTGCAACTATCAGATGAACGATGAGGAAAGATGTCTGCTCACCAACAAGCAATAGACATGTCAGATGAAACAGGAGTGTTTCTATTTACAGAATTTCATTCAGTCAAGATTGTGGCACACATTTTGTCTCATCACATCTGATGACATATAAAGCGAATGCAAATTTATGATCTTGACAGGACAGCAACACAAAATGCTTCCATCAAAAAACAGGTTTTATCATGATTTTTTTTAAATGGCCACATGTCTGAGATCAACCTAAAGAAAGTCAAAAAAGCAACCACATATCTTCAAGGGCACAAGGGGCCCAAAATTCATGACAAGGGCTGAGTTTCAAACCTCAGTACTTTTGGATACTGAACACCATGAGAACAACATGAGACCTCATCTTATCAAATACCAACCTCAACACCAGCACCCCTTAAGGTTGTGTTCTCAGTCCACTTGTATACTCACGTTTCATGCACAACTGGACTCCCATTCATAACTTAAGGTACATATACGAGCTCGCAGATGACACAGCCGTGGTGAGGTTGATAACCAACAACGATGAGGTATCCTACAGGACGTCCAATGACTTGCTCCTCAAAACCAACAAGACAGAAGAACCTGTCATTGACTTCAAAAAACACAAAGACATGACACATGCCAGTCTTGTGATCATTGGAAAACAAGTGGAACAGATGGAGAGTTTCAAGTACCCAGGTGTTCATCTCTCAATGGATCTGACGTGGGGAGTGAACACCAGGGAAGTAATGAAGGAGGCCCAGCAAAGACACTTCTTCCTGCAGATCCACAGAAAATCTGGGCTCCCGCAAGAACTCCTCACCAACTTCTCCCAGTGCACCATAGGAAATGTCCTGAGCTATGGATGTATGGTGTGGTTCTCCAGCTGCACCTCAGAAGAGAGGAAAAATCTGCAGCAGGTCACTAAGATCACATCAAAGATCATTGGTGCCTCTCTCCCACCCTTGGAAGAAATATACTCTGCCCAGCTGAAAAACAGAGTCAAAACAATCAGGTCAGATAACACACACCCCATATAATGTCTTTTTGACACCCTCCCTCTGACAGGTTCAGGGTCACAAGAGACAGAAAGACTTAAAAACAGCTTCTTCTCCAGGCCTATAAAGCCATATTGTAAGCCTGAGCAACACTTACATTTCACACCCTGCATTGTTGTACACTATTTTATATGATGCTGTGACAAAGAGAGCTATCAAATGAAATTCGTTATATACAAATACACCGCTCAATTTAGACGGTCACCAGGTTGCCATTTGCGACTAAAAACGTCGCAAATGGCGACCTGGCGACCGTCTAAATCGAGCGCTCGATCGAGCTGAACCGCCTATCATGTTTTCTTCATGGAGGCAGTCACTTTGTATCATGTCATCAACCTCCCATGATTCCCGGTGCTTGCGGCGACCTGGCGACCGTCTAAATAGAGTGCTGCAAATATGCAATGACAATAAAGAGTCTACCTATCTAATGTGGGGAATATTCATTTCTACCTATCTATTAAACTATCATGCTTTAATTACTCTTTTAGTCATTACTTATATAATTATCATAAATCATCATTTAATCACATCATGTAACCAATTATATATCAGTGTGCTTGCAACTTGTATTAACCCCATAATCAAATATATTAGAGTGCTAATGAAAATGTTTAAGCTTCAACTTCTAACCTAAAGGAAAATGTTGACTTAAGGTAAATACTTCACGGTCTATTTAGCAAAAGGCCTGCGGTTTCATCTGACCTTTAGGAAGAAGGCTGGGGAAAAGTTACCTCCTCGCCTCAATTCGAGAAGTTGAGACAAAAATAAGACACAGGCTGACTGTTTTAAGAGAAAAAGGTAGAACATCCGTTAAACCAAATGGAACACCTTGAAGAACAGGGGGGTCTGTGGTTTCAGAGATGTGCTGAGTTGTCACGTATGCACAGGAGGACAGAGAAAGGGCAGAAAGGTTCAAACAAAGGCCAGTTGCTCAAACAAGAACAAAAGTTAAAGTATCATACCATAAAAAATATTGAGGAATTAAGATTAAAATATAATGTTCATGAGGAAAAATACTTAAAAGGAAATGAAATCAGCAATGTCTTAAATTAACAATAAAATGGGGATAAGCAGAGGAATCTTATATTATCTAATGAGGATCCTAAATTAAATCAAATTAAGGGACAGAATCATCCCAATCTGCCGTATATGTGTCATTAAATTATTGATATTGTTATTAAAATATAAATTGAATAAAACTGAATCAGTAAAATGCTTAATTCAGCACAACTGGAACAGAGTCTTCTGATCACAAAGAGGAGAGCTCTTAAATTCTGTGCAAAGGTAACAGGGAGCTGTCACAATACACACACATACAGAGGGACTCATTACAGGAGGAAGACGGCTCGGATTGGACGAAGACTGAAGACATCCGGAAGGCCATCCTCAGCGTGGACCAATCAGACAACAGCAAATACTTAGTTTCAAGTAAGGGCTTACTCATATTCTGAAGAGGAATATTCACCCTCTGATGAAGATGTTCAGTTGTCCATTGAGACAGAAAGTGCTGCTGCGTCTGTGCGTAACAGCAGCGGGTCGGTGTGCCATGACAGTCCACGAGCAGCACATACTGGAGCCGATGCTTTGCTTTGGGGTGGCAGGAAGGGACGTGGTGGGTGTAGCTGGAGTGGTCAAAACACCGCTAATGATGATGTGGGTTGAAAAAAGAGACAAGCATATGCTACTGGCAGGATCAACCAGGTAGCCCAGACAGGACGAGCGTGCGGCGCACGCCCGAGCGTAGAGCTGCATGGCGGCGCCCGGTCGGGGACAAGGCGCATGATGCTTAATGCAGCGTTTAACCGACTAGTAAAATACTAAACGTTTAATAAATGAGTAGGCGGTTAAACGATTAAACGACTAGTCGCGCACATCCCTACTCCCAACCAGCTTCATGCGGTCACTTGGAGTTATTCCAGCAGTCCTGAAAGAGTTCCAGCATATGCTGAGAACTTGTTGCTACTTTTCTTTCACTCAACCCAAATCCTCTCACCTGAGTTTAGAAACTGGAGGTGTTTTTTTGGCTCACTGATCTGTTGAAAAACTAATGATGGTCCTGACAAGATCAAACCAGATGGGATAAGTGTGCCACTGAAGAATAGTGAAGTGTTGCCTTGAACTGTGAATAAATGCCTAGCAGTGTCATCAGCAAAATTCCATCAAAACATCACACCTACTTTTCCATGCTTAACATGTGCAGATACCATATGTTCTGTTGACAAAGAGACACAGAAGCTTGAACAAAAGAATCTCACAATTAGACTAATCAGGCCAAAGTCCAGATTTGTCTTGTGGCCAGTGCTGGTGTGTCTTGGTCCATATAGTTCTCTTCTGCTGCTTCTTCTTCTTCCTGTGGCAGTCCTCCCGAGAGCCAGTTACATCACAGACTTTAGTTTTTGCACTTGTACTACTGTACTCTATCGTTATTATTTTGTATTTTTCATCCATTTTTATTTTTAGTTCACATATTTTGATTTTTAAAATATATATTTTTTAAATTAGTTTTGGGAAATTATCCGTTTCATCGTATTATCATTTTTTGTTCAAATGTTTTGTTTTAGTTTGGTTTTTATTGGCTTAAATAATAGTTATCGCATCTTATTACATGGGGTACTTGTCAGGAGGAAGATTTAAAAAGTTCAGAAAAGGTATTACATTACAGTTGCAGCACATTGTAAAAACAATTAAATTCTCAGCAAATATATACACAAATGTCTATGTTTGATAAGAAAAAAATTGGATCAAACGGACAAAATTTAAGACATTTTCTTTATCTTTATTTTAGGCAGTGTTTTGAGTCGACAAAGTTGTTTCAGTTAGCTTTCGTTTTTGCTGTTTTCTAAAGTCTTGTTACTCTGCCAAGGAATGTATCAGAGTTCTGTGTCCATCCGTTTGTCTGTCTGTCCATTTGAAACATTACTCAAAAACAGACTACCGGATTTGGATGAAATTTTCAGTCAAGGTCAGAAATGACACAGGACCAAGTAATTAGATTTTGGCAGTGATGCAGCTTGTAGTCTGGATCCACGGATTTGCTGAGGATTTCCGTATCGTTGCGAGATAACGGCACGGTTATCACTGTAACAATGACTACAAGTGAACCTTACATCAGTTGCCTGCTGACGATCTCACTACAAATCAACCACTGTGGACCATGAATTGTTTAATGATTTCTTCTGTTGGAAGTCATACAATGACTGAGCAGCCTTGGCAGAGTACTGCACTCTACGAGTGTTTTTCTTGTTTTTGTTTATTTTCAGTTAACTATAATGTTTTCTAACAACTAGTTTTGGTATTAGTTTTGTGTTAGTTAACTATAATGGCCTTGCTGTGCTAACATATCCTCTCTCTCCACCCCTGGACCATTAATAAGTCTACACACCAGACAGGTGCTCTGCATATTAATGAAAATATCAATAAAAATCCAGAACAGAAAGTTGCACTGCTCTTCTGCTCTGTAAACAGCCAACATCACAGACACAATAAACATAAGGGAAGTATTTGGAAGTATGCATGTGTTTAATATCGAGGCTAGTGTGACCAGCGGCTACCTCAAGTTATATACTGTGTGCAGGAACGTGAAGACATGTGTTTGTGCGTATTCCCATGTGTGGGTGTCTTTATCAGCTGAGAACAGAGGCCCTGTGAGGGACAAACGACAATGACAAACCTTGGAGACAATTTCCCTCAACAAACCAAGTCTCAGTCTTCTTATTCTCATTACATTTATCTTCTCTCTCTGCTGTCAAATGGTCCATATGGCCAGCCATGTCATTCAGTGAATATGAAGTCCGTCACTTTAGAACATGTTTCTGTTGTATGTTAAACAGAAAGCTGGAGTAGATGCAAGGTTATCCCAGTTTAGCATAAAGAATGGAAGGAAAGGGAAGGTTCTGGTCTGTTCCTAAGTAAAGCTTCCAACACCCCTAAATCTCAGCAAATACAACAATAAACTGATTTAACATTGTGCTTCTAAAACACTGTGGGTCCATCATGAAGATAGAAAAACAACTTCAGTAAATTTTGACTTCAGATCTCTCTGGTAAAAGTAAAGATTTGCTTTTCAATGGTGGTGTGCAACAAATAAATCAGTTGGCAAAAACCCTGCAAAATTACACATTAATTGCCAACAATTTTAACTGTCTATTACTTGGTGACATCATCATCTACGTTTTTGGCACCCACTTAGGATACTCTCACATAAAGGCATTACTGCTTAGCAAGAGACGTTTATCTCTACCTGATGTGATTATGTAACAGCATGGACCACCTTCTCACAATATTTGAACATATGCTGCAGTTCACTGCTGATCTCAGCAGGAAACTCACCAATCCAAAAATGTAAGCAGTGGTAGAAGCAATGATGTAAGCATAACTTTTGACAGTGTAATGTAAGCCTGGCAAGTTCCCCTGGCCTACACATAAAGGAAAATTATTTTTAAACTGCAGTTACAGTGGTGTGGTACTGTTGGAAATCTCACCAGTGACATCTAACATTTGCAGCTCCACTGAGTCTGCAATGTTAGGCCAAACTCAGGTTAATGGAGCGCAGCCAGTAAGCATCTCATTCTGTGTAAATAATCATAAAAACTATAGGACCTACCTGTCATCAGTCTGCCACAGACCTGCACTAGTCCTTAATCAATAAGACACTTGGTCACAGTTGTGTAATGGCCATCAGACTGTCAAAACAAGCATTAAGTTTTAACTCATCTTCACTGTGTGCCAGTTAGTTGGGGTGTGCATAAAACATGTTGCCTGCATGTTCCAGTTCAAGAAGGCATATTCAACAACTTTTCAACCTAATATAATTAATCTGAGTAAGGAAAATTGCAGTGTTGTAGCAGCAACTCATATTGATAATAAAAATAAACAAATACACAAACACTATATTACAAACATACACAACAAGCATATGGCTAAAACAACCTCAAATTAATTTTCGAAGCTGACAGATAAAGAAAAGCTATTGAAAATTTCATAATCCACAAAATTATTATTCATTACAACAATTGATAGATTATTTGAGTCACAAGATTGCCACTGGTTACATGTCAAGAAAACATGGAACAATTTCTTTCTGAAGTGAGGATGGTCATTTCCCACTGCCTCTTGACTTCTGGCAAAGCTGACCTTACATTTTAGGGAACTTTAAATATTGCAAAGTTTGAAACTATGAAGGCTAAACTGTTATCAGTTCGAGGTATCCTGCCCTATCCTGTTTCGCTTCCTATCTGTCACCTTTACGGTTGCTGTCTAAGGGGACAATGCTTTACAGGCTGATGTTAGTTGCAGTACTATAACTGGGCATCGGGATAAAGTGGTTGCAAAACTGACCTCCCACTCTGAAATGATCAGTGTTGTATATGTATTTAAAGTCAATATGAACACTTTCTCTGTCAATTTAGAAAGAAAAAATGCTGCATTCAACTCTGATGCAAAGTGACATTAACCTCAGGTATATCGTAGCTGTTGGTGCCTTGGGTAAAAAGGTGCATATACATGCGTGATGAAAGCTGCTTGTCCTTATATTTTGGTGTACTTGTGTAAACGGTAATTTCAGACAAAAACTTCATTAAGAACAAATGCAGAACATGCCGTGTTGATGGAGATCAGTATGACGCAATCAGAGTTGTGGTGTATAGGCCTGATTAAAGTGCACTTGTGAACAGTATGCAATGCCCAGACCTAGGTGTTCAGAGATGTTTTGTTTTAAAGAATCAAAAAGCAGTTTTGGGACTAGGGCTGCAACCAACGATTATTTTAATAATCGATTAATCGGCCGATTATTTTTTCAATTAATCGATGAATCGGATAAAAAAACATTTTTAATTTCTGCTTATTTAGAAATAGAAGATTTGGAATGACAGAACAAATAAGATCATTGTAGTGAAGCCTTCGTCTTCAACCATCAGAGGCCTCATGTCAGTGACGGTCATGTTGAGCATGCTTTCAGTCAGACAGCTGCGTGCTGTGGTGGACATGTCGTCTTTCTCATCATAAAGCCTGTTAATGCAATTCATCCTGCCTCACTCCAACACAGACCAGTGTCTTCACTCAGATGTCAGAAAATTAAAACTTGAGGCTTAATCTTCAAATTATTACCACTATAGTGTGAAAGTTACGTTTATTTGTAATGCATATTCAAACCGTGCTTTGGCTGATGAAAGTGAAATAAAACCTATCTCTCACAGTCACACACGCCCCATCTCTGTCATTAATCAGTTAATAAGCTAACCCTAGCATCAGACAAGCTACCAGAGAGACTGATATTACGTTTCCTCACTTTAAAACGGAACAAATGTAGGATAATGCAGTGACTTAAGGTGCATGTCCACTAGATGCGACACATCGCATGTGGCTGGTTGGTGCGTTTCCAGCTGCGATCTGGTGTGTTTACCGGCAGCTCATTTTTATAAAGTAGACTCGAGTTCTACTGTCCTTAAACATCTAAACTAGCCATCGGTGAACTGAAACCAGGACAGGTTCAGCTGCTGCACAGATTATTTCTGGCCTCAAATGCTTTAGAAATACTTTTCCCTGAAGTGTTTTCGAAATAATAGAGAAAGTTTGCGGCCCAGCCACTGTGTTTATCAGACTCATCTACCGTACCGTCAAGCTGAAACAGCGGTCACATGACCATGTAGTGGCCCACTCGTGACCGTCTGGCATCAGTGCGATTTTCAGATGCGTGCATTCGCATGTAGTGGACACGCAGCATGTCTTTGTTTTGTGAAGCGTGAAAAGCTCCCATACTTTTGAGCACTTTGGTCAAACTGTTTTCTCCGTGCTGGTCATGTTTCATTTGTTGAATTTACTTCCCTTTGAAAATACCTCCTCTGCTCTGCCTCCACCTCGCTCTGTTCAACTCACTCTGCAGATGAAGTAGACGGCTCCGCAACATGACGAGCATGAATCGCGCGACACAACGAATCGATAATGCAATTCGTTGCCAACGCTTTTCGATTATTATCGATTTGTTGTTGCAGCCCTATTTGGGACAAATGTAATATTGATGACAGATTAATATTTGAGATTAACAGAATTTTCCTATGATCACCTGGCAAAATTCAGTATATAAATTTGGTATTTAGTGCACTGAGCGTTTCCTCATACATGTAGACTACTACATATATTGTTCATTGTTTAAAGGTTAATTGTACAAATTCACATTGTTTGGGAAGGTTTTGTCAATAAGTAGCTCTCCATAGTACTCAGTCTCAAAAAGGTTGGTGAACCTTCTAATATGAACTACAGTGTGATGATCTCACACAAAATATGTAAATTTAGAAGCAATGCTACCATCCAATCAGTGTAGTAGGTCATGAATAAAGAAACTGTTATGTTAACACACATGTAGAGGCTCAATTTAGTAGAGGCTAATGTCATCACACACAAAATATCAAGTAGTAAGGTGACTTTTGGAAATATAGAATATACGCTGATATACAGCAGTATACAGAACATAAAGAAAAAACAACACAGCTTTATAAAGACAACTGTGGGAACTTTTATCAAGTTCAGGGACAGCTTTTACGGTTCCTTCATTAGTATAGACTAAGCTTAATATAGAGCTCTGCATGAAGGGCATATAAAATAATCTGTGTTTCCGTGGGTGATCATTATATTTGCTGGGTGGAGGTATCAAAGAGAGTTGAAACACAACCTGTTTTCCGCAGAAATCCTGATCAGGGACCGAAACTAACATGGCTTAGAGCAAAAAAAAAAAAAAAAAAAAAAAACTGCTCAGGACATACAGGACTGTCTCAGAAAATTAGAATATTGTGATAAAGTTCTTTATTTTCTGAAATGCAATTAAAAAAACAAAAATGTCATACATTCTGGATTCATTACAAATCAACTGAAATATTTCAAGCCTTTTATTATTTTAATATTGCTGATTGTGGCTTACAGCTTAAGAAAACTCAAAAATCCTATCTCAAAATATTAGAATATTTCCTCAGACCAAGTAAAAAAACAAAATTATAACAGCAAAACAAAATCAAACATTTGAAAATGTCCATTAATGCACTCAGTACTTGGTTGGGAATCCTTTTGCACGAATTACTGCATCAATGCGGCGTGGCATGGAGGCAATCAGCCTGTGGCATTGCTGAGGTGTTATGGATGCCCAGGATACTTCAATAGCGGCCTTTAGCTCATTTGCATTGTTGGGTCTGGTGTCTTTCAGCTTCTTCTTGACAATACCCCACAAATTCTCAATGGGGTTCAGGTCAGGGGAATTGGCAGGCCAATCGAGGACAGCAATACCATGGTCAGTACACCAGTTACTGGTGGTTTTGGCACTGTGGGCAGGTGCCAGATCATGCTGGAAAATGAAATCATCATCTCCATAGAGCTTTTCAGCAGAAGGAAGCATGTAGTGCTCTAAAATCTCTTGGTACACAGCTGCATTTACTCTGGACTTGATGAGACACAGTGGACCAACACCAGCAGCTGACATGGCTCCCCAAACCATCGCTGACTGTGGGAACTTCACACTGGATTTCAAGCAACTTGGATTTTGCTCCTCTCCAGCCTTTCTCCAGACTCTGGCGCCTTGACTTCCAAATGAAATACAAAACTTGCTTTCGTCTGAAAAGAGGACTTTGGACCACTCTTCAACTGTCCAGTGCTTCTTTTCCATAGCCCAAGTCAGACGCTTTTTCCGTTGTCTTGAGTTCAGAAGTGGCTTGACCATGGGAATACGGCTATTGTAGCCCATTTCCCGGACACGTCTGTGAACAGTGGCTTTTGATACCTGGACTCCAGCTTCAGTCCACTGTCTTTGAAGCTCCCCCAAATTCTGGAAGCGGCTCTTCTTCACAATGCTGTTAAGCCTGCGGTCATCTCTCTTGGTTGTGCAGCGTTTCCTGCCACATTTCTCCCTTCCAACAGACTTTTTGTGAATGTGCTTTGAAACTGCACTCTGAACAGCCTGCTCTTTGAGAAATTTCTTTTTGTGTCTTACCCTCCTGATGGAGGGTGTCAATGATGGTCCTCTGGACAGCAGTCAGATCAGCAGTCTTCCCCATACTTGTGTTTAGTTTACTGAACCAAGCTGAGTGTTTTTCAAGGCTCAGGAAACACTTGCAGGTGTTTCGAGTTATTTAGACGATTCAAGTGATTAGTTAAATAGCCTACTAGTATACTTTTTCATGATATTCTAATATTTTGAGATAGGATTTTTGAGTTTTCTTAAGCTGTAAGCCATAATCAGCAATATTAAAATAATAACAGGCTTGAAATATTTCAGTTGATTTGTAATAAATCCAGAATGTATGACATTTTTGTTTTTTTAATTGCATTTCAGAAAATAAAGAACTTTATCACAATATTCTAATTTTCTGAGACAGTCCTGTATAAATGAGGGTTAAAAAATGTCCCAACAAAACCCTTTTTTCCTTCAATTTTGCAGAGTCCTTTTTATGTCATTATTTAGTAACTATTAGACATCAAAAACTCAGCTGGTCACTGAACTACTAAATAGAGTCATAAGCAGGGGAATGTGAAAAAGTAATTGCCCCCTTATCTACCAAATGACCATATTCATTTGACAATTGCGTTCAGTCTCATCAGCCACACACACATATGATTATTGGCAGGCTTGCTGAACCTAAACATCACTAAATACAACCTGTCTGGCATGGTGAAGTTGCTAAAGGGTGAGAAAAAGCAACATATGATGCCATGTTCTAAAGAGATTCAAGCACAGAGGTGAAAAAAAGTCAGTGACATTTATCAGTTCGAAAGGGTTACAAAGCCATTGCAAAGGCTCTGGGACTCCAGAGAACTACAGTGAGAGACATTATCCACAAATGGAGAAAAAGGGGAACAGTGGTGAACCTTCCTAGGAGTGGCCGGCCTGTCAATATATCTCCATTAGCACACCAATATCTAATCCAGGAGGTCGCAAAAGAACCCAGATCAAAAGAACTGCAGCCCTCACTGGCCTCAGATAAGTAATGCACTGTCATGTCACCTACTCACTTTCACACATGAAATAGAACAATGAATGCAAATGTTTACCATTAACTGAAAACCAAACGAGCATAGGGCATGCAAACAAATTTTAGGCTAACCCACGCTCCATATTACATAGTACACAATTCCATGAACAAAAGCAGACAAGCCCTCCAATTTGTCAGTTCAATTCATGCAGTTTCACTCGATATGTGCTACACCTCAACGCAAGAAATATTCCAAGAGCAATTTCTACATTGTAGATACATACAGAAGACATTTAAACTATGAAGCAAGATATACACTGCTCGAAAAAATTAAAGGAACACTTTTTAATCTAAGTACTGCATCAAGTCAATCAAACATATGGAATACTGATCTGGTCAAGTACGTAACAGAGGGTCTTTTTAGTCAGTTTCAGTTGCTTTGGTGTTCATGAAATTAACAACAGGTGCACTAGAGGGGTAACAATGAGACAACCCCCAAAACAAGAATGAGTTTACAGGTGAAGGCCACTGACATGTTTTTTCCTTCCTAAGGTTTACTGACTGTTTTTCACTAGTTTTGCATTTGGCTAGGGTCAGAGTCACTACTGGTAGCAGGAGGCGATACCTGGACCCTACAGAGGTTGCACAGGCAGTCCAACTCCTCCAGGATGGCACATCAGTGTGTGCCATTGCCAGAAGGTTTGCTGTGTCTCCCAGCACAGTCTCAACAGCATGGAGGAGATTCCAGGAGACAGGCAGTTAGTCTAAGAGAGCTGGACAGGACCGTAGAAGGTCCTCAACCCATCAGCAGCACAGGTATCTGCTCCTTTGTGCAAGGAGGAACAGGATGAGCACTGCAAAAGCTCTACAAAATGACCTCCAACAGACCACTGGTGTCAATGTCTCTGACCAAACAATCAGAAAGAGATGTAATGAGAGTGGTCAGAGGGCCCACCTTCCTCTAGTGGGCCCTGTGCTCGCTGACTGGCACCATGGAGCTCGGTTGACATTTGCCATAGAACACAGGAATTGGCAGGTCCACCACTGGCGCTCTGTGCTTTTCACAGATGAGAGCAGGTTCACCCTGAGCACATATGACAGACATGAAAGGGTCTGGAGAAGCCATGAAGAACGTTATGCTGCCTGTAACATTGTTCAGCATGACTGGTTTGGTGGTGGGTCAATGATGGTCTGGGGAGGCATATCCATGGAGGGACGCACAGACCTCTACAGGCTGGACAATGGCATTCTGACTGCCATTAGGTAACAGGATGAAATCCTTGGACCCATTGTCAGACCCTACATTGGTGCAGTGGTCCTGGATTCCTTCTGGTGCACAACAACGCCCAGCCTTATGTGGTAAGAGAACTCATGCAGTTTCTGGAGGATGAAGGAACTGATACCATTAGCTGGCCATCACGCTCGCCTGACCTGAATCCAATAGAACACCTTTGGAACATTATGTTTTGTTTCATCCGACACCATCAGGTTGCTCCTCAGACTGTCCAGGAGATCAGTGATGCCCTGGTCCAACTCTGGCAGGAGATACCCCAGGACACCATCCATCATCAAATTAATTTTTTTTCTTATTATTTACGTAGGATTGTCAGAGTTTAGAATGCATGAATTCAATTAATAAAATTGTTTTCTCAACAAAAGCATATTTCAGCTGATATGTTATGGTAATTATCTGGAGTGTTGTTGTGTGACTTTAATGCCTCACAGAGATGAGCTGTCTTCCTCTCAAATATACCACCGGCTCTCTCCTCACAGTCTATTCTCTTAATGATCTCTGGTAGTATCTATCCATCTATCTAGTTTGCTTTATTATCCAGGTTTTATAGCGTTGCAGATAAAGGGAATTTCATCTGTGATGCTTACAGCATTTATAAAAGCATTCATAACTCTACTTCTCTTCACAGTCAACACTTAATACAGGAGCTGAACAGAGAAAACTGTCAAAATTTAAAATTTTCTAATGTAAAAACAGTCCACATGAAACTGTTTCAGTTCGGTCTGAGATTCATAATCTAAAAGGTCTATTCCTAAAACTCGATTTCTATTTTACTATCTAAAGTAGCACATCACGTATTGTAGAAATATCAGTATAGCTGAATGCTTTGCGAAGAATTTATTTTTATTTATTTTTTTAAATCGATGGAAAGAACTGTGTCGAAAGTCTGACCTCGTGGCACATTTTATCACCTTGCTGCCCAGAGCCCTCTCAGAATTGACGTGTTAATGTTATACGCATACTACATAAGACTTGCATCTTTGAGGGACTAGTGGGCTAGTCTGAAGAATGAACATTTGGATTCAGGCACAGAGTCAAGCTGACAAGGTGATTTGGAGATGGACTAAAATGGCCACCACACAGACAATAAAATATTTGGATGCAAGTTAGATCACAATGACTCCTCTGACCAATTTTCATCCCATCAAAATAATCTCAATTTGACCACTGGGTTAACTGGGCATTCCTGCTGATTTACCCCAGATAGCTACAGATTGCACAAATGTTAGCAATAAACTAATGAAAAAAAGAATACTTAAATATTCACCTTTATGTTATCATGTGTGCAGTCTACTTATGAAACATGTTATTGATGTTACATTTTCAACTCAAGCATACATGTCTTTGCCTCAGTTTATACCTCTCTGGGCCAATTCACATATACCCAGGCTCTTTTACAATCATTAATATTCTATAATGCAATGTTGGCTTTAAGGCTGCACAGTGAAGTAGTGGTTAGCACTTTCGCCTTGCAGCAAGTAGATCCCTGGTTCAAATCCCGGGGTGGGCCTGGGATCTTTCTGCATGGAGTTTGCATATTTTCCCTGTGCATGCGTGGGTTTTCTCCAGGCACTCCGGCTTCCTCCCACAGTCCAAAAACATGCTGAGATTAACTGATGACTCTAAATTGTCCGTCGGTGTGAATGTGAGTGTGATTGTTTGTCTGTATATGTAGCCCTGCGACAGACTGGTGACCTGTCCAGGGTGTCTCTTGCCTTCGCCCAAGTCAGCTCCAGCACCCCCCGCGACCCTAGTGAGGATAAAGCGGTGTATAGAGAATGGATGATTGATGAATGCTGGCTTTACATTGCTTCAAAAAAAAAAAAAAAAAAAAAAAAAACACAATATCTCTTCAATAAAAATATTATATTTGTTACCCCAGGAGTCATCTATTTTTAACCCAGTCTTGAAAAAGTATTCTTGCCATGTGAAATAAATGCATACTTTTTTGGAAAGACGTTTACTGACAGTGCATCACATCAGTCTGTGGTGTTGCAGTCCTTGAGCTAGTCAGCTTGGTGTCCTGAATGACATATCCTCAATGAGACTTCTGGTAGAAAACTGAAGATATAACTCTACAGCCAGATGAGAGACTGCTGACAGGATACATTCAGCTGCCAAAGTACATTTACTTGACACCTATATTTTCATTTTGTAAGAGTAGATCACACTCATTGAAGTTCCTTCAGCAAATATAGATGTAAGAATGAGTTCAGTGTTGTTCCTGAAAAGCAGCCAGTGGATTTTTAAACAGCTGCCAAAACAGAAAGTTTGGTGTGGGTGTAAAAACTAAGACATGGCATCAAGTATGGGAGGGTTCCCACTGAAAATTGAAAACTAAATTCCAGGACTTTTCCAGGATATTCCAGAATAAAGATCATCCAATTTCCAGGACTTTGAACAGAATTTCTGAAACAATTTTCTCTGCCAATTTTCTCTGCCTCTGTGGCCGAGCTGCGCTAACTCGCACGTCACAGGTAGAAGGGCTGGCAGAGGCTCGAGACACAACCCCGAATTACAAGAAAATACCGAGGGGGGCAGTTTTTTTTCCATGCAGTTGTATTAATGCAGTGTGCATTATTTTATATATATATATATATAAACTTTATTACAGACACAGTGGTCCAGATAAGAGCAAAAAACAGTACATAAAAAATAAAACAACATATACACAATGAACAATTAAAAAGTCAATTACCTAAGAGGAGATTACTATACCAATGCTTCCATATCTTGGACAGATAGCATGTAGTGCCAAATTTGATGTTAGTCAATGCCATAATTATGCTGCTCTCTGAGTTATTCAGTCGACATATAAACTTATACATAGAATTCCTCAGTGTGGCATGCAGCGTATTAACACCGACAGCCACAAACATACACCATCGTGGTCTTCTCAGCAGCATTCTCATGGCATCATTATAAGCAACCTGGAGTTTACGCAGGCTTGCTTTGCTGCAATTAGACCACAAGTGGGCAGTATAGAGAGGAGTGCAGTGAGCTTTGAACAAAGCCACCTTCACTCTTTCTGTACATGCCCCAAACTTGTGAAGCAAACTATTTACTTGAGCATATAAAGCCCGGCATTGCCTGTAAATGTCTTGGTCATCCTGCAACTGGTCGGTAATGAAAATATATATATGTATGTGTGTGTGTGTGTGTGTGTGTCAGGGTAGAGATTGCGATTTGGTAGAATTGGAGTTTCTACCAGTAGAGATTGCGATTGGAGTCTCTACCAGTAGAGTTTGCGATTGTAATCTCTACCAGTAGAAACTCCAATCCTACCAGTAGAGATGGAACTTTAAATCTGACCCCTGCCCTGACCCCTGACCCTAACCTGAACTGACCCTGACCTTTTAATCTAACCCCTGCCCTGACCCCTGCCCCTAACCTTAACTGACCCTGACTTTTTAATCTAACCCCTGCCCTGACCCCTGACCCTAACCTTAAAAGTCTAACCTTAGCCCTGACAAATCTCTACTGGTAGGATTGGAGTTTCTACTGGTAGAGACTCCAATTGCAATCTCTACTGGTAGAAACTCAAATTCTACTGGTAGAGATTACAATTGCAATCTCTACTGTGCATGTGCATGGCTGCCATAGCCATGTGATAGGTGCAGACATGACACACTGTAGAATATTGAGCACAACCAACATCCATGCAACACTGAATTCAAGGACTTTCAATGACTTTTTTATCTGATAATCCTAATTCCAGGACCACCTGATTTGTGGCAGTATTTCAGGACTTTTCCATGACTTTCCAAGATCACTTTTTTTCCAGGACTTTCCAGAATTCTCAAGGACCGTGGGAACCCTTTTTTTCTTTTTTTTTTTTTTACTTAACAGCCTAATTAGTCAGTATCAGATTAATAAGGTTGTCTCAAAGAAAGCAAGAAACAAAGAAAACAAACAAATCTAAATGACATTCCTAAAAGACTTTGCATGGAGACTAACTTGACACCTGTGTAATTCTTCCCGAAAACCCGTGAGCATTCAACAAAAGGCAACCTTTTAGTTTAAAAAAAAAAAAAGAACAAAAAAAATAAATCTCAATTTGCAGTTAACTGCACAAGTACATGGAGGCACCATAACAGAGACAAAAAAAATCTCAAAAGCCTTTGCAGGGCGACAGCAAAGCAGGACATCATCTCGACAAACGAACAGCGTGTGGAGTAAAGAAGCCTCGGGGGACTTCATTAGTCACCAGAAGTACCGTGCGAAACTGCAGGCTGATCCAGCTGCCACATGGGGACATGTGGCAAGTCTCTCAACCTGTCAATAGCTATTTATTCATGACGACTCATAAATATGGTTGGCCTCTGAGGACTTTAGATGATGGTGGATGTCTGACTGTTTAAGGCAGTGCAGAGTCAACATCAAGTGACCCTTTCAAAAATGTACTACTAGATTGCACAATTGACTCAGGCATCCTGCTTTACAGTCTACTTGCATGTTGATAGATGACAGTTTTTGTTGTTTTTTTGTTTTGTTTTTTTAGACACAGACATAGGAGTATATAGTACATTAAGTATTTGAGCATTGAGCTCATAGTTGAAAAATGCTGGTATTGTCATGGACTAGATCAGGAGCGTCAAACTCAGTTCCTGGAGGGCCACTATCCTGCATGTTTTAGATGTTTCCCTCTTCCAACACAGCCGATTCAAATGATCAACTTATCATCAAGCTCAGCAGAAGCCTGATAACGAGCCTGATCATTTGAATCAGCTGTGTTGGAAGAGGGAAACGTCTAAAACATGCAGGATAGTGGCCCTCCAGGAACGGATCTTGACACCCCTGGACTAGATCATTTTCAGATTTTTTTTTTTTTTTGGACGTTCAGAACCCACATGTCTGAAAATATGGAGGAAAAAAAATCTGAAACACCTCTAAAAGTACTACACTTTCCAAATGAAACAGGTTATATTTAATTCTATGGCTAGATTACTTCTGATATAGCCTTCATAGGACAATAGATTTGGCTCAACAGTTGGAGGAACCCTGATTAACCTCTCGGTTTCTGCCCCCACCTATCGTTCCATCTCCACCCACACACCCAAATGACATACAATGAACTAACTTGCCAACTAGTCAGCATATAAGAATGATATATCAAAATCACTCATGCAGTTGAGGGAAAACCCCACTCTGAATATTGTTATTCCCTAATAAAGAAAATGAAGAAGCATATGTACACACTGACATGAGACTTCAGTGTAAACATAACAAAACTGGGGGGAATAACATCACAAAATAAACTTAAAAATCACTTTATAGCTTTTCACAGCAATTTATTATACATTGCCTCTCATTTGTGTAGCCAAAGATATGCATGAGGTTTTTCTGTGTACATTAATTTTTCATGAGTATCACAATGTATGAACAACTGCACCATATAAGCATGTCTTTGTGTGTGTGCACGTGTGTCTCCCACTCAGATCCTCCAGCACTGCTTATATGTCAGTGTGGTGTTATATGCAATGAAACTGTTTTGTTGTAATTTGATGGTTTTGTGTAGGTGAAGACAGAAACCAATGCTAAGAGCTATACAGCGAGAGGTTTTTGAAGTCACGGTGAAGTCATTGTGCTTATTCAAAAACAACTTCCTGTAGCACATTCTGGACTTTCTCCAATAACTCTTAAACAACAAGCCTAAGAGAGTCTACCGCTACAATAGCAGCTTTGTAACGCTATACTTGCACACTACTGTGCTTATTGTCAGTTTGCTCACAATTACAACATCTGCTGGTAATTAGCAGGTATAATACTTAGTAAACATCTTAGTGCAACTTGTTAGCATAAGAGCATTTGAAACTGAAAGAACTGTCATGAAAGGTGCAGACATTAAGATATTCGGTGATGAATCAAGATCCATCCATCCATCATCTATACACCTCTTAATCCTCATTCACTGTTTCCCCTGGGTTGAAATGGCAGTGAGGTGGTGGGGTGTAGGCAAGGGCCAAAGGCTACTGCAGACTGCTGTCGTCATCCACACATACGCATTAACACTGTATTTATCAGTCCCTCCAGGATTTCACGGGCGTTTATCGTGATTGTTGCGGCCGAAAATGCCTGAATTCACAGCAGCTTTTCTAAAAAATTGCAATAAAAGTTGCGATGTTTTAAGCTTATTTGTTGTGATGAATTTGCAGGAGACAGTGACAATTGCTAAAAAGCTGCATTTTTTCCAGATTGCAGTGTTTCCCCTGGGTTGAAATGGCTGTGAGGTGGTGGGGTGTAGGCACCCGCAGGCGCGAAGCAACTATGGGGGTCCAGGGGCATGCCCCCCCTGAAATTTTTGAAAATCAAGATGCAAAATGGGGCATTCTGGCACAATTTGGAGCACATTTTGTTGTATTTGTAGCCATTTCCAAAAACTAAATTAAATTTTCATGTTTCTTTTCTAAAAATTAGTGATAGGGAGAAAATATGACAAATATAAACCCACTTGTCCGTGCGATCAAAACATGTCAACTAGTCCAGTCTATTATATTCTGGTCAGATTTCCACAAGCCATTCCAAAATGCCACATCAGTTCTTATTACAAATTTGAAAAAGATGACAAAGGACTTGAATCTGGAATCAAGTGGTGACTTCTACTTTTTTTCTAAAAACAACTACATGTTGGGTACCAAATTCCCACTTCATTTTTATTTATAATAAAAAGGTTATGTCATGACCTTCATTTTACTTAAAAATGTGAAAGAAAACTTCAACTCTGGGTTAACAACTGGTTTTCTGAAGGAGTTAGTTCTGTTTTCAAAACGGTTACCTTTTTGAACAAAGAAATAACTTCTTTAGAATACCAGTTGTTAACCTTGAGTTAGAATACATAATTTTGCACTGTGATATGTGTCAGGCAGCTGAATTAAAGACTTTAAGTAAACATTCTTGAAAACACAAACACCAAATTTGAACATATGCCCTCTTTATTACATGAGGCAAATCAAATATAAGTGGGGATTAATGTTGATCAATCTCAGCTTTCCATGGGTGTATAGTGTTTCTATAATCGCATTGGCAGTGTCGTTCTATTTTGAAAAATGCTTACGCAGATATCAAAACGGCCCGCCCGCGGGCCGCTGAACCGTTGAAATTACAGAATTTGTTTTGCCATTGAATGATATAATTTCGGGCACTCTATAAATCATTTTATCAAAAGAAACTAGGAACTTTATATTCCGTTGAAATCGTTTGTCTCGTTCGTGAGAACGGGTTTTGTCGTGCCTAAATGTTTTAACGGGAGCCATTTTTGCAGTCACTGTCAATTCGTATCGCTGCGGACAACAAAACAGTAAGCAAACTCAGTAAAGGAAGCGAGATCGATGCCTACACTGCGTTGCTCACTTTATTTTGAGGACATGCGATAGTTTTGATACTTAATTTGACATATGTCTGTGATACACACCTGCTTTTAGCTCCGAAAAACAAAACCATGGAGCGCTGCCGTTTCTTGTCCGCAATGGGGATGTGCCTTGCTGTCTTCAGTCATGGCGAGAAAAGGCTACCATTCTGGCTTGTTGATTTCAGCAGCGAATATACCGGACTTATGTGTCAATGCTTTCTAATATTTAGCATTACCTTTTTTTTTTTGGCGCGGACCAGTGAGGCGGCAATGTCGGCAAAATTGTAATGAGGCGGTGGCCTATACCAGCGAGGCGGCCCGCCTCGTCGGTCATATAGGAGGGGAAACACTGCTCATTAGGGTCGCAGTGGGGGCTGGAGCCCATCCCAGCTGACTTAGGGCGAAAAACAGAGGACACCATGGACAGGTCACCAATCTATCACAGGGCTACATATTGAGACAAACAATCACACTCATGGGCAATTTAGAATTATAAATTAACTTCAGCATAATTTTGGACTGTGGGAGGAAGCCAGAGTACTCAGAGAAAAACCACGCATACACAGAGAGAACATGCAAACTCCACACAGATCCCGGGAAGGCGGGGATTATGAATTTTTTTTGGACAGCGAGTTTGGACACATCAAATTTTTTTGACAGCGAATTTTGAACACACTGAATAATTTAATAATTTAATTAGTTTTAAAATTCTGAGGAGCTAAACTCAGACATTAAAAAAAAAAATCACATACAAAATTTTGATGCAAAAAATTCCTAAGTCAGAATTTCAACAGCCTTTAAAATTCAAAATTTGATGAGTCTGATTTGCTTTCATAGGGGATGCAAACAGAGATCGAGCTGCAAGGCAGAAGTGCAAACCACCAAGTGCAGTCCTATGAATGAAGGTACTGGACAAATCTGAAATTAGACCTAATGAATTTCTAAAAACAGTCAGTTGATCAATATATTCAACAGGATTCATCCCATGAAAAATTTTGGCACAGTCCACTTCATACATGCAAGATATTTTAGTGTGGACTAAAGTGCAGGACTTGACCACCAGTCAGCAAAATTGTTGTCTGCATGGCTAAAGTGTGTGACAGCTTCACTGCTCTTCTGTTTGAAATAATTGTGAACTGAACATCCAAGTGTTGGACTGCACAGGCAAAACATTTTGATAAAGCTATCACTGATTATACATTTGACTCAGTAATTAATTCTATCAGCACCACATTTGAGAACAGACCTACAAACAGTCCATCAGCATTTGGGGTTTTTAAATCTGCAGCAAAAAATGAAAATAAAAATACACTGAAAGAATATCACTTGTGTTTGAACTGCAGGCCTACATGGAGAACAAAAGTGCTGCAATTTTTATGAGTTCTCTGTAGTAACATGACAGTAAAAAATGCTCTGATACACAAAGAGTTTCTTAGCTGAAACCTTGATTTTATGTGAATTCTAAAGTGGGCTTAAATTAGATCCTCACAGTACTGGAAATACACCATTTTTGAAAAATAATAAGGTCAGGGCTGCACAGTGACTTGGTAGTTAGCACTTTCACCCTGCAGGTAGCCGATCCCTGGTGTGTGTCCCGGTCTTCCCAGGATCCTTCTGCATGGAGTTTGCATGTCCTCCCTGTGCATGCATGGGTTTTCGTCAGGCTTTTCAGCTTCCTTCCATGGTCCAAAAACATGCTGAGGTTAGTTGGTAACTCTAAACTGTCCATAGGTGTGAATACGAGTGTGATTGTTTGTCTCTATATGTAGCCCTGTGATAGACTGGTGACCTGTCCAGGATGTCCTCTGCCTTCGCCCTAAGTAAGCTGGGATAGGTTCCAGCCTCCTGCGACCCAAATGAGGATTAAGCGGTGTATAGATAATGGATGGATAGATAATAAGGGCCAATAAAATATACATCTAGAGATGCAAATCAAATCAGAAAAAACAACCCTGAAAAATAATTTCTCTTCAGCAACCTGTAACAAATTCATATTCCCTATTAAAAGAAACAAGGACTTAGTTCATATTACAAAAAACCTTTTTAAAAACCTTGTGACTAAAAAACAGACTTGATTAAGATGACATAAACAAACTCTTTTGCTTTCCTTTTTTCCTACAGGCAAGAGGAAAGAAAATCCACTCTCCCACTCTCTTCATCTTTCCTGCCAGACGTTTCCTGGTTCAAGACTCCTGAGATCTATGAAGTTTCACTTCTCACCAGATCCTCACACAGAACTGGAAGCAACAACAAACCACTTTTACAGATAGAATTTGGTTTGTGTTAATTCAGTCAAACGGGAGATGATTCAGCTTTGGGATCAATCTTGTTCAGACAGTAAAAACCCCTTTCACTGCGACACAGTCCAATAACACTCATGTTTGCTCAGTGAGAAGACACTAAAAGTGAAACAAGTAGTCTGGACCATCAAACTAAATATAAAATAAAATACTCTCTGCAGAGAAACCTCACAGCAGTAAACTGCCTCGAAAGTCAGTTACCACCTTCAGTGAAAAAAAGCCCATTATTGTAAAAAAAAAATACAAATACTGAATCACTATCATTTCTATCTGTGACGAACCTCCACTTGGACAACAGGTGTGCCAGTTCCGGTCGTCACCTGACTGAGCCACACCTGCAATCTAGTGGCTCAGCTGCACTTAATCTCCTCCCACTTCCATTTAAGGGCTCTCTCACTCTGACAGGAGCTGTTGTCTTCAGGAGCTCCAGCAGCATGTTTTTGGTTTGCGGCCTTAATGCACCAATTTGGGTTTTGCAATAAATCTTTTTTTTTTTTTTAAATCACCACATAGTTGTTGTCTCCTTGTTTTGTTTTGGCTTTTGGAGCCAAGCTGTAACATACTGCTGTTATTTATTGCAAGCAGATGCACAAGAAAGTATTGAGTTATAGCTTCATCAGGGAAAGACAGAAGCCAATCCACTTTTAGAAATTACAAACAAGTGTAAAGTCAGAAAAGTTGTCTCATGTTTATACAAAGCTGCATGTTTTAGGCACATTATATTTGTCAAAATTCTTAACTTAGATTAATATCAGATAACATTTTATGACAAATGGATGCAAAAAACTATGAAATTCCAAAAGGTTGTCATACTTTTTCTTGCCACTGTATATGATGCCGATATGAATTAGCAAATAGCAGCATCTCCTACTGCTGAGGGCTGTACTACAAAGTGAGATTAGTGGGTTAGCACAAATGTGGAGTTGAATGTGAGTTTTCAGTGTCACAAAAGTCGTTCTCTTTTTATCTGGCTGCACCTCCATGTTAACTGATGCTGTGGAGTTAACCAATGATGTGGAATTAACCTGGTCCAGAGCAGGTTTTGTTTGGAGTTTTCTATATAAATGAGCTGTAAGAAGCATCTCCCTTTAACTAAATTGCTTCCTGGTGATTATTTATGAGCAATACAGATTCTCAGCTGAGGGAGTATGTTTTATCTGTAAACCTATTGAGCTGTACGTTACTAAAACCACTGAATGATGCCGTGTAGGTACATTATCACACACTGTATGCATCGCGTCGCCATGGGTAAGAGACATGTATTTGGTTGGTGATGCAGAAATCGTGTAAATGGTTTTTTTGGTCCTGATTTGCTCTCAAATTTGTATACACTGCCGGTACAGCAGCTGATAGAACAGAGTTTATAAAATTGATCATTCTAGTAGGAGTTATTTCAGAGAATATTCAATCAGTAACATTAATTTCACTTTGATTTGGCCACAAATTCAACTGACTTCCTGCATTTTGAGACGGTGTCAGTCGTAAAAGCACTTCAATACAATGTCATGTTTAAATATATGAAGTTTAAAGTTTAATAGTTTTATTGTGCAGCTGTTAGAAATAAGCGGATGCACTGATTGGTAAAATAACAGCACTTTAATGCTTCATAAATTTTATCAAAACAACCAGTTAACTGGAAAAGAAAACCTGACTTAGTAGAGAGAGTTGGTAGTCACCTTTGTGATACCCATCATCTCTGACTAGGGTTATAGTTACTCCAGAAGGAACGCAGCAGAGTTATGTGACGATCACTGTTGGTTTGTTTGTCTGTCTGTCTGTCTCCCTGTCTGTTAGCAGCATCACTCAAAAACGGACTAACGGATTTGGATGAAATTTTCTAGGACAGTCAGAAAATGTCACAAAGACAAAGGGATTATATTTTGGCAGTGATGCAGCTTATAGTCTGGATTCATGGATTTGTTAAAGACTTCTGTATCATTGCGAGATAACGGCGAGGCATCACTGATGACAAGTGAATACTACGTCAGCTGCCTGCTGACGATAACATGAGTGCGACTAATACAAATCCATTGGAAATGTTACAAGGAACAATTAATTAACTTGTGGGGGTGTTTCCGAGTCCCATCAATTCCTGCCACCCGCAACATATTTAGGTCACGTGATTCGGTATCCGTACACAACTTACATATGCATATCAGCACAAGATCATGTTGCCTGTGGCTACATCTATATTAAATGGCCACATTCTAGGTTGCTGTGATTTCTGATTATCCATAACTAATAAACAAATGCTGCATTTTTATTTTTATTTTTTAAAGGCTGCAATTCTGGCACTGCCATATGGGGGAATGAACAGCCTTGGTGAAGTACAGCACTCAGAGTGCTGTTCTAGTTTTTGTCAAGCCAACTTACACAAAAAAAAGCCTGACTATGTTGAACTTGCTTCGTAGTATACTCTTCGGTCTGGTGCTCATCATGGCAAATGGCTATGGCCTACAGTAGATGTACCGTTTTATGTCCTGTTGGCAACAGTACTGCCATTTATGCATTTTTCTTACATTATCTAATAATACTAAGTCTCTCTGCACAGCAGTTCTGAATTTTAGTATGTTTCCTAAAGCACTTGTGCAAAGTTCCTTGGCAATTTTAGGCTGAACATATATTGTATGTATTAACTTTTGTTTCTGCTTACAGTACCTGAAAGCTAGCATAATGTAGCTGGAGAAGTCTGTGTTGAAAAGGTCAAACTGGTCAAGCTGCAACCAAAAAAGATGCCATAATATCACACCATACAATCTACCATCTTTACAGTCTGTTGTGCATTAATTTTCTGCGACAGCTGCTCCTAGAAAGCTGGTTTTATTCATTTTATATGTACACTAAATATGATTTTTTTACTTGTTAGTTAAGCAGTCTCCAACAAACTGAATGCATTTTAAAACATCTTAAAAGCAGCCAAGCTATTCTACTACATTAATTAAAGCTAAAAACAACAATGTACAGTGTTAAACTCCCTAAACTGTCGTGCGCTCCATTGTAAAGCTGACTGCAGAGGTAAAGCTGCCTTCCTTAGCCCTGGGGCCAGCTTATTCGCTGTCTGACGCTCTTTGTGGAGCTCCCTGGTTTGTGAGAGTTCTGCAGAGACATCCTTTCACTTCTGAGAGAAAGAGGAGAGGTTATACAACCTTTTGAGTAGAGCTCAGTCTCAGGGAATCTGGAGAGGAGAGATGACAGAGGAGGACGGAAGGTGCCCCTAGCTAATCTTCAGCCAAAAATCACGCCCACAACCCACCAGAAAAACAAGAAAAGAAAAAAAAAAAACAAGCCTCCACATTAGCTGAACGGCTTCTTGTAACCGAAAAGCTAAAGATGGTGTTTGTCTTGTTTGTGTAATAAACAGCTGCCAGGAGATTAGATGTGTGCGGGGGGGGTCCCTCTTTGATTTGTCTGGCATGCATAAATAATATCCTCATTTCCATTATTTGCCACATAATTCAGACAACTTAGCTAGCATCCCCATTTCAAGTTAGGAAAGCCTCAGGGCCACAGCATAGATTGAAGAACATTCACATGGTCAGAGGCTGAAGTAGAATTAGTTTGATTTCATCATTCTAAACCATCTGAAAAAATTTGAGGTAAAAATCTTAACCACCTCAAACTGAAAAAAAATTCTTCCATGCAGGGGCAGAAAAAATGATAATGTAACAATAGGCTAATTATTGGGTAACAGAGAAACTAATTCTGCTTGTGAAAGACTGCAGCGTTTATTACAACCTCACCAACATGTGCTACCTCACCTTCAAAGCACAGCTCCGCATGTTAAGATGAGCTGCTCTGCAAACGTACTCACCTGTTCACATGTGTAAACAATATCTTTCAGTGATCTGCTGTTACAGGTAACATGCAACCAATCCAATAGTGCTGTGGGCTGAACATTGCCTGAGACCACAGGGTGACTTGTATATCACCTACTTAACACAATAAGCACTGACTGAATCTAAGTTACTGGGCTCTGTGTGAAATAAAGATCCTTTTCTTCTGGAAGGAAGGGATGGAGCCCAGGATGGCAGTGTGGGACCTTCGCGCTCGTCCGTAGCGACCTGAAACTCGGCCGGACGACTCGTCATTACGATATCTACATTCTTGCTCGTCCACCCGGACGACCGCCACTCAGAAAGACATATTAAATGATTTCTTACCAATTTAAAACAACGAATAACTTCTCGGTTCTCAACCTGCAGGAGGCCGCCATCTTGTGTCATTGCGCATCGCTTTCGCGCAGGTTTCAGTTTCCGGTTGGGGTTCGTGTGGATGTTGAGCGATGTCGATTCCGACTCTAACCATTTATTTATATTTATTGCTTCGGTTCCCAACTTTCCTTAGGGGTCTCGCTTCGATCATTGAATGACAGTACAGAGGGGGCTATAATGGATAATGAGTTTCATTTCCGATTTTTCTTATTATTCGATGTTTGGAGGTTCGATTCCCACATCCCCACACAGGTCTCAGTTTGGATCACACAGGTTATTAGGGCAGACGCTTGGGTTTTGTTATCAAGGAATATTCTCAGGGATGATGTGGTCTTAGGACTTTTTTGGTATGACATTTTTGTGATATTTTTGTGCTAACTAAGAGACTTTGTGCTAACTATGTGGAGATACATACAGGGGGTGAAAAACCCCAAAGCTGCCAAGGACAGCTCTGAGTCTGAGGATGCTATAATATCTCATATTTGCTTATCAGAGATAAGTTTATTTCAATGTTAGACAGATGATACTAGTAATAATGTACCTAGCTGTTATGTTAAAAATTATCTCAGGATGATGATCTCAATGCTACTGGAGGACTTGATGCTACATTTAAATTTTCAATGTTATTTCTGTAGAGTTGCCATATTAAAAGTGATCATAATGATCTCAGGATGATGATCCAAGTCTTACTGGAGTGTAGTATTAAAGATACACAAGATATAATTAAAGATTTTTAAAAAAGTGACTTTTTAATCAATTTTATTTTTTGCTTCAACTAAAAAAAAAAACGCCGCGAATTACAGACGATCAGAAATTTGTACGGACTACCAAAAATTTGGATTTGGCAGGAGTTGGTCGTCCGTAATTTGCTGTACGGACGACCAAGGATGGGGTTACTAATATGCTTAAATTCAGCGGGTTTCCTGACTCTTGTGCATTTCAGAGCATGGTTAATCTTTTCCTGGAAGGTTTCATCAACACCAGATGCGTCTATTTCAAAAAACGTAAGTCTAAAAGCCGTCTGAGACAGAAGAAAATTATTACATAATTACACAGCTTTCATTGCTTTCTCAACCTGTAACAAGGAGAGCTTTTTAGTGAATTCATCTAGATGAGCAGTGTGAGCAGTGCATTTAAAAGGGAAAAAAAAAAAAAAAAAAAGATATGTTGTCCTCTTGACTTTTCACAGTGGCTGCTTTGCAATACAGCAGACACGGTACTAGATCCTTTAAACAACAAACAGGGAGGGAGCTTCAGTCTAACATTCAAACTATGTAAACAAGGAAGGACACGATGTTGCATGGCTGGTTTCTCTACAAAACTTCCCCCAAAGAGATGAAAAAATGTCAAGCCTGGTTCATACACTCCCATTCAAAAGTTTGGGGTTACTTAGAAATGTCCTTATTTTTGAAAGAAAATCTTTTTAATGAAGATAACATTAATCAGAAATACACTAGACATTGATAATGTGGTAAATGACTATTCTAGCTGGAAATGGCTGATTTTTTATGGAATATCTAAATAGGGGTACAGAGGCCCATTTCCAGCAACAATCATTCCTGTGTTCTCACGGTACATCGTGTTAGCTAATCGTGTTGAAAGAATAATTGATGATTAGAAAACTCTTGTGCAATCATGTTAGCACAAGAATAAAAGTGTGACCTTTCATGGGAAGCACTGAAATTGCCTGGGTAACTCTAAACTTTTGAACAGTCGTGTATATGACGGAGCTCTATGGAGCAGACTGACGTTGCTGCTTTACACCCATGTCATGTTAGCATAACATAGGGAAAAGGTAATTGATAAATAGAAAGGTAATGGCTAAATACAACATGACTCCTCCAGCTCAAACAAAGCTTTCAAAGTCTCAAGAGGAAAAACTTAATGTATGCAAATTGTCTTGATTGCAATTCCTTCCACTGCAAGTGCCATTTGATTGTTCAAGGAATGCAGAATTACTATTAGGTGAAGCTACTTAGAGGCATATGAAAGGAAGCAGCTTGAGACATCAAAAAGGTAAAACATGTTAGGGCTATGACATATTGTACCATCCATGATATAGAGGCATATTTTTTTTCCATATACATGGTGCAAAAGATAATGACATAGTTGTGTAATGACATGCTTGCATCCATAATGTGGGCATGTAATGTCTGCTTACAAAAAGAACATGCTGGCAGAAGCATCTCTGTGCAAAAGAAAGACTAAAGCCCTATTCGCACAGGACCAGTGGTGATTTGTAATAATTGCGGAGAATGTCTGATCTTAATCCCATGTGAATGCGCCATGTCTGTAAGTACAAATTCCACCGCAAACTACCTACCATATTTCACCAAACACCGATGTCCTGTGATTGGGAGGGTATTTTAGGTGCTGTTTTTTTTTTTTGTTGCGCTCCTTTTTCTACCCCTTTCCCAGTTGAATTATGGAGGATGCAGTGGAAATTGACAGCCTTTCAGGTGCAAATGCAGGAGTAGGCCTATAGACAACAAGGCAATGGAACATTCACAGAAAAGGCAAAAATCAGATCAACAAGAAGAGGGAAATTTGGGACGACACTGAGCTGGATGACATGCGTAGCAGCATGCGGTAAGAAACATTTTTCTAGGGCTATCTTCAACAGGCTTAATACAAACACCCCGATGGCCCATTATCCCGACAACGCTGTCCACTGTTCTCGAGTCACATTGCTGCTTTGACAGATTTACTGTTGCCATGACAACTACATACCACATTAACAGTGTGACATCATATCCGTGCTGTAATGTCAGTAAATTCGAGTAAAATACAGACTTTGCTTTAAATGTGAATAGAATGTGTTTCCTCAAACACGGCTTTTAGGAAAGGAGAAACCGATGAGCACGAAAACAGACAGCAGAGCTAATGTGGTGAAAGCAATGTGGAGTGAGTGAGTAAGTAGAGTGAGATTGTTGCATGTATTTTTTTTTTTTATTATTACCAGATGGATATTCAAATGAAAATAAATACATGTTCATTATCTGGTAGTTACTGGTTGTCAAAGATATATTACAAAAAGTTAAAAAAAAAAAAAATTTGTTTCAGTTAACACACCAAATGGCGAACATTCTGGAATCTTTGCAGATTTAAGAAACAAAAAAAAAAAACTAAACAGAACAAAAAGTAATCATTAATGTGTTTTCCAGGAGGTGAATTCCTGTGGTGTGAGCATCATACAAGCCCGCAGTGAAGCCACTGAAGTCTGACTTAGTGTGTGAGCTCACACTAAGCACCGACTTGCATCATTAACTCCACCTCTAGATTCGCAGCGGCCAGCAGAAAATTCACGGGATTCACGACTGTCACTTCTGGGAAAGGTTGCTGTCATTTCTCTTTGCTTCAATTCCTAGCATCCCAGATACAAACTTTATTCAGTTGTGACAGTGAGAGAAATTAATCGTTTCTTGCATTGCTCGATACATATGCCTCAACTCACCAGGTATTAATATGTGATCTGTATCTGCATACATAATAAATACATACTTAGTAAATATTAGCAGTAATAAGTAATAAAGAAGTAATACAATGGATTTTCGTTATCTCACTTGAACCTTATAAACAATCAGAACGAGTGCAGGTCAGGACAAGCAATCCAGCTATCGGTCTCTTCTTTCCTCCACTGTCAAGCTAACATTACCGTTTGTACCTGTAGCCTTGGAGGGCTTGCTTGAGTTTTGCTTGAGAATTTTTCCCCATCAAGAATATAGTCACATTGTATGGACTTCATTTAAACCTTCCTGAGATCTGATCCCAATGCATGCCTGACCACCTCTAACCGTGCTCTGGCTCATCCAATTGTATTGCACTGCACCTGCAGGCATGTTCCCCTTAACCAAATATAGTACACATACATAGATCACGTTAGTATAATCCGGACGGACAGACAGATACAACCACATGTAAATAGCTTTAATATTATTCACATTAACTGTAACTAAAGCTGCATATTATGATAAAGTATGGCTTGAGCTGCCCGTGCTTTCTCTGGTGCCAACGGACCAACATAAGGAAGGTTTAGTAACATATGTAGTAGGGCTGCAGCTATCAATTATTTGGGGCGGCTGTGGCTCAGGTGGTAGAGTCGTCCAATGATTGAAGAGTTGGCGGTTCGATTCCCGCTCACGCCTAGTCATGTGCTGTTGTGACCTTGGGCAAGACACTTTACCCGCCTTGCCTCCAGTGCTGCTCTCACACTGGTGTACGAATGCATGTGAATGTTGGTGGTGGTCGGAGGGGCCACAGGCGTGGATTGGCAGCCACGCTTCCGTCAGTCTGCCCCAGGGCAGTTGTGGCTACAAAGGTAGAGTGAGAATGTGTGAGTGAATTGTAGGTGCTTTGAGTGCCCAAAAAAGCACTATATAAATCTAATCCATTATTATTATTTAAGTAATCGAGTATTCAAATGGTTATTCTGGCGATTAATCGAGTTATTAGGCAGCCATCTGTGGTGTATTGTTTAAATAGAATATAATACAAGGGTATTGTACATATGTAGTATAATATAGGAGTAGTGTGTGTGTAGTACATCTATAGGATAGTACAGGGGTACTGTACAAATATATTATAGTACTGGTGTAGTCAACTAAAACTCAAAGCCATGGGAACCTCACATGTATTTAGTTGGTGATGCAGAAATCTCATAAACACGTTTTTATGTTTGGTTTGTGTAGACTGCTGGTACTGCAGCTGATCGAACACAAATTAGAAAACTGATCAGTTTTAGTTTTTATTACAGATTCAATCAGTAACATTAGTTTAATTTTGATTTGGCCACAAATTAAAGTGATTTCTTTCATTATGAGACAGTGTCAGATCTACATGCACTTCAATACAACATTATGTTTAAATATATGAAGTTTGATAGTTTTATTGTGCAGCTGTCTGTTAGAAATAATCAGCTGCACTGATCAGTAAACTCAATACATTGATCTAAAAAAAAAAATTATGCACTTTTAACAGTTTTCTACCAGCAGTCCTATCTGACAATTTCCAGTCGCAGTTTGTTTTTTTTTTACCATCATGAATTTTTATGTTGCCCATTGTTCTCCATTTAAACATATTGTTGACTGAAGCAGCTGCAAACGATCGATTCATTTTGTGCAGAAAATGAGTCAAATGATGCGTTAATCGCTCCAGTTTGTGTGGACGCGTTTGAAGCAGTAAGTTTGAGTTAACAAAGAAAGTTGAAAACCACTGTCATACCTGTTAACACTGACTGAGGTTTTAGTTTTTGTCAAGCCGACAAAACCAAAGCAAGTCTGATTATGCCAAACTGTCTTTGTAGTTCAGACCTCTGATCTGCTAAATGCCATAAACTCTAGAAAAGCCACGCTGGTTAAAATAGAAACATCCAATCAAATTTAAAATACCCTCATGATTTATGTAGTGATTATAAGTCTGGGTCCATATAGGATAAAGTCTGTGTCGAGACTTGGACTGTGGTTCACCAGTCAGTGATCTGGACATTAGTATGTAATTGAGTAAACAAAGCCTCAATTCCGAGGAATTTTAGTAATTGCTTTACTCAAGGAATTGTTTCAGCCCTAATATGTGGCAACAACATCCCTACTCTTAACCTTTTGCTCACCACGGTCACTGTTATCAAAGCAGCTGCACAGCGTTGTCATCACTATGTCCCAAAATGAAGCAAAGCAATATCTTGGTTTCTATGCAACAGATAAAAGCATTATTGCTTATAGATCTGCTTTTGTATTTGCATATTGAACTACTGCTCTATGAATCCCCCTCAAAGCATCACATAGAAAATCACTCATTTTATTAAAAACCAACCCAGTGGAATGTACCTTTCATTTATAAAGTCGCTGTAAATTTGAGTATAGCTATTACACGTAAGATTATTCCTCATTTCAACACAACTAAACTAATTCTTTGTTTCAAAGAAATATAATGTATTTCACAACTCTGACAGTGGTTTCATGAGTCTTAAAGCTTTTAATAATGAACACATGCAAGGAATATGCACAAAATAAGAGGTAGAGATGGTGAGACTCCTGCCTTGTCTAAGTGTAGAAAAATCAGTGTATGTCTATAAAATGGCAAAAAACAAAATTGATTAGATAAGTGCAAAAACCCTTCTGCAAACACAGAAGGCTTTGGTTTATTCATCCATTCATTCATGTATACCCAAAATGACAGCACAGCAAGGGAAGAATCATCTATAGCACGTATGCATACGGACATGTTTCTTGTCAAACAGCAAGTGAAGACTTCAGGACCAGAAGCTCAAAGGATTCAAACAAGGTGCAAACCTCTCTCTCAGCAACAGAAAGACAGATTATAGAAACAGAAACTACAGTGGAACAAAGTTCAATGGCCTGATTAAACAAAAATCTACCTTAATCTTCATTATGGTGAGGAAATTAGAATGAATAGCATGAGCATCGGCCCACTTGTCAAACTTGGCAATGCTTCGAATATGGACTGAAAATGTGCAGCTCCCAATCCAACCAACACGTCATTAATTGATGCTTTCACTGCTGACATAAAAGCACTCAACAAGGTGAATATTCTCACCTGGTCCAGTCAGTCACCTTATCGCCATCTGACTGAGCTGCATTCAACTTGTTCTAAGCCAGGCTAAATGCAGCCTTCTCTGCATTAGATGACCTGCAGGATCCCAACAGGCACACTTACAGGCAAAAACTAATTTTCTCCGCTTTTCTTCTAGTTGTTTCTAAAGGTTTTACATCATCTTATTCTGTTGAGGGCTGCACTGTGGTTCGGCTGTTGTCTCACAGCTAGAAAATCCTCAGTTCGAGTCCCAGCCCGCACCTGGGATCTTTCTCTGTGGAGTCTGCATGTTCTCCCTGTGCATGCGTGGGTTTTCACCTCCCACAGTCCAAACACATGTTGAGGTTAACTGGTGATTCTAAATTGTCCGTAGGTGTGAATGTGATCATGCTTGGTTGCATTTCTCTGTATGTGTAGCCCTGTGATAGACTGGTGACCTGTCCAGGGTGTCCCCTGTCTCCACCCTGAGTCGGCTGGGATAGACTCCAGCCCCTCCGCGACCCTGCAGAGAATTAAGAGGTCTATGGATAATGGATGGATGGAGAATTCTGTTGAAGCTGTGTGATCATATTGTTTACTATAAAACTACTTTGTGCTTTCACTATAACCAAATCTACCAAAAGGTACTGCCGCTTCATCTCATATCATAATTCTCAATTTTCAATCATGGGTCAGACGAAGAGACTGAGTTACTAATGCTGCTTTTTTCACAGAAGAAAACCAGCCAGCTTTACTATACCAGTTATCTTAAGCTCAGTGAAGCCAGATGGCCACAAGAGAGCCAGACTACGCTGAAGTGGCTTCACAGTACAGGCCACTGATCCATTTAATAAGGTTTATATCAATGTTTGTTTGTTTGTTTGTTTGTCTGACAGGGACAGAACAACAAACATTGTTACATTAACTGATGTCATGTTTATAGGTCAATAGCTGACAGCTAATTCACAGACCTGGTCCCTCACACATACAAACTACAGAAAATACAGTCTACAAAAGTTTACAAAAAATTACGCATACAGTATTAATAAAAATATATACATTAAAACAAAGAAATGTTCATCAGTGCTCACAGGTTTGGTTCGATTTGAGCCATTGTTTAATTTTATGGTTAAACTCTTTCAGATCTGTCAGATGTTTCAGTTCAGCAGGTAAAGTGTTCCAGATCTGTGGCCCTGTCACAGTGAATGCACTTTGTCCAAAAGCATTTTTACATTGGGGAATTCTACAGTCTCCGTTTGTTACTCCTCTTGTTATTATGCCACGACTCTGATTTCTTTGGATCATGCCTCTAACAATATCTGGGGCAAGACCATTAACACATTTAAAAACTAATTTTAAAAAGGAATATTTTAAGAAATTTTCAAAACTTAGATTATATTTTTCTAGAATTTTGCAATGGTGCCACCTCATAGGTTTTAGATCAAGCACTTTTAAAGCTTGTTTATAAAGGGAGACCACACCTGACAGAGCTGGCTGGTTAGCCTGGCCCCACACAGTGATACAGTATGAAAAATGGGACACAATCATCGAATGGAAGCACAACTTGGCTGCATTAGACGTCAGACAAGATCTTATTAGGCGAAAACAGTTTAAACTTATCTTAATTGTTTGTGTTAACTTCTTAATATGGGATTCAAATTTCAGACGGGAGTCCAACACTACTCCCAGATATTTTACTTGATCTACTCTTTGAATTATATTTTGATTTATGTGTATCCGGAAGTTGTCTAAGGACCTTGACATCAAGGAGAAACGCATAGACACAGTTTTGGAACAATTTAGAAAAAGACAGTTGTCCTCCAGCCACTGAGAAACCTTGACCATTTGTTTATTTAATAACTCTGCAGTTTTCTCTGTAGTCTTTGCTGAGACATAGATGACAGTGTCGTCAGCATACAGTTGACACTCAGTCTCAGTGCAGATAGATGGAAGGTCATTAATGTAAAGACAAAACAGAATAGGACCCAGAATGGAACCTTGTGGTAATCCAATTCTATATTGCTGAGGTTCCGATATACTATCATTGATCTTTACACTCTGTGATCTCAACTCCAGGTATGATGTAAACCAGCTGGGAGTTTGTTGTGAAAAATTTAGCTGTTTTAGTTTATGCAAGAGGACCTTGTGGTTGACAGTATCAAAGGCCTTGTGGAGGTCCAAGAACACTGCTCCAACCACGTTTCCCCTGTCCAGACTTTTTTTAATATTATCTATTAGGTAACAAGTTGCAAATTCTGTTGAATATTTTGGTCGGAAGCCAAACTGTTTAGGATGTAAAATATTGTCATATTCAAGGTAATCCATAAGTTGAGTTCCAACAACTTTTTCAAGAACTTTAGAGAAAATTGGGAGAATTGAAATTGGCCTATAATTACAGACTTGATCGCGATCTCCAGTTTCAAAAATTGGACTAATGACACTTTGTTTTAATTCTTGTGGAAATTTTTCACTCATGATAGACAAATTCACCAAGTGTGTTAAAGGTCCAGATAGAGAGTCTTTGTGTTTTCTTACAAAATCAGAATTTAATCCAAATAGATCTTTTGCTTTAGATGGTTTAAACTGAGGTATTATTTGTGTTATATTAGAGTTATTAGTTTGAGAAATAGAAAATGCACTTTCACTATGGTTTTCTGGTATCTCTGGGAGTTCAACTAGGTTAAAAGAAGCTGCTATTTGTTCCACTGATGTCACAAAGTAGGTGTTAAGGGAGTTTGCAATGTCCATATCATCAGTTATCAATTTGCCATCTACAATTAGTTGTGTTAGTGCTCTGTTGCCTGGCTTGGAATCTTTATTTGTAAGTCTATTAATGTGTTTCCAGATTAGAGCACTGTTACCTGCAGATTCGTCTATTAATTGCACAAAGTATGCAGTTTTAGCTTTTCTCAGTTCTATAACCACCTTATTTTTTTAAGTTTCTAAAAATTGCATTGTCAGTATATAGTTTGGTTGAGATTGCCTTTTTGCGGGCAAGATCTCTTTGTTTCATTAATTGGCGAATCTCAGAAGAAATCCAAGGTATTGACTGCCGTTTTTTCCTCAATTTAATGGGTTTTGTGTGCTTCTCAATTACTTGCACAATATCGTTTGTCATCATGTTGCAGAAATTGTCTAAGTCATTTACTTGGAGTGTTGGCTCCCAATTTATACTGCGCAAGTCACTTTCAAGTTTGAGCATATCATTTTTTCTAAGTCCTTTTGAAAATTTATGCTCTACATTTTGGACCAAACACTGCAGACGTTTCTTTGTCAGTTTTCTTAATAGTAATGTCATATTATGGTCAGATAATCCTGTGATAAGATTATATGTTTTTATCACACGCTCTGGTTTATTTGTGAACATAAGGTCTATTTGTGTTTTACTTGTTTTTGTTAATCTTGTTGGGCCGTCCGTTTTTTGATGAAGTTTATATTTTGATACCACTGCTTTCAGTTTTTGTTTCTCGCCAATTAATGTTGAAATCTCCAAGAATAATTATTTCGCCATCACCTTTCAACTGTTTCACCGTGTCATCCAAGTTACCACAAAAATGTGGGTTATAATATTTTGAAGAAGATGGTGGGTTATATAAAGTCAGAATTTTAAAATTCATTCTTGGTGATAAAACATTTTTTAAAACTAGACATTCAATATTACCAGTTTCCACTTTAACTTCTGTACACTTAAAGGTGTTTCTAACGTAGGTTAAAACACCACCTCCACTTCCTTTTAATCTATCTTTACGAAAGCAAACATATCCTGGAATATCAATCATTTGCGTTGCAATACTAGAGTTCAGCCACGTTTCACTTAAGGATAAAAAAATCCAAATTTGAATTAGTGAGCAAATGTCCAACCTCCTCCCGCTTTGGGATTAGACGGCATATATTCAGATGGCCTCCGAGAATACCTCTACGTTTGCAGTCAGGATCCCAAATCACTTTAGCGTGGTTAACTGTTTGGAAGTACCTGTATTTCTGTTGCATTCTCTTGGTCCGCTTGGGCTGCTGATGGTTCCTGTTTTGAAGTTGAGAAGTCAATGTGTTCTTACCGCTGACATCCACTTTGCCCACGGTGTCCACCGGAGAAGTCCCGGCAGAACACGTCAAAAGTGTGCCGCCGATCAACGCTACACCAGTAGCCACAGAACACTGTCGTGTGGCTCGCACCGCCGGTTCCACGTCACGTGTATAATATTGAGTCACTGAAATAGCATGTCTTTTCCCAACAGTGTGGAAATTATTGTCTGAAATGTTGAGATTATGTCACAGCATCTTTTCCTGAGAACTCAACACGACTTTTTCCTCATCCTCAGCAGATAAACCCTCTTTGGTACATTGATTTCATCATCCGGCAGTGATGCAGAGCAGTTTGATGGGCAGAAATTGGGGGATTAAAACTAGCAATCCATCACATACAGTCACAGTGGCAGCCACTATCTACCAGGGAGGACAGCAGCATGAAAAGCTCTCCAAAAACAAAGAAAAAAAAATCAATTAAACTATCCAGATAAAGACAAAGCCTTATTCTCCAGACTGATAATGAATTAATTAATGAATCAGCACAAGGAGAAGCAGGACTTAAAGCACTGGTTGGAGTCAAAATGAAAACTTCAATAGTCTCAAGCTGGATCTCAACTTTTTGTCATATAGCGTGACATGGGTCTAATACTTAGATTTTATACGTGTGCACAAATAAAACTCCAATGTCCACCTTCTGTCAGAGCAGATTCATTACTCATACACACGCTGAACAAAAATGCCTTATCTGCATATTGATGTTAAACACCACTCGACACTTGTTACAAGTTTCCCAGCAGGATGGGAGTACATGGGAGGTCTCTAGTCAAAACAATCTTCCTTGCTTTTTTGTAGGCAAGTGGTCCAGCATGCCCTCTCACTTAGAACAAATGCATTCATGTGACTCAAACATGGGCAATAACAGGGAGTACTACTCATCAAATCAATTGAGCAGCCCCTTAAATGTGAAGCGGCCAGGAACAATGCTTTAGTGCATCCTGCAGTCCAATTCAGCCAATGCAATGCAAGACATGTTAAAAAAAAAAAAAAGCACTTCATGCACAGCTATGTCAGCCTCATGTCAAGCATAAAATACAGGCACTTATGGATTTATGTTCATATACAACACAATAATCAAGAGACGTAATATTAACCCCAGTGAAGTAAATGTGATGTTCCAAAGCATTTTAAGAGAAACAAAGTGTCATCAAGTGACAGTTGCATGCAGTGGCTTAAAATACAAACGCTGATTATACTCAGCTTTCATGAAGAACAAACAAAGTGGATTAGGAAATTAGATGGGCTTAAACAATTACTTCTGCAAATGGAGCAGGAGTTGTTTGTGACAAGGTGCCCATTTTTTTTTTATGGAAAACCCTGATGCCCCCTGTTCAGTCAATTGTCTTTACCAATTTTCCATATTTCTTTCAGGTTTACTTCAAGTTATTATCGCCATAGGTGGTAAGAGCATAAACATGTAGTACAACTGGCTAAATGACTTAGAATTAAACAGGACTAAAGTATGTTGCATTCAGTATTCACTTTGTAGGCCTTGTTTAAGGAGCATCTTACAGCTGCATCACAACGGTGGCCATAACACTCCAAGAGTGTTTTGGTACGGCACGTAGCTGGAAGTAAGAGAAAAATCCACATGAAAAGTGGGTATTTTGTTGACCTGCAGGATTAGTGGTGGATTAAAAATATGCCGAATTGGTCGGTGGGTCCTTTTGATCAGAAACAGATGTAAAGTTTTGCTGTTTGCTTTGTATGTTTTGCCAGATAAAGGAGTCAGGGTTCAACTGACACATTTTCACTACAAATTAGCAAGTGGTCCCTCAGGTGTACAGGTGTATGCTGCCCCGGTGTGCGGCAAACACTAACCTTCTGCTGCCGCCGGGCCATGTCGGTGGGCTGCTTGGCATTGAACGGGTAGGCAATGCAGCGCAGAACGAACACATAGATCTGCAGTTTAATTTTTCTCTCCTCTTCCTCCCTCTGGATCAGCTCCCGCTCCTTCCTTTCCTCCTCTTCGCCTGTAGTGTCGCTCTCTTTGGTATCTTTGCCGGGGACGCCTCCAGATACGGCCGTCTGCCGCTTCTTGCCACCCCCTCGGTGGCTGCTGTCCACCTTCCCGACCGGGGAGGCAGACGATTTTTTCGGAGGCTCTTGGACAACTTCTGGGTCGGTCTCCCCGCCAGAGTCTTCGCTGGAGGACGGGTCCAGCATGGTGCGCAGCGGTCAAACTCTGGCTCAGTTTCGGCTTTAGTTTGTTTTAGTCGACGTGGCGCTAATGGCTGCACTTTACCGACAAGCAGTGTCGCTTGCTGCGGTTTGTGGTGCGTCTGAATCCACGACCTGTGAAGAATGTCGGTATTTGAGGGGAGTGCGGAAGGCGGAGTTTTCGCAGTTAATAAGCGGAGGTTGTCGTCGCGTGCACCTCGTTCCGTCACACCAGGATGAATGTGTCGGTATGGACCTGCGCGCGGCCGTCACTCACTGCACGGAGCTCGTGCGCTCTGAGCGCTGAGCACACAGGTGAGCAACCTGTAGCTGCACCAGAGCAGAGCACAGAACAAGACGTCTCACTCTGACGGACTTTCACGGACCACAAAACTCTACAAACACTGCAACCACAGGCCGAGCTCCGACAGAAAAGAAAACTCGAAAAAAAGGCAACAAAGTCATTAGTCTATCATCTGTTTCCATGGGTCTCCAGTCTGACTACTACTCTGTGCTTAAAGTGTATAGTTTGACATTAGAGTTAAAAGCCTACTTCATCACTCACTACTAGAGAGTTCCAAACCACTTTTGTACCAGTAGCTAGAAGCAGCAGCCAAATAGCTTGGCACAAAGACTGGAAATGGATTTTTTTTTAAAAACAACTTAACTTTACAATGATTATGTCTGACGTGTGTTTTAGTATTTCGATGTATTTTGTCTTTTTTTTATTAAGTGTGATATGTCTTCTTGCACAGACAATCTTTGAGTGGAAAAGGAAGCAACATGTTTAACTCACACTTAGCCAGAGAACTGAAAGAGCAGAAAATTTAAAGATACAGAACTGACAGTAACAGTAGCCTACCTTAAGTAACTTCAATAATGTTGGTATCGTCATTAGATTTAATAAACAAGCATTTCCTCCTATTATTTACCCAAAAATGATAGAAGCAATTTGAGTCAATAGAATCAGCAATGGCAGACAATTTAACCCTTTAACCTGCGGTCAATTTTCCCCTGAAATTTCTACTGAAGATGTACAGAAAGTAAATTGAATGCTGTTCTTGAACTGTTTGGAGTACAGGCATGGCTGGGGTCTCCTTTGAAAGCTGACAACCTGCATTGTCACCCAGTGCAGTCAGAATTACTCTAGGTGCTACTGACACAGAGTTATTTATGTTGGAACACACTGAATTAGGAGGAATTTTATTCACGCCTAAATTTTTTCCCTAATAAAACACCTGAAAATTAGTGTGGCAGCACTGTGAGAGCTTGAAACACAACAAGGCAACAGCCTGGGGTCTTACATAGTTCAGGACAAAATTTCAGAGCAAAACTACAAGAAATGAGTGTTTCACACATGTTTTTGTACTAATATGCCCAATTATGTCAATTTTGGACACCCTATGTACACCCTGTGAAAAAATGGTATATGGTCGTTTATTAGCCCTTTTTCACACTATTTTCACTCCAAAAACTCATAAAGAACTAAATAAAATCACTTCAGATAAGCTTCAGTGTGGATCTTGATCTGAATCAGAGGCACAGACGGAGACAGAGAAAAGCAGCCGCAGCAGGAGAGCCGGAGGTGTGAAAAGTCACACTGGGCCGCTAAAACCCGCCTCTCGGCTATTCAGCAAGCTCATTGGCTACATGCCCTGTCAGTCAAACGTTTCCTCCGGCGTCATTTTGCTCTGAATTTAGTGAAGAGATGAGAGTCACCAGATCCATCGGTCTCGGCAACGGCTGGCTGTTCCGGGTTCGGAGCATGGCCGTAGCCAGGTATGAGGTCAGCGAGGTCCGGACCTCACCTATTTTTTCCGAGTTTTTTTTTTCGCCAAATATGCCCAACTGAATAAAACATAAACTCATAAAAACTTGAAACCTCTCTGTGAAACGTGCTTGTAAATTGTAAATTGTGGTAAACATCCATGGGCTTTGTGTTCTGTTTGTGCCTGTGTGCGTGTTGCGGTGAAAAGCTGTTTGATCAGCTGATGCACGTACCCGCAAATGCGCCCTGTGACGCGCTTGGCAGTGGTCCAAACCCCGTTCAAAAACTAGTGTTTTTATTGTTAGCACTCTGTAGACCACATCCCCGCCCATCTACACCAAGGTGACCACAATATATTATTTTAGATAATTCGGCACTAGTTCGGCCTGTCAGATCATCTGATCAAAGAGTTTAATTACTTTTATCCACAGCCGAGAGCGCGTCCAGCGCTTTTTTTTTTTTTTTTTTTTTTGATGAGCGCCTGGCTCATCAGACAACATACAATGTATGTTGAAGATATTTCTAACCTTGCCAGTGACGACTTGTGCCTGTGAGAGGTCATTCTCAGCCATGCGAAGACTTAAGACATGGCTTAGATCTACCATGTCCAACGACAGACTGCCAGGCCTGGCGATGATGCATGTACATCAGAAAGTGGAGGTGAACCGGGAGAATATCCCTCGACGGTGGGATGCCTCTGGTCACAGGAGGATTCAGCTAGCCTTTGATGTAAAAAGTTGATTTGTTTTTTTGAAAAAAATATACATTTTTGTTTGGAAAATGCTGATTTCACATAATTAAAAGATATTTAAACAACAAACATCTTGTGTGACTTGTAGCCTAAAAAATATATATAAAAATAAATATTTTTTAAAAACATAGAAAAATTTTCGGCGCACGCTTTGCGCGCGCATCATGGACCTCACCTATTCCAAAATCCTGGCTACGGCCCTGTGCATCATCGCCAGGCCTGGCAGTCTGTCGTTGGACATGGTAGATCTAAGCCATGTCTTAAGTCTTCGCATGGCTGAGAATGACCTCTCACAGGCACAAGTCGTCACTGGCAAGGTTAGAAATATCTTCAACATACATTGTATGTTGTCTGATGAGCCAGGCGCTCATCAAAAAAAAAAAAAAAAAAAAAAAAAAAGCGCCGGACACGCTCTCGGCTGTGGATAAAAGTAATTAAACTCTTTGATCAGATGATCTGACAGGCCGAACTAGTGCCGAATTATCTAAAATAATATATTGTGGTCACCTTGGTGTAGATGGGCGGGGATGTGGTCCACAAAGTGCTAACAATAAAAACACTAGTTTTTGAACGGGGTTTGGACCACTGCCAAGCGCGTCACAGGGCGCATTTGCGGGTACGTGCATCAGCTGATCAAACAGCTTTTCACCGCAACACGCACACAGGCACAAACAGAACACAAAGCCCATGGATGTTTACCACAATTTACAATTTACAAGCACGTTTCACAGAGAGGTTTCAAGTTTTTATGAGTTTATGTTTTATTCAGTTGGGCATATTTGGCGGAAAAAAAAAAACTCGGAAAAAATAGGTGAGGTCCGGACCTCGCTGACCTCATACCTGGCTACGGCCATGCTTCCATCCTTATCCTTTATCACCCTAACCTGCTGCATGTCCTTCCCATCTGTCTCTCTGCCTTGCCAACCTGTACAGATCAGTCTCTCCCTCCTGTCCAACCTAGCATACAAGTCATTGTAAGCCCCTTGTTTGGCTTTTGCCACCTCTACTTTCACCTTGCGCTGCATCTCCCTGTACTCCTGTCTATTCTCTTCACTCCTCTCAGTGTCCCACTTCTTCTTAGCTAACCTCTTTCTCTGGATCCACTCCTGCACCTCCTCATTCCACCACCAAGTCTCCTTATCTCCTTTCCTTCCAAATGACACACCAAGTACTCTCCGACCTGTCTCCCTGATCACATTTGCTGTAGTTGTCCAGTCATCTGGAAGCACCTCCTGACCATCCAAAGCCTGTCTCAACTCTTTCCTGAAAGTCATACAACACTCTTCCTTTTTCAGCTTCCACCAGTTGGTCCTCTACTTTGCCTTTGCCCTCTTAATCTTCTTCACCACCAGGGTCATCCTACACACCACTATCCTATGCTGTCTGGCTACACTCTCACCTACCACTACTTTGCAGTCACTGATCTCCTTCAGATTACAAGGTCTACACAAGATGTAGTCTACCTGTGTGCTCTTACCCCCACTCTTATACCCTATGTTCCTGCCTCTTCTGGAAGAAAGTATTCACTACAGCCATTTCCATCCTTTTTGCAACATCAACCGCCATCTGTCCTTCTGCGTTCCTCTCCTGGATACCAAACCTGCCCATGACCTCCTCATCTGTTTCCTGCACCAACATGTCCATTGAAGTCTGCACCAATGACAACTCTCTCACTTCTAGGGATGCTCTGCATCACTTCATCAAGGTCCAACCAGAATTTCTCCTTCTCCTCCAGCTCACATCCTACCTGTGGAGCATACCCACTAACAACATTGAACATCAAACCTTCGATTTCTAGTTTCATGCTCATCACTCGATCTGACACTCTTTTTACCTCCAGGACATTCCTAACAAACTCCTCCTTCAAGATAACTCCTACTCCATTTCTCTTCCTATCTACACCATGGTAGAACAACTTGAACCCTGTTCCTAGACTTCTAGCTTTACTACCTTTCCACCTGGTCTCCTGGACACACAGTATGGCCACCTTTCTCCTCTGCATCATGTCAACCAGCTCTCTACCTTTTCCTGTCATGGTTCCAACATTCAAAATCCCTACTCTGTCCTCGACTCTTGGTGTTCCTCTTCTCTCTCTTCCTGCGAACACACCTTCCTCCCCTCCTTCTTCGACCAACAGTCGTCCATTTTCCACCGGCACCCTGTAGGTTGACAGCACTGATGGCGGTCATTGTTAACCCGGGCCTGGACCGATCCGGTATGGAAGTCATACATTTGATTCGCATGTTTGATTTGGCCAAAGTTTTACGTCAGATGCCCTTCCTGACACAACCCTTTGTATTTATCCGGGCTTGGGACCGGCACAATAAGACACTGGCTTGTGTCCCCTTGTGGCTACATTCATTTAACAAATATATATATATTGAATCCTTATTTATTCACCCACCTGCCTGTTTGCCTGCTGCTTGGGTTCTACACGCCAGTCTGTGACACTCCTTCAATGAAAGTACTCTGAATTTTTGTATAACTAATCTTCACCTTCTTACAAAGGATGTTTTTTTGCTATGATCTTCTGCTTCACCCTAAAAATGTTCTAGTTGCCTTATGATAAGTACCTTCAGTTTCACAATGTTTCAGTCCTAAATTTAGGCCACCAGGTTGTGAAAAATCCTTTACATTCTACTTCAGTAATCTGAAGAAGTGTTCACAGAGGCCATCAGTCATAAAGGTGTGTTTTTTGTTTTTTGTTTTTTTTTTTTTACAATTTTTCAAAGTTGCTATGAATAAAACTTATCTACAAAGTTAGATACTTATAGACTACTAATAAAATGTAAAAAATAAAATTGTTAAATGTTAACTTCAACCTATAAAAGTTTAATAAATAGTGCATCATCATTTTGATATCTTTGTTTGCAGAAAATAAACTTTATGTGAAGAAGCACAATCTTTCAGATCTTAAACATCAAAATAAAACTACACTTCACAACTGTCAAAATCAGGATTTAAATGAGTAATGAACTATTAGTAAGCAAGAGTTTGAAATCATCCAATGTCTGCCTTTGATATTCTAGAGGAACGTCACATCAGTCACTACCAAAAAGTAAAGTGTGAGTGTGTGTGTGTCCTATGAATGGAAACTAAAATGAATCCAGGTACCGTCCAGCTGTAGGTTAGGGCTGTCTTGACCAGCATGCCCCCCAGTGTTATCCTTCAGGATCTGCTGAAGAACAGCGTCCACCATGGGCATCATCATGGTGACAGCTGAGGTGTTATTGACCCACATGGAGAGGAAGGCACAGCTGGACATGAAGCTCAAAATCAACCTGGAGATGACAGCATGGTGGTCAAAGCCATCAACAACATGTGCCTGTACACACAATAGCATTTTTTGTTTGATACACTAAGGTGTGAAGAAGGAAGCTGTGATATACACTATCATTCAAAAGTTTGGGGTCACTCAGACAATTTCTTGTTTTCCATGAAAACTCACACTTTTATGCTTGTGTTGTGACTTTTTTTACATTTTATTGTTTTGAGTGTTACAGTTTATGTGATTATTAATTGAATTAAACATGATTGTATATTATTCCAAAAGTTTGATGAGATATACTGTAAAAGCCACCACTAATGTTTTATTTTGAAAAAACGGAAGTGTTTTGTGAAGGCGTCTGCCTGGAACTGTGCTACGTTGTGTCGCCGTATGGACTTTTACAAATGAAACGGGAAGTTCAGGTCGCTCGATTCAATAAAAACTGAACAGCAATGTTCACCAAAGACATCCGAGCCTCCGTCATGATTCAAGAAGCTTTCACTACGTGCTAACATAATTGCACAAGGGATTTCTAATCATAAATTCGCCATTCAACATGATTAGCTAGCACAATGTAGCATTAGAACACAGAAGTGACGGTTGCTGGAGATGTTCTTCTGTACCCCTTGTCAAGTGGGGCCTAGTTATTTGAGATCCCAGGAGCAACCACTACCTGAATAAAAGCTTTAAGCAGATGAATAGAAAGATTAAATGAGAGCTATATAAGTTAACCACATGATTATGCTTATGCTTGATGCAAGAATGATTTTAATAGGCTGATATATATTCTGAAAATGATGATTGCTATAGAAGAGAATGATTTAAAATGAGTTATTTGATCATGCTAAGAAGAATGATTTAAAAAGTGATTCAGTGTAACTAAATGAGTTTTGAATGGAAGTAATCTGTGCTGTTCTGAGCTGTGTGCAGGGCAAAAAGCAGAAGTCACCATGACACTGCAGAAAGGAGGACATTGAGGAAGTTCTGTGGCCAAATATGGTCTTGGCAACATGTCTCAAGCAATGTGTGTGTGTGTGTTAACAACAGAAGGTGGATGCTGTGTACTTGCTGGAAAAACATGATTTCTGTGTAACTGATGTATGTGTAATAGGAAGAAGGTTGTGTCTTAAACCTATGAATTAATTAATTGGGCGTACCTACTAGTTAGAATTGTGTGTGAAAATGTGTATGTGCTAAGCTGAAGTCGAGCTAGGGTATAAAACCCAGAGTCAGAGACACTGAATTCGGAGTTCTCCCCCGGAGGGGGGAGATGCTGCTCGCCGGAGCTGCAAGAGATGCTGCTCGCCGGAGCTGCCGGAGAGCATTGCCAAAGTTCTGGAGAGTCGACACCAGACCTTTTTGCCCAAGAGACGTGAAGACAACGCAGGACTTAGGCTCCAGAGTTCGCTGAGAACATCGTTGGAGGCAAAGTCTTTTTCTGACTTTGTTCAACAAGCGAGGACCACACTCTGCCAGACGGAGAGTCCTGAGAGGTCTACAGTTACCCTACAGAGATGAAGAGAGGCAAGCACCTACGACATCCAGAGAGGCGCAGGAGGCAGCAGCAGAGGGCTGCTCCACTCCAGGGGCTGGAGGACCCAGTGACCCACCACAGCCTGATGAGACGGGGGCTTTCCACCACCACCATCCGACTGGGAAGACAGCTGAGACGCCTGCACTTGTGTTCCAGCTGCTGCTACAAAAGATAACTGCCAGAGCAACGATTGGCTTTCGGGACCTCTCCACTCTCCCTGCCTAAGAAGAACACCCTCTGCCCACAAAGAAGACTTCGTACCAAGTCTGCTGGTCCACGGAGGAGTTCAACTAGACGCAGGTCAAGACCGGGCGTGGCAGCTAAGGCCTGGCTGTCTGCTCTCTCTCCTAAATTTACTAATTAGAGAAGATTCTTAGGTACGCTCAGCTTAGTTTAGTTTAGTTTGAAATAATCAGAAATAATTAAATTGTTTAATCATGAATTAATGCTGTGCCCCTGCTAATAATTGCTTAATAAAACGCTATATTGCATTTAAAGAGAAGTCTAATGAAATTATTATGATTCACCTATTCTGCATAGTGGTAAAATGTTAAGCTGATTGTGTGCATTAAATCTAATGGTTCTTAAAGGTTACTTTAATCCAACTAGTTATTTAAACATTACCCCTGAGGTTAGTTTTCCAAACCTCTAAAACGAACCTAGGAATATCAACAAGTGCCACAGTTTTAAGAGGAAAGCTGTCGTTAACAAACATGGTCAATAAATCAATTCTACTACTTAGGAGGGCTGCTTAGTGAGAGAGTATTTATTGAATTAAGAGGGGTAAGACGTTTGGAAGAAGACAGTTAGGACCTAGGCGAGTATTCCTCGACACCAGCTTAATTATTCTGCTGAAACCTGTTAGGTGGAATACTAATAGGCAGATAGAATCTAACCCTTTAAACGGAGAGCTGGTCCTGATCTAACCTGAGGCAAGGGTTAAAGAAGGCTATACTGACTGACACCCTATATAGATATGGAATCGGCTGTTTCAAGCTGGAACAGTCATTGACCACATAAACAACGTCTCAACTGTATTTCTGATTATTTTTTTCAATAATAAGGACATTTCCTAGTGACTCCAAACTTTTGAATGGCAGTGTACATCTTGGAGGGACAACTAAATCAGAATAAAATAAAGCAGAAAAATACAGCAGGAAAATTGCTTTAGTGCTCAAGATTGTGTAAACTGTAAAATTAAACAACTACTGCAGAAAGAGGACAATCCTATGATATTCAGTGGAGCATTTAGTTTCTGTACGAACATGTTCCTCTCACTAATCAGAGCACTGTGTAGAGGAAGATGTCTACAATAGAGTGGACTTCTGATAACACTGTCTTCTCTCTGAGTACATGTCAGCTGTACAGTTCCACTCTCAGGACTGAGATGGCCTCAGCAATGAGATTTTGAGCTCTTTGCTTTTACTCCTCCTATACATCCTCCATGTATCCTCCTCCGGATATCTGTAGGAATCTCCTTTGCTGTTGTTGTGGTTGCCATGCCAGCTAGCAGGTCACTGCTGTAAACACTGTGAATGTAGAGTTGCTGGGCAACGGTAAGGAGATGACAACATGGTAGAAAAATAAAGCAAAAACTCCCCACTCGCATGTTCAGAGATTGCCAGCTTGGAAAACATTTACAATGATAATCCAATCAAGTGTGACAAAAAGAAACAGACAAAAAATAAAAAGATGAGCAGGAGCAGCTGTAATAGGATGCATGAAAAGTAGAACATGTTCACAACTATACAAGAAAAAATTATAAGAAATATATAAGCAAGGGCATCAGTTTGTTTTTAAAAGTGGGGGGGATGGAGACGGGTGGTGCTCACCATGCAGGGTTGACTCCCACCATAGTGACGAGCTTTAGGGCGATTCTCTGTTGGAGGCCCCACTTATCAATGGATGTGGTCAGACAGATGACACCCATCAGCAGTAAGTGGAAGTCTTTAAAATACTCCTTTGCCACCTGCAGCACAAAAACTTTTTTTTTTTTACAAGAGTTACACAGTACAAGCAGAGTGCAACAAAGGGAGAAGAACAGTTTCTATTTTAACTCACTTTCTAAAGAAAATTTGCAGCTTTTGTACTTAAAATGAGGAAAATACAATAGAGTAATGAACATAACACAACTGCTAAATAAAAAAATCACAAAAATGACAAGCACACACACAAGCTGATACATATTTAACCATTACTTCAAAGTAGCCATTGAAAATTCAGCAGCATTTCAACTAATCCTCAAGTATCAGTTAATGAATCTGTTACTCTTATTGTCCAAAGGAGCATTAAGGTTATCAAATTGCTATTTTTCTAGTTAGTTAATCCTGCATTTTACAAAATATGTGTGTGGATAATCTGAGGCAAAACAGGTGTGCTGTGCAAGAGCGGAACAGTTACACTACCAAGCATTTTAGTAAGTGCCAAATGTTGCCAAGCAATACAATCAGGCTGAAGGTTTAATTTTATTTGAAAGTTAAAGAATAGTTCTGCAAGCTAACACTCATATTGACTCACACTGGAAGAACTCATGATGCCAAACATGGGGAAGAGGATGGCGGGAAGCAGTGCAGTCATGGACAGAGGGATTGCCTCTGTCACCCAGTATGTTGCCATCAGCAGCAACACAAAAGCACATTCTGCCTCCTGACGGTAGAATAAAACAGACACAGTGCTGTATTTCTATGTTAGATCACAGAGAAAGAAAATAAAAAAACTGCAGTCACTTCATCAGTTCACCAAGAGAAAAAAATGTAGCAGAAATTGATACTACTGTTTTTTTTAAAAATGTTTGTAAAACAAATAGTAAAGTACTGCTATGGAAAGAAATGACACATTTTTGCCTAATTTTGCTATGCTACATTTAAGACATTATGAGTTCCTGCTTCTTTTACCCATGGCTGCACTGTTTCCACTGAGGTGCAGGACTTTATATTGCAGGGAAAAATGAGTACTGTTATGATTCCTGCTCCAGCCCCTGTTCTTCTCCTTCCTTCGCCCTCCTTTCTCCCTCCTTCTTCCTGTTTCTGTCTCTGTCTCTCCTATATCTCTCCTTCACTCTTCCCATGTCATCTCTCTCTCCTTGTCTTGTCTCTCTGGCTCCCTCTGTCTGCATCTGTTGGTCTCTGTTTCTTTTTGCCTGTCTCACCCATAGATATATACAAACACTAGATGTCTCAAAGCGGAGTCGGCAGCGTCGTCACTTGGCGGCCATCTTAGGACAGGGGACTGCTCCGGCGTGTTGTACTGTAGTCAGTGGTAAGGTGGATGATTTCCTCACTTTAACACTCATAACTCGCTCAATTCTTGATTGATTTACAAACGGTTTAGTTTATTACAAACCTTATTAACGTGGCTATGATTCAGGCTAAATGTTGAAATCGCAGCTTTTCGTTTTGAAAAATGCGGCATAGTTGTGTGTCTTTTCTGCCTGGCTACTCAAGGCTGAGAACACAATCTGATTTTCAATTATTAGGTTTTCCTGAGACCAACGTTTTTTGAGAGCTAATCTTTAGGCGAAATTACATTCTTTGTGGTTGTATTTATTTGTTTGTTAAGAGACTTTGATTGGGACCTTAGACTTATTGTTTGTATATATTTATGCCTGGATTAGTTAGCCTGCAGCCGAGATGCATTGTGGGTAATGTAGGCACCAGGTTCATGAAAAGAAAAGACAACATTTGTTTGTTGTGCATTGATTTTGGTTGAGCTTTGTTTTTATCTGTGCATTAGAAAGTTGATAGTAATAAAGAAGTGCAATGCTAAATATTAAAATTACATTTACATCCATTTTTGCTGAAAAAAGATGATATCTGTGTTCATTTTTTATTTTTTTGCAGTGGCAGCCTGAAGTTTAGAGAAGTGGAAGGTCCTTGCTGCAGTCCTCAAACCAGCAGGATAAAATTCTGAAGATTACAATATAAGTTTAAACCATAAATTAAGAATAGTTAGACACAAAATAACCTTTGACTAAAAAGACAGCCAGCAGACAAGATTTAGAAATAAATGAATTCAAAAGCTTAACATGATACTGTGCAGCCAGTTAGAGATATTGGTCATCAACCTTTAATCTTGTTTTTTTTTTTTTAAGAAGGCTAGATTAACTTAAAAATTGCCCACTCCATTGTTGTACCTTCAGTTGGTTATGGGACACTGCAAAAATCCTGGAAAATGATTTCATGAAAAGAGTGGGAACCCTGTTTTTATTTTTCTTTATTCATTATTTATTTTAGTTCAAATGTCATTATTTGTTGTTTTTTTCATTTTAGCATTACTTTTTCTTATTTATTCATCATCATTTATTTATTTTGTCTATTTGAATATTGTAAATATTAAAGATTGACAGTATAATATCTGTGTGTATAGCTATTTCTTTATTACCTATCTATTTAATATATTTTTTATATGAGTTCAATGGTTTTAATTATTCTTAAGTAAGCAGTAAAAGAAGTACATCTCTGACGTTTATAACAAACCAAGCTGTTCTAAAATCGGTTGAAAATTGAGCAATCTACAGTGATTTTAAAATCCACGCTCCATTGACTTTAATGTTATGAGTGATCGAGCAGCCCTGTCCCAAGATGGCCGCCATATGGCGACGTCACTCCCCATAGGCTGACAGCGCTCACGAGCCATCTAGTGTTTGTATATATCTATGGTCTCACCTGCCTGCACTCCTCTGATTACAGCTATGAGAATCAGCTGCGCTGATCAGCCCATTTAGCTCACCTGTCGACAATCACACTTCCACTATATGAACCCAGTTCAGTCACTCCCTTCCTGCTGGACCACAGACTTCCATATTCTGTGGCATCTCCTGACTGCCACAGCTTCATGGACACAACTCTGCCCCTGTAATCCTGCTGGTTCCTGTTTGGTTCCCCACCTGGACTCACTTTCCCATTTTTGGATTTCCACCTGTGTTGTTCTGTCTCTAACCTGCTGTAACTCCGTCTTGTGTACCACCAGCTCCCTGATTCCCTGAGCCTGCTTTCCTGCCCCTCCATCTTGTTTTTTCTTGTTATGAGTAGTCAGTTTTGTTGCATTGGTTCTACTTTATTCATCTGTGGTTTTCCTCTCTGTAGTTAGAGTTTTCATAGTTTTTTGTGGTCTTATCTGTTTTCTCAATTACATTAAGTTTGTCAGATTTCAGCCCTACTTCCCTGCCCAGTCATCCCTCCTGTTTATAGTTCCCCCTTAGTTTGTATCTCTAGGTTGTTGGTCATTCTGAATAAAGTTCCCTTTTCTATTTAAACTTCTTTATTAGTGTGACTTTAACTGCTTAAGTTACTGAAGTACCGCACACATTTCTGACTGACAGGTGGTTTAATTCACAGGGGCATTGCAGGGATGGCGCTGATTACATAGATTGATGACGACATATTTTATTGTCTTTCAGAGCTGTAAAGTTCTTTCTTCCCCTCAGTTTGGTCTACTTTGATGCACAAACTTCAGAGCAGTTGTGAGTTTATCATTATTATGGCTTGCACTTCACACTGTTTTTTTTTTGGCCGTTGTGTAAGAGAAACTCACCTTTGTGCCAATAACAACAGGAAGAGGAAGCAGCAGGAGTGGTGAAAGAATGATCAGGACAATGCTGCGATAGCTCCACAAATCTCTGCTCAAGCTCCTCAGCATTGTTTTGACTTTGTTTTCCATCTTTTTCTCTCACTGGTTCCTCTTGTGACTCTGCAGTTGCAACAGCAAGTGATGGTTGACCCTGCTAGCTGGAAAGCAGAGTCAGGCGGACCTCAAGTTATCAGAGGTTGCAGATTATGTGTTTACATCTAGTGGTGCTTTCGAGGGCAGGACACCAAACCTTATCTCTATCAACACAAAGGTTATATGCCAATGTGATAGCCTTTAATTTAAGGTTGCACATGAATCTATTTATACATTTATTTTGTTTTGTTTTTTTGAAAAACAACATTTAAGTTGTTGAAAGGTTGGTTCATTTTAGCAAATTGGATTTCACGAAATATTACATATATATATTTAACTACATGTCACAGTGCACTACTCATAGCAGATCCTGTCCCATCTGCTGCATAGTCTGATCTTTCTCACCCTTCTGATCAGCCCTTTTAGCATTCAGTATTTCAGTCTTTTTATTAATTGAACAATCCATGCCAAACCCTGTTTTTGCTTTGTTACTGTAGATTGTAGCGGAGATTGATGAGAAAATTAATTTGAAACATAAAATATGGAAAGCTAAAATATTGGCTTAGGTATCAACTTGCAACATTTGGGAGCTTCATGACACTTTAAGAATCATCTGAAGACACTTAAATTTTAATACTTTTGATACACCTTACCTGACAGCCTTGTTGCTACTTCAAGCTCTTTGCGCTGTATGAAATATCTGCATATATCACTGTTATTAAATCCTCTTTAATGGGTTTTACCACTGGTTCGAAGTCACAGAAGAGAGAGAAAATGCAGAGCAATGTGCTTTGTCCTCACAGAGCAGTAAAAAAAAAAAAAAGATGCTGCTCTTCTTGTAGTTGTTCCTTGAACTTCTGGTATTAACTCCTTATCTTAAAGTCTTCATGGGCCATTAAACAGTTTCTAGCTCCATTTGTAACCTTTGATCTGTGGTTAATGCCTCGGGCTGTGAAAATTCAGGAGAAATATTTTAATGACGCCAACCAGGAGGGGCACAAGAATAGATATGAGCATAGGCGTCAGTTTAGGGGGGGACGGTGGGGACGTGTCGCCCCCACTTTTTGTCAGGGGTCATTTTGTCTCCAACACATTAAAATTCTTCACATGTAAGCCGTTGTAAACCCAGTTATTTTCAGTAGTATAGAAAATTCCGACGCTCCTGAACGCACCATCCACACTCGGCCGAGAGTTGCACAGACACGCAGCACACCTTCGTGAGGTTAAAAAAAACAAACAAAAAAAACGCACAGATGCTAAATTTGCGCCTGTGCCAAGTGGAAGCTCCGATCAGAGGCGTGCAGGGGCAAAATTTTGGCCCAGGAGAATTAGTACTATAGCGGCCCACAGACCCCTCTACCCGCATGTACCGATAGCTCAACAGTTTGAGCCTCCACCTTTGGTACAGTGGTTGTGAGTTCGAGCCGAGCTTGTGGCATTTTGCCGCCGTTCTTCGACATTTTCTCAAAGTGCTGTGGTCTCCGTCCCCCCCACTTTTAAAAACAAACTGACGCCCTTGGATATGAGCCAAGTGAAAAATCTGTTAATACATTTACAGAGTATTCATTAAGTGCTGAGACAACCCGCTTTTTGAATGCTTTATGGTTAATTAAGCTTTTATTATTTTTATTATTAAGCCTATTTATATAAGAAATGTCAGTGAGCTCAAGATCCATTGAGCAAGAAAGAAGAAAAATATATTGCATCCTTTAGATTTATTTAATCCACCAAGGAACGCGGAGTATTGTATTGAAGTGTTTTTTTTTTCTTTTTTTCTTTTGTCAATGAATGAAATCAACTCATTAAAGGTTTACTTGTCAGTGGCAACTTCTTTAATATTCCTAAGAAAGAAACAAAACCTGTACGTATTACAAGTTTCCCTCTAACTGCTGGTCTGAATTCTCAGTCTGGTGCAATTAATACATTGTAGAGGAAGAGGGCATGTATTTAGGAGCACCATGATGACAATGTGGCGTTTTTACTCCACCAAGGAAAGCGGCAGAGTTATGTGACGATCGATGTACGTTTGTCTGTCTGCCTGTCAGCAATGTTACTTAAAAACAGACAAATGGATTTGGATGAACTTTTCAGGGAAGGTCAGAAATGACTCAAGGACCAAGTGACTAGATTTTGGCAGTGTTGCAGGTTATAGTCTAAATCCATGGATTTGTTAAATATTTCTGCATCATTGCAAGATAGCAAGGTGTCACTGTGAACTACAAGTGAACACTGTCAGCTGCCTGCTGAAGATCACATGATTGCGATCCTACTACAGATCAACCATTGCGGACTTATCCGTCAGAAATGATACAAAGAACAATTCATTAAATTGTAGGGGTCTTGGCTACCTGGTTGAGTCTCCCTCGCTACACCCGCAGTTTTACAAAAATGTGGTCAAGCTGAATTAACCTGTACACCAAAGCCAGGAGTGCCCATGGGGGAACCCCACTCAGAGCCTTTCGACCAGTCATTGCTCATGGACCTGACAGCTGGACCTGTGATTTTCGGGGGAGATCACAAACACCCTCGAGCTCAAAGTCAAGGTCAAAGCCCTGGAGTGCTGCCTGGAGGGACAAGGAGAGCAGAGATGAGAGCAACTTGGACCGAGGAGGGGGAGACGAAGAGGAAGAACATAAAAAAGGACCCTAGTGGGGGATTCAGGTGGAGTCACTGTTTATGGTGACAAGTTGTATTTGACATGTTTTCAGCCAATGTGAGCAACTATGACAAAATAAAACAACTGTATTTGACCACCACACCAGAGTACGCCTATGGTTGTTGTGTTTTGTCTTTTTGTGTGTGTGTTGGGTAGACCCCGAGGTTACTGCTGCCACTGCACAACGACGACAACAGTGAAGAAAATCTCGAAACTCGTCAGGAACGGAGGAAACGAGACTGCTGCTGTTGCTGCTGCCGCTACCACGACTACCACTGCTGCTACCGCACGACAACAACAGTGATGACAACGACGACGAGGAGGATGACAAAAAACCTCGAAACCTCGTCGGGAAAGGGAGAAACGGCTGCTGCTTCTATGACTGCTGCTACTGCACAACAGCAACAGCTCCACCGACAGCACCACCAACGAGAACAAGACCAAAAACGAGAAAGAGATTGAAAAAGAAAGAGAACAGGAACCACCTCAGAGTCCTAGAACCAAAATGGCCTCCTCTGGCATTCCAGAGTCAGACGAAGGAACTGCTGACGTGCAACCGAGCATGCACGGCGATAGAGACAGGGGAGCCCAGCGCCCAGGTTGTCCAGGGAGAAATGAGGATGGCGGTCTTCACTTCTACCCGTCTCCGGGACCCACGGCCTTTGCCAAAGACATTCAGAGCGTACTCCAGCGCACCGCGGTTTGATGACCAACGGACCAGAGAGGCCAGGCGATGCCTCGGTTCGGAAAAGTTGGCCGCCACAAGACACGCGGGACTTGTGGCGAACCAGGTTGCCGGAAATGTACGTCCCGGGCCCCAATGTCACCACTCAGAGGTAAAATTTTCTTTCTTTCTTTTTTTTTTTGGTGTGAGTGTGTGTGCATGTGTGTTACAGTTGCATCTTAGGTAGCTCATAATAACAGTAACAAAAATAATAATTATTATTATAATTATTGTTATAATCACTCACTCCTCCCCCCCAAAAAATAAAATAAACAAAGACCCCGGCTGACCCCCCTCCCTTCCTTTCGTCCTTCTCTGAAGAAGAAATTTGTGTGTCAACATGAAGTTGTTGACACACAGCCTTTGTAGCAGCATGCATATTACAGCTGTTAATGCTGTGCTGCATCTGGTAGCCAATCACTGAAGAGGGACTGAGTATTTAAGCTGCGTCCCTCCTCTCAGAGGGAGAACCCTCTGCTCACAACTGCGTCACTTCTGTGCGTCAGGTATGTCTGCTCCTGCTGTCTCGCTGTTAAGGTTTCTTCGCTGGTATGCTTAGGACCACTCCTGCTTTGGCTCTACTGCTTTGTTTCTACTGCTTTGTCTCTGGCCCTTGTTTTGTCTCCACTGTGTCTCCTACCGCTGATTTATTCTGCAGTGTGGACCTCTGCTCTGCCATCTGCAGAGTTCTAATGATTGACTGTGTATGCGCATATGGATCACATACATTGTATTTAATTGGTTTAGTATTAATGGCATGATTGGGAACTGATATTGTCTTGATTTGGATCATGTTGTTTACTGTGTAATGTATGCATGATTGTAAAATCGCGCTCGCTATATGTCCCTTGCCGCTACCCGTACTTCCGTGTTGTTCAATAAAAGGCAGCCAAATAGCAAGTTCGGTCTCCTCCATGTCTCCTCGTACTTTTAACAAATAAGTACATTACATGGTGTCAGAAAACTGTCAAGAACAGTACCTACGCCACAATGATGATGCAGTTTGACCACACGAAGACTGACTGGTACACAACGGATTTATATCAGGAGTTTCAGAGGTTTCGTAGCCATGTTAGCTTCGTGTTCGCAGGTCCTCTGTCCACGCTGCAGTCCAAACAGAAGGCGGGCTGGGTCGGTACGTGGATCGACGAACAAGGGAGAGAAACCTACAAAACACTCGCATGGGCTGACGATGAAAAAGATGATCCGGACAAAGTCCTGGATAAGTTTGCAGGCTACATCAGACCGTGAAAAAACAAGCGGATCGCCAGACACCGTTTCAAGCAACGGAAACAGGGTACCACAGAAACTTTTGATCACTTTTTGAAAGATTTACGGCTACTGTTACTGGACTGTGAGTATGCCGATGCCGATGACATGTTGATTGACGCCATAATAGCGGGTATGACAGAAAAACGTGTTCAAGAGAGGCTACTCGACAAAGGTGAGGACTTGACATTGGCCAAAGTCATAGAAATCCCCCAACAGTTTGAAATGTCACAAACACAGATGAAAATTTTTAGAGAGGAGGATGCACAGGTCTCAGCAATGTCAACCAAACCAAAGTTCATTGTACAAAATAAAAATGCATACAGTCACACCCAGGAAAAGCCCACTCAACAAAAACAAAGCATGCAAAACAAGACTAAAAACTGTTCAAAGTGTGGAAAAGACCCAAAACACAAGTGGAATCAGGGAAAATGTCCAATGAAAGGCTCAATATGCTCCTGTTGTCACAAACCAAGCCATTGGGTATCAGTTTGTCGGAGTCGTCTGTAAGTGCAGTGAAAGTGGAGTCAAATAACACAAGTGAAGAAGAGATTTTGGACAAAAATCTGACAACAGATGTAGTTGCAGTAGATGATAAGTGGTTAGTGGACATTGACATTTTTTCTCAAAAGGTGCAGTTTCAGATAGATACAGGTGCAAAGTGCAACACCCTGACTCTGAACTGCTATCAGTCACTTGACCACGCAGGTGAGCTGAAAACCTCCAGAAGAGTGCTCAGAACCTACTCAAACCACAAAATAAAGCCCATTGCAGCAGTTGACCTCCCACTACATTATAAAGAGCACAAAGCCAAAGCAGAGTTTGAAATAGTGGACATTGCACAAGGGAATGTGCTCAGTGGCACAACAGCAGAGACCCTAGGCCTGATTTTGAGACTGGACTCTTTACAAGACAGCAGTGTAGTGAACAAAGTAAGCAAAGTGAACGTTGCTGCCACAAATCAAAGCACACCTGCTGGTCTAGAAAACTTTCCGGAGCTGGTACGCACCACAGGAACACTACCAGGTAAATACATGATAAAGATTGACCCCGAAGCAAAACCTGTTCATCCTGTGCGTCAACAACCGGTTGCACTCAGAGCCAAAATCATCGAAAAGCTGAATGAGATGGTGAAGGATGGCCACATCACAAAAGTTGACCAACCAACAGAATGGGTCAATTCCATGGTAGTGGTCACAAACAGGGACAAACTGAGAATCTGCATTGATCCAAGTGACCTGAAAAATGCCATCAAACGAGAGCACTATCCGATGCGCACAATAGAAGAAGTGGTGTCGACAATGCCCAGTGCCAAAGTGTTCTCCGTGCTCGACGCAAAGTCAGGTTTTCTACAGATCGAATTAGATGAGGCTTCATCTTTCCTGACGACATTCAATACACCAATAGGGAGATACAGATGGCTGAGACTACCTTTCAGCATAAAATGTGCACCTGAGATTTTTCAACGCATCATGGACCAAATGCTTGAGGGCATCAATGGAGCTACCGGTATCATGGATGATATCCTCATAGTAGCGCCAACGATGAAAAAGCATGACCAAATCCTCAAAAAGGTTGTAGAGAGAGCTACAAACTACAATCTAAGACTGAACTTTAACAAGTGCCACATCCACCAGACAGCAGTGCCTTATGTGGGACATCTGATAACAGCTGATGGACTAAATCCAGACCCTGCTAAAACCGAGGCTGTAAGGTGCATGCCACCACTTACAGACAAAGAAGGCATACGTCGCTTCTTGGGATTTGTTACATTTTTATCAAAGTTCATTCCCAACCTCAGTGAGATCGATGCCCCACTCAGACAGCTTACAAAAGTTGATGTGGAATTCGCATGGCAGCCGACACAACAGCAGGCATTTGACAAGCTCAAATACCTATGCACTCATCACCCAGTATCCATGACTGATGCAGAGACGCGCTACACGCAGATTGAGAAAGAAATGCTCTCCATCGTCCATGCCTGCACAAAGTTTCACACTACATATTTGGGAAACACATCACAATATTTAATGATCACAAGCCACTCGAAGACATTTACAAGAAACCATTGCTCTCTACTCCTATGCGCATCCAGATAATGCGTTTGCAACTTCAGTGGTACGACATTTCTGTCAAATACAGAAGAGGAAAAGACATGGAGCTTCCAGACACACTGTCCAGAGCACAAGTGTCAGACAAAACACCAGAGGCAGGTACATTAGAGTGTAGCTCTATACTAAGCTTCCTGTCTGTGAGTGATGAGAAATATGCTAAGTTGCAGCGGTGCACTAAAGAAGAATTGAGCACTCTCCAACAAGTCATTCAGCAAGGCTGGCCAGACCACAGGAGAGATGTGTGCATATCTGTCCAACCATACTGGGACTCAAGAAGTCAACTAGCAGTAACTGATGGAGTTGTCTACAAAGGGATGCGGATTGTAGTACTCCCCACCATGAGAAAACACATGCTAAGCCTTATACATCAGTCTCACCTGAGAATGGTAAAAAGCAAGCAGCGCACACGTGAAGTGTTGTACTGGCCTGGTATGAGTGCAGAGATTGAAAACATGATTAAAAACTGCGCTAAGTGTGCTGAACTTCAAAACAGACTTCCCAAACTGCCCCTAATGCCAGCAGAAATGCCTGAGCTCCCATTTGAAGTAGTAGGTTCTGATCTGTTAGAGTTTGAGGACAAGCAGTACGTGCTCCTAGTGGACTATTACTCTAAGTACATTGAAGGTGACAGGCTAAAAGATCAACGCAGCCGTACAACTATAGAGACTCTGAAAGCTCAGTTCAGCAGGCATGGCATCCCTACCGTTCTGCGGACAGACAATGGCCCACAGTATGCGTCGAAAGAGTTAAAGGAGTTCTGCGAGAGCTACGGCATCCAGCACAAAACATCTTCACCTCACACACCGCACTCTAATGGTGAAGCTGAGCGGGCAGTGCAAACAGTTAAGAGACTGTGGAGCAAAGCATCGGACAAACATCTTGCACTGTTGGACTACAGAACAACACCACTTGAGTCAGTTGGACTGTCACCTGCTCAGCTGCTTATGGGCAGGAGGCCACGCAACAAACTGCCTACTGCTTGTGCACTACTCAGACCCATGAACTATGACCACCTTCGAGTGAAGCACCTACTGGACAAGACCAAGTGTAATCAGTAACTCTACCACGACAGGAGAGCAGCACATCCCCGACAGGATCTACAACCCGGAGATGAAGTTAGGATGGCACCTTATCCTGGCAACCAGAAGTGGACCCCTGCAGTTGTCGTGAAGCCACACAGCGCTCCTCGGTCCTATGTTGTGGACAGTGGAGGCAAGCTGTATCGTCACAACGGTCAACATCTTCGCACCAGCACTGCAACTGCCAGCCAGTCACGTAACATCCCGAGTGATGAAGAGCCCTGGCATGAGCCACCACAGACACCAGCGGCTGAGGTGCAGCAGCCCACTGCCCCTCCTGATTTACCCTCATCACTCCCTGTGTTGCCCCAGCGCTCACAAACACACCAAGGTGAACTCTATCAAATCAGACGTGGCAGAGCAGTGAAACCCCCGGATAAACTGAACTTATGAACTGTTAACATCTAACTGCAGTTTGTATTCAGGGGCAGGCGTGGACCATATGCCTGATGGAAGTGATGTGCTGGTAACCTCTCCTTCTAAGACTAGTTGAGTTAGCAAAAACAAAAAAAAGTATGTTAATTGTTTACATAAACTTAAAGTGTTCACATTACTATAAGCTATTGTACTACTCTCAGATATTTTGTTAACTGAGAAAAGGGGATGTAATGTATGCATGACTGTAAAGTTGCGCTCGCTATATGTCCCTTGCTGCTACCCGTACTTCCGTGTTGTCCAATAAAAGGCAGCCAAATAGCAAGTCTGGTCTCCTCCATGTCTCCTTGTACTTTTAACAAATAAGTACATTACATACGGATTCATTGTTTCTGTTTATTTTGTAGGTTTGAGGCATTTAGTATTCTGTATAATTTATATAGTTTAACTCGAACCCGTCTTATTTAGTATATTTGGTTTCATTAGTATACTTTGTTGTATTTATTGTTTTGACTCCCCGGTAACTTGTTTTTGTTTACCTTTCAGCTGCTGATGGCTGGTTTTGGTGCTGGTGTCCAGGTGGTAGCTTCCTCCTCTTTCTGTATGTTGCGGTCCTGGGAAACTGAGTCACGTTCAGAGTGTATGTCACGTGTGCTCGGGTGTTTTTCTATTATTTTGGGGTGTTGCCTTCCCCTTCACTGGCCCCGTCCACCTGGTGGCCAGCAACTGATTATATTTCTTTTTCTTTGGCCTCCGGTGTGAATATTGTTTGTCTGTTTTTAATCTGTTCTGTTAAAAAATTATAATACATTGTTTTAAATTGGATCCACATCTCAGCCTCCTGCAGTAACTGAACTTGCCTCTAGTGTTAAAGAGAACAATAATTCCCTGGGTGAAATTCCCAGGGTGGTGTTGTCGGACATCTGACTTTATTTTGAACTTGTACAATGTATATTGTGTACATGTAGAGTGGCGTTGCGACACTTGGCGCTGTCGAAAGGATTTACTCATCTAACGGCTGAGACGTGTGTGTTCCTCTGGTCTTCTTTTTGTTTTATTGTTGTAGTATTGTTTTTATTTTCCTGTTGTGTATTAATTTGTTTTTCTTAAGTGTTGTATGTTCAGCAGTTCAGTTGAAGAGGTTGTTCATGTATTGTTCACCTTACCCGTAGTTCTGCTTCAATGCCCGTGAATGAGACCGTACATGACCATTGCACTGAATCGATGTGACTGCTCCCCAGGTTGCCAAAGTGGATCATGCGTTGTACCATTTCTCCGTGTTGATAGCATGTGGCAACAAAGCAGCACCAGGCGTATGATGTAGACCTCACCTACATCAAAGGAAAGAGACTGTTGATATCTCTGCATATAAGGACACGTTTTTGAGGACTCTTTATGCGTAAAGACGTTTACTTTGTTTTTGACTGAATTTTAGATTGCATTTCATGTTGAAAATTGTCTTTAATACGGGATTTACTTGAACATTTATGCCTTTTTGAGAGTTCGGATGTGTGACCTGCTCATTACCTATATTCTGACATTCTGTGTTTAGCACTTCAGTTATTTGAACATTTTGATTATTGTCTACTTATCTGAATATTAATGGTTATTTGTATGCTTGCAAGTTAATGCAGCCGTGCTTCATATTTATGACCTAATATTTGAATCCTGTTCATTGTCAGATCCTGATCGTATCTGCTGACAGCTTTTGTACGATTCGATAATTCAGAAACTGTCAGTAATGTCAAAGTCAGTCCACATTAAGGAAACAGAGGTGATGGATGGTTCCCAGCTTGATGTTCCTGATCCTCAGAGTGAGCATCGTGCAGCGACAAGCGCACCTGATGGAACACATCTGGAAAAAAAAACAGAAACAAGGAAAGAAGGGCAGCCCTCCACTCAAGGTGAACCCAGTGACACACGGGCAGGTCCTCGGCGATCCAAATGTACACGAAACCCTACTGAAAAAATGCATGCACTACAAATAGAAGAGGCCAAGAAAAGAGAGAAAAGGCTGCTCTCTATGTATGAGAAATGGAAGGTCAGTGTACGTGAGGCAAGAAATCAACTTAAGTCATACATGGCAGAGGATGAGCTCTGGCATCTTATTGAAGAGCTTAAGCAGGCAAAGAAGGACATAACGGACACATACTTTGAAATCCGAGATTTTGTCACACCATCCATTGATGTAAGGAGACGAGTTGATACTTGGGAATCAGTCACTACAGAAATCATTACTATTGCCCACAACAGAGCAGCAGATGATCAAGATGAGTTCAGTGAGGACCAAGAAAAACACCGTCTCCACGAACTACTACACCGTGATTATGCAAGGTCTGTCTATGGTTCTTCTGCTTCCTTTACCAGTCACAGCACATCTGACCACCACTCTGTGGCTTCGTCTATGGCAGCCAAACGAGCAGAAGCAGCAGCTGAGCTAGCAGTGAAGCAGACCAAGTACGAGATGATGATAGTAGAAGAAAAACAAAAGGAAGTGATAAGAGAGTTAGAGGAGCAACAACGGAAAGGTCTAGTGGCACAAAAGCATGAGTTGGAACGACTGCAAGCAGAGAAGGAAGTACGAGTAGCTGAGGCCAAGCTGAAGGTGTACAACAAGGAGACGGAACGTGAGGCTAATGTCTGTATTAAAAAGGAAAAGGATAAGGAGGCAGAGAAACTGCCTGCGACTGCAGTCCCGCAAGCACCTGTTGAATCAACCTCTCATACAGATATTTCCTCTCTCACTGAGGTTTTCCAAGACAGCATAGCCTTGAATAGACTCCCTGCTCCAGAGCCATTTGTCTTCTATGGTGATTCAATACGATTCACCAAATGGAAGGCAGCTTTCTCCTCTCTGATCGACCAAAGAGCTATCACACCAGCTGAAAAGCTTTACTATCTAAAGAAGTATGTTGGTGGACCAGCACGTCAGGTACTAGATGGGACTTTCTTCTGAAGTGATGACAAAGCCTATCAGGATGCCTGGAACAAATTAAACAGTCGCTTTGGTCAGCCATTCAGCATTCAGCGAGCATTCAGAGTGAAATTAAGTAACTGGTCAAGGATTCAACCTAAGGACGCTGAAGGGCTCAGAAACTTTTCTGATTTTCTGAATGCCTGTCAAGATGCCATGCCTCACGTTAAGGGTCTCGACATATTAAACGACTGTGAGGAGAACCAGAAGCTCGTTCATAAGCTACCAGATTGGGCAGCTGCACGCTGGAACCGACAGGTTACACAAAGCTTAAAGGAAAATCAAGAATTCCCAAGTTTCAAAGACTTTGCTTTGTTTGTTTCAACTGAAGCTGAGATTGCCTGCAATCCAATTACGTCCCTCTATGCACTCCACTCCACAGACTCTAATACTGAGAAAAGAAGTCCTAGAGACATGAAGAGGAACAAGGCCAGTGTTCTGACAATGCATACAACTGCAGATGTTGTGATCCAAAAATCAGACCAGAGAAAGATTAAGTCTCCATGTGTTCTTTGCCAGGACAGTAACCATCAACTTCATGCTTGTCACAAGTTTACTGAGATGTCACTGTTAGAGCGCTGGAACTACATAAATGAGAAGAAACTCTGCTACGGCTGCTTAAAATCTGGCCACGGTGCAAAGGAGTGTCGTCATCGTCACTTCTGTGACAACTGTAAAGGGAGACATCCTACAGTCCTTCACGACTACAATTATAAAAGGGAACGGTCTTCCTCAGACATGGGACCAAATCAAGATGCTGCTGTAACATCACTGAGTGTAGCAAGTGAAGGTGTATCCTGCACATCTATGGTGATGCCAGTCTGGGTGTCATCTAAAAGGAATCCAACTACTGAAAAACTTGTCTATGCCATGCTGGACACTCAAAGTGATACTACATTTATTAATCAAGAAGTGTGTGACAGTCTTGATGCTGAAAGGCATCCAGTGAAGTTGAAGTTGATGACCATGAGTGGAGCAAACACAGTTCTCCCAAGTGAGACTGTTTTTGGCCTTCGTGTGAGAGGATATAGCTCTACTATACAGGTTGATCTTCCAGTCACATACACGAAGGATTGCATAGCCGTGAACTGAGCTCACATTCCCACTTGTGAAACGGCCAAGCAGTGGAGTCATCTCAGAGGAATAGCTGATGAGCTGCAACCACTGAAGGACTGTGAGATAGGGCTTCTGATTGGCTACAACTGCTCTACAACCGCCATGGCGCCGAGACAGATTATTTTGGGAGGAGACGAGGAACCCTATGCTGTACGGACGGACCTCGGTTGGAGTATTGTGGGGTGAGCATCTCAAATCCATGATCTGCAGAGCACGAGCCGTTTGTGTCATAGAATCACTGTGAAGGAGCTGCCTCCGGTAACACCTGCTGATGCTCTTTGGATTTTGGAATGTGACTTCAGGGATGGCAGCGAAAACGGCAAGAAAGTGTCGCAAGACGATATCATCTTTCTCAACAAACTGGATCAGGGAATACAGAAAAACATACACGGTCATTATGAAATGCCCCTGCCGTTCAAAAATAGGCCCAGCTTGCCAGACAACAAAACCTCAGCCATGATACGCCTCAACCACCTCAAAAGAAAACTGCAACAAGATGAAAGGTATAAGGAACAGTATGTCAAATTCATGGAGGAAGTCATTGAAAAGGGAGATGCAGAGCAGATCGAAGATGATGGGACCGAAGGTGAGAAATGGTACATCCCCCATCACGGTGTCCGTCATGCAAAGAAGCCAGATAAGCTTCACGTGGTGTTTGATTGCTCCGCCAAATACAAAGGAACTAGTCTAAATGACCACCTCCTCTCTGGGCCTGACATGCTGAACAACTTGAGCGGAGTTCTCATTCGCTTTCGTCAGCACCCTGTTGCATTGATGTGCGATATTGAAAAAATGTTTCACCAGTTCCACGTGGTTGAGGCTGATCGCAACTTCCTGCGCTTTCTTTGGTGGAAAAATGGAGACTTGAACGTACCTCCTTGTGAGTTTCGGATGAAGGTGCACCTGTTTGGTGCAGCCTCCTCCCCTGGATCCGCAAATTTTGGATTAAAATATCTCGCTAAGGAAAACAGTGATCTCTGCCCCTAAGGTTCACAGTTCATCATGAGGGATTTCTACGTTGACGACGGCCTTGCAAGTATTGAAAGCACTCAAGATGCCATTTAGCTTGCCAGAGAAGCTCGTGAGCTTTGTGCCTTGGGTGGTCTCAGACTCCATAAGTTCGTGTCCAACGACAGAGATGTCCTTGAATGTATACCACCTCCTGAACGAGCATTCAAGGTACCGAACATGGATCTCTCATTTGATAATCTACCACTTGAGAGAGTGCTCAGGATCCAGTGGGATGTGGAGTCTGACTGTTTCCAGTTTTGTGTCAGTCTAAAGGAACAGCCTGCTACACGACGAGGCATTCTGTCTACAGTTGCCTCCCTGTTTGATCCCCTTGGGTTTGTGGCACCAGTTCTACTCCAAGCAAAGATCATTCTGCAGGAGATGTGTAGGCGAGGCACAGGCTGGGATGATCCTCTTTTTGAGGAGCTTCAACCAAAATGGATGCAATGGAGAAGTGAACTAGCTCAACTGCACAATGTCACCATACCCCGCACTTACTCACCTGCTGGATTTGGAAAGGTCTTAAAGACAGAGCTGCATCATTTCTCCGATGCTAGCCTGAAGGGCTATGGTCAGTGTTCCTATTTGAGGCTTCAGAATGAAGATGGAGATATTCACTGTGCCTTTGTTGTTGGAAAGTCATGTGTCACACCATTAAAGGTTACAACTGTACCAAGGATGGAACTGGCAGCTGCAGTTGTTTCGGTCAATATGAGCAACATGCTCAAACAGGAGCTGGGATCTACTGTTACTGAGGAGTTTTTTCTGAACTGACTCTAAGGTGGTCTTGGGCTACATTAAAAATAAAGCTCGGCGATTCCACACCTTTGTGGCTAACCGAGTTCAGAAGATTCACCTCAGTTCAGCTTCTGAACAGTGGAGGCACATTCCAACTAGTGAAAATCCAGCTGACCATGCTTCCAGGGGTTTGAGTCCGAAGGAGCTTATGTCGTCAACCTAGCTCACTGGACCCAAGTTCTTGTGGAACCGGGAAATTCAGTTGCCAACAGATGAGATCCCAGAGTTAACTATAGGAGATCCAGAGGTCAGAAGCGCTTTAGCACTCGGCACGGGAACTGCGAAACAAGTGGGCCTGGTTGATCATTTATCCAAGTTTTCATCCTGGTCACAGGCTACTCATGCAGTTGCACATATTTTACGGCGCATCAGCAACAACAAATCAGATGAACTCACCACTGTAACTGAACGAGAAGAAGCAGAACGCTGTATAATCAAAAACCTTCAGAAAAGTGTGTATCAAGAAATGCTGAAACTGTTAAGCAAAGGCAACCCCCTACCATCTCACAATCCACTGCACTCTCTTGATGCATTTCTTGATGAGGAGGGTGTCCTCAGGGTGGAAACAAAACATCAAGGCAAAGGTCTCACCCTTAATGCAATCAGGTCCAACAGCTACTGGATCCCAGAAATGAACAGGGCAGTAGCATCATACATTCGTCAGTGTGTCACCTGTAGACGGCACCGGAAGCCAACAGAGGAGCAAAGGATGGCTGATTTGCCTCCTGAACGGGTAGAACCATCACCCCCTTTCACTTTCTGTGAAATGGACTGTTTCGGTCCATTTCTCACAAAGCAAGGAAGGAAGGAAACCAAGCGATATGGTCTTCTCTTCACTTGCCTTAGTTCCCGTGCTGTTCACCTGGAGATGCTTGATGATATATCTACCGATGCACTCATCAATGGTCTCAGATGTTTCATTGCCATACGAGGTGCTGTTCGGCAGATCAAGTCTGATCAAGGAAGCAACTTCATAGGAGCCAGAAATGAATTCAAGGAGGCTCTCAAGGAAGTCAGTGCAGACCGGCTGGCTGCATTTCTATCAGAGAACCAATGCGACTTTTGCAGGAATGCTCCTTATTCAAGCCATGTTGGAGGGGTCTGGGAAAGACAAATTAGGTCAGTGAGAAGTATCCTGAGGTCCACATTTGCCCTTTCATCTGGTAGGCTAACTGATGCCTCGCTGCGGACCTTCCTCTATGAGGCCATGGCAATCATTAACAGCCGACTGTTGACTGTTAACAACCTCAGCGATCCTCAAAGCCTTGAGCCACTCACCCCTAATCATCTTTTGGCTATGAAAACTGTCAAGGCCTTATAAAGGAAATGTAAATTTTAGTTAAAAATCATTCGTAATAATGTAAAATGTATATGGTTCCATTATTTGCTCATGATTGGTGGGAGTGTAAATGACTTCTTTCATTGTTTTTACAAAGCCTTTGTTTCTTACAAGTTAAAATCGAGTTCCCTCCTTGCTTTATTTTTGTTGCTGTAATTTTAATGCTTCATGCCTTTATTTTGACGTATTCCGGTGGAAGCGTATGGTGGAAAAGAGGGTGTCTTGACATCGGGGAGACACGTCTAAAAAAGAAGGAAAAAGGGTCTGGAAGCTGTTGAGTCATACGGTGAATAAATCATACGGAAAGGATAGCAGCGGATTTATGTTACTTCTAAGCTCCTAGCTGGATGTGGGGACAAGGTATTGACTTGGTTTATTTATTTCATTATGAGTTCTTGTGTGGTTAATTATCTGTGTTAATGTATTTTGTGCATTGTTCTCATTGCTAATGTTAGCATCTTTTGGGAAGTGTGTGGTGCTATGTGTTGTTGCAGTTAGCCCCTTTGTGTGTATGGTTAGAATTGCATCCCAAGAATTCTGTGTAGTTTTAATTGCTCTCATTTATTTAATTATTTGTTTTGTTTTCTTTTGTTCGTAGCTCTTACGGTGTTTCTGTCTAAAGAAAGTCAAAGGCCATCTGGAAAGAATAAAAACCTGTAACGAAACATCAGTACGCTTCACCGTTGTCTGGCTGGGTTCGCTATAACAATCATCTCCCAATTCTGGACGAGACTCCTTCCTATGCACCTCCATTTCATGGAGCAAATTAACTTTTCAATAACCTAATGGTCAATCTGCAATATTTCTTGTTGTAATCCTTTTAATTAATTTAAATGGTAGTAATATGATCATTCATAACATGTCTGCCATCTACATAATCATATTTAGTATCGTTCTGATCCTCTGGCTGTCAACAATGCAATTAGGTAAGCCATGTTCACCATATTATAATATTTTGAAACTTGAAGACACTAGAGGATTATCTGCCCATGCATTTATGTGAGGGACATCTGGACTTTAGCCCTCCCCAACAGAGGTTGGTCCAGATGCCCCCTTCCCTTAATGAATGCAAAAATCCATTTTAAAAGACCATTCCTGAAAGCACCATTTTGAGTTCTCCTGAATTTTGAAGTCGACTTGCTATCCATCAATCTGAGGCTCCACTCTGTCCGCCGTTGTTCTGACCCGTTTCCACAGGCCGACCAGACCGCACGCATCATCGTCACCTTTGTCATCATCATCACGGGCATGTAAGTACCTTTCAATCACTGAATACTTGGTGCATTCTTCTAAATTCTAAAATTTCCTAAAATCATTAATTTGGCAGACTTTCATATTGGCATTTCCAGAAAGTTACGGCTGCTTTCAGGTGTGGTCTTCTAATTCCTTCCTCCCAGAACGCCATATTATAAAGTAATATTCTCTCGATATTGCTAATCTTTCTCTTCCCTGTTATTCACATTCTACTCTTTGTTTGTTTTGTGTTAGCGTTTTGTGTTGTATGTGTATTGTTGTGCTCTTAGTTGATAGACATCATTAATCATAGTTAGTTAGTTGTTGTCTTGTTTGTTGTTAGTAAATAAATGTTTCTATAACTAAGTTCAGTTGACTCGATTGTTTATTGTTCACATTTTGGTCCATAACTTGTATTTGATTCCAGCTACCGAAATTCTACTCATAACCTTATTGAGGTAAAATAATTTGTCAGGGCCTCCTCCTCCTCCTCCTGTCTCCCTCCTGGCATCCCATAACCCTTTTCCGTCCCTCTCCTCCTCTTCTTTTCTCCCTCTCTGTCTCCGCTTCCTCCACAGATTGGCACTGGTCGGTGCGCAGCCTCACGGCTGCTTCCAATCAACAATCACTCACGCTCCAGCCCTTGGGCAGCTTTTCCTCATTCTACTGACTACATGTCTCCACAATAAAGCTCCGGTTCATCCTCCCACACTCCGCCAGATTATTGAACTAGACCAACCAGTCAGTTCCATCTAGCTGCGTTAGTAAAAGTCTGCTCTGTGCTTGTGCTTAAGACTAACGTCTTTTCTCTGCCCGGACCATTCCTGCCCAACCTGCCGTTCCGCCCTCCGTCTCGGATCCCTGCCGGTTTCATGTTCCTCCTGGTTCCCCCTCCTTGGACCCCATCTGTTCTTACAATTCCCCCTTGTGGCTCTCCTGCCGGTTTTCCTGGATTTATCTGTTGCCTCCGGCGCCCCTCCTGGCTCCCTGTGCTCCCCCTAAACCTTGCCTGTCAGTCTGTGAAAATAAAGTGAACCAGTCTTGCCATGCCAGCCATGTGTTCTCTGCTCGAGTTCTTCGCCCAGTCCGTGACATAATTCCCTTGATTACTTTATGAGGTTTTTCTTGTCTGCAGCAAGAGATGTTTCAGATGCTGTATTATTATTTTTAGGCTAACTGAAGTATTTCGCTTGCCGAAAACTAGTTAGACTATTTAATAATTCTGCACAAAGTAATCTTAACCCCATTTACTGTAACATTTCATTATTTGGTGGAGAAAACAATTTAAACTTTACAAACACATATGTAAGAAATCTTACATTATATTGGTGGAGGATGTGGGCATACATTTAAACCGATTTGTGAACAAGAGCACAGTTGTGCTTGTTGTGCATGGTCATACAGTAGTGGCTGGTTCTCTAGAAGATCCAAAGGCGTTTGGACCTTTATTCTTTTCTCTTGTGGGTGTGTAATCACAATACACAGCCCTCTAACAGAGTAATTAATAAACTGCAATAATTATCTGTATCTGACGAGTTTCTCAGTACAGTATTATAAACAAGGACAGATCCGGGCGATGCTCCCCGTTTCTTAAGTCCCAGAGATCTCATTATTCAGCCAGCTCTGATTGTTACTGCGAGTCTCTGGTCTCGATCAACTGTGCTTTTAACTCCCAGCAGCTAATAGATTAGCTACCTATTAGTTGCACTTGCATGTGTCTGCTCGCCAAAGCAGAATAACCACTAACTTCACGCAGAGGCTTGAAGTGTGTTTTTGAAAGGGAGTTGTCAGGGCCCCCTCCTCCTCCTCTGCCCCCACCTGACATCCCTTCTCCTGCTCCCTCTCTCCCTTTCCCTCCCTCTCTCTCCCTCTCGCTCTCTCTGCTGTTGCTGAGTGGAGTGCAGCCTCACGGCTGTCTCCACTCAGCAATCAGCGCCTCCACAGAATCCGGGCAGCTGCCCATCATCTCGGTGATTACATCCTCAGCAATAAAGACCAGTCTCACCTTCCACACTCTGCCAGATCATAAACTCTGCTCTCGCATTCCGCCGACCCAGCTGCCCGGACTCCCTCCCGCACCTCTGGTCCCTCCTGCCTTGCCTCGGAACCCTCTCCCCGGTCCACCAAAGCAAGGACCCGTACCTTGCCATCCTGCCACCTCGGAGAATCCTGCACCTAGCCCCTGCTCCTGGAAACCAAGTCTCCTGACCGCTCTCTGCCGCCGGAACCCCCTGCCTTGCCATCCTGATGCCTTGGAACTCCTGCACCGTGCCCCTGCTCTCGGAACCCAAACCTCTGGTCCGCTCTCCCCGGCGGGTTCCTGCCTGCCTGTAACCCAGTCAGCTGCTGATCCCCAGCACTGCCGCTCCCTCCCCGTTCCTTTCAGCTTCCCCTTCCTGGCTCCCACCATTTCCCCTTTCCTCCCCTCTCACTCTGTCACCATCCTATTCCTCGCAATAATCCACATCTAAACCAGTTCTCGCCGCCACTGTGTGTTCTCTGCCCGGGTTCTTCTGCTGATTCCTAACAGGAGTTTGTTTATGTTGTCTGATCCGCCGATATCACGTGAGACAACTGCGTCAATAGCAAGCGTTGCTATCTAACTGCTGCAAATACGAGTGCCGACTCGTCAGTTTAAATTCACATTTTGATCAGCCGCTGCGCTGATACTATCAGGACTGAAGTGCTTGTGTTATCATGCTGTGTTACTGGGATTGCATGCTGTACTGATACTAACAAAGCCTTAAAATAGACTATAAAATAAATAGTTTGCACAGCAAGAGGTTCTCCTCGCTGTCGCCAGTGACGTCACTGACGTCTTTCGAGTGTTTCCGGGTCAAATAAGCTTAAAGCGTGAGACCCTGACGCCATATTTGGAGTCCTACACAGACTCATGCATGTCACACTAACCCTGCCTTAAAGTACCATCTATTTTCGGTGTGTGAATTATAAATAGTTGAGCCTAAGCAAAGAGTTACACAATTCTATAGCTTAACCTGCCTCTTAGAGAAATCTTTCATTACCACTTTTAGTGTTTAATCAAACTTTAACCAGCATTGGTTTGAAATACAAATTCTAGCTAAGGTAATGAATTTAAACAATCTTTGGACTTCCTGTTTGAACATTGATTATTGAATTCAGTCTCAATCCAGTTATCTCACCTGTGCTCTCCTCAGAAATTACTGATCAATAATTCCATTGTGATGATCTAATCACATTGTTTCCTTTGATTTATTAACAGATTTGCAAATTTCAGACAAAATTACATAATTTGTCAACTGTCTGCTTGCTTTTACTTGAATTAAAATGCAATAGCTCACTGCTTTCTCCTCACAAGGAACTAGAATTCAAGCTATTATTTAATCTCCATAATCGCTTTTGCCTTTTCAATTTAGGTTAATAAACACTAACCACCTATGAAACGCTGTAGCACCCCTCACACTCATCACACAGTCCCACCATCCTGTGCACAGTCACCACGAGTCAGTTTCCACACCCACGGGCCTTGCAGCACCACTCCCACTCACCAATGCCCCGTGCCGTTCAGTCTGATCCAGGAAATAGGATAAGAGAGCATGTCCGGAGAGTCCATGGAGAGGAAAACAGTGAATGAGGAAGAGATCGACATACGTGTGCGTTGTAGCGTCGTATGAGTCCGCGTCTCATGCTCTGTGCTGGAGGTCTGTGTGTTGTTCAAAGTGGGCATCAGGCGAAGATGGATTTTACCCGGGGCATTGTGTCTGTGAGGAATATCAGGAGGAGCGCCTCATCGCTGTTGGGACCGACAGTGGGATGGAGTGTCCACTGGTTGACTGTCTGACTGACCTTAACTGACTATGGTTCCGTGAGTGATTCTTGAGTGTGTGTAGATTTATGAATGAGTGTTTCTGAACGGCGAAAAGATGCTGAGGTGTTATTTCCGGGTTCGGGCAAAAGAGTAGGTCCGCGGTAAAACCCGGACTGGATTCACAATTTCAATTTGGTTTTCATTTGGTTTATACTGGACTGAACTGTGTGGGAAATTTATGTTGAAAACCCGAAATGGACTTTGCGTTTAAACTGAACTGAACTCTCGAACTGAACTGAGTTTACCTGAGTGCACACACATCTGGGTTTGTTATTTTATGATTGTTTCTGACTTGCATATTGCATTGAATATAATTTGAAAAAATCTAATTTGCTTTGTTTTCTTTTTCCCTCTCTGGTTGATATGTGCATGATAATATCTTGTTTTTGCTTTTCATGACGTACTTGATTTGTGTGGGTATAAAAAGGTTTTCTTTTTTGGATTGTCAGATGTGTCTCTGGCTGGCACCCCAGTCTAACCCATTACAAAAGTGGCACCCCAGAATTCTTTTCCTCTAATCCCTGGAGGTTATCAAAAACACAATGGATTTCAACAGCTTGCTCCACAATCTGATGGCCGAATCAGAGCCAAGTAACAGTCAAACACAACCAGCTGATGGACAAAGAACAACATTGTCTCTGCTGGACATGGATTTCACTATGGATCAAAATTTATCTGAACCTCTCATCCCACGAGTGGAGTTTTCTGTGGATGGGGGAGCAAATCAAATTGACTACTCATCTGTGGGGACCACAGACCTCCCAAAAACTCCCACCAGTTCAAAGGATGAACAAATAAACAAATCTTTGGAGGGGAAATTTACAATGCTTATGGAAACACAAAAGAATCACAAGGAGGAGCTTGAAAACATAATGAAATTTTTTTTCAAAGAAGTCACATTAACATATGACCAACACTATAAACAGCTACTGGAAAACATGGAAAAACAATCAACGTTCTTTAGGAACCAGGTGGCATTGAATCTTGACTGGAAACTTGCACACCATCATACGGAGATAGTAAAGGACATCAAAGAGTGATGATGTCACCAGTCGTACGTTCTGTCGATTCCCTGCAGGATGATGTCTGGAGACTGTCCCAAAGTATCAATTCAGTGTCACAGGACATGGCTACAATGAAACAAACATTTAACATAACAGCTCGTGCCTCGGCACAAGTGCAAACAGCCCCAAAAAGTGATGCTGTGGAGGAGACTCAAAGACAGCGACTACAATCAACTGTTTTGGCAGAAAAAGCAGTTGTGTTTCACTCACCTCAGGATTCTCCTGTTCTGCCTGAGTCCAGGGGCCGGTTAGTAGGAAAATGCCCTGTGAAACTGCAGTTTCCTACATTTGGAAAAATAGAGGATGAGCCAGATCTCCTGCTCTACCTTGAAAAATGTTAGGATTTTTTGGCTTTAAACCCGCTAACAGAGGAGGAATTAATGGCAACTCTGAGAAATGTCCTTCATGGAACAGCAAGAGACTGGTGGGATGTGATGCGTTTAAATACCAACACATGGTCAGACTTTCAAGAGAAGTTCCGTTCAGCCTTTTTGTCTGAAGATTATGAGGACGAACTAGCGGAGAGAGTGAGGACAAGAGTTCAGGGTGATGGTGAAAGCATCAGAGATTTTGCTTTCAGATATCGCGCCTTATGTCAGAGGTGGAAACCTGATATTCAAGAGGATGCTGTACTTAAGCTCATTTTCAGAAACATTAATCCCTGGATGGCAGGTCCGCTCAGAGGCAGAGTTAACACAGTCGATGAACTGGTGAGACTTGGGCAGCAACTGGAAAAAGACATGGCAAGTCAGTTCCAATATGATCAAGGAAAAAGCAGATGGGAAAGCAAAAGGACAGAGACAAACCTGAAACTGTGGTTACCAGCGACATCCAGCTACAAAAAAATGACCTAGTTTATTGTTGGAGATGCAAAGGTGACCATGCCCCACATTCATGCCCTAATTACCAGCAATTTAAGAAGCCGAAACGACCCACTGATCCATACCCCCTGCATGATAATTGTCAACAGCGCCAACCCCAGCAAAACAAACCTCACCAGGCCCAATCACAGCAACATGTCCCCGAACAGTCATTTTCTCAACAGCATAACTTTCAGCAACGCCGCCCACAACATCAACCCTATTTTCATCAGAACCGCCCTCAACAGCAAACTCACTCTCTTCAGACTCATCCTCAACAAACCCACCCTCGGACATTTCAGTTTAGCGATGATCGTGGCCACTCATCTTTAAACACTGTGACCCACACAACACAATCTGCGCCTTGTGTCACCTCCCATTCTTTTGTGCAGGGTCTGAGGAAGTCCAACATCCCTGGACTCAGTGGTAACATCGGCCTGCCAAGGCAGCTGAGTGTTCCTTTGTCTTTAAGAACCTGGACAGGTAAAGCCGTTGTTGACACAGGCTCGACATTTACACTGTTAAATGAACAAGTTTGGCACAGTATCAAAACACCTGAGGACAAACTTACCCCCTGGTCTGGTGAACCTCTCTATCTGGCGGATGGAGAGCCCAGGAGACCCCTGGGGTGGGTGGAACTGGAACTGGGCTTACGGGATAAAACCTGGCTGGTATCTGTAGTGGTCCTGGACTCCAACACCCTGGCTTTTCCTGCTCTACTTGGTTTGGACTTTGTCTTATTTACAGGCATGCAGTTGGATGTTGCAGGAGGTGTGTACTGGTTCCATGAGAATGAGAAAAAGAAATTCTTCTTCAGTGCAGAGTCCTCTCCTCCAGGGGAGGGGGAGACTGGCAACTATGTTGCTTTCTTTTCAGTGGAAGCTCCATCGGCCACTGCACTGTTTCCTACCAAGACCAATCTGGAAGACAGCAACTTACTGCTGAAGGCAGTTCAGGAGTCTCATCTGGTGGAAAACAAGAAAACACTGTTACACAACTTGTTGCAAGAAAACGTGGATGTTTGCACAACCAAAGTTGGACGCACTGCTCTTTTAAGACACCAAATCTATCTAACCAACTCCATACCAATAGGCCAAAAACTTTATCGAGTCTCCCCTCAAAAACAAAAGGTGATGAAGGAACTCACTGAGGACATGTTGAAAGATGACGTCATCGAACCCTCTTGCTCAGCATGGGCCTCACCTGTTATTCTCATCCCCAAAAAAACTGGGAATCCTCGCTTTTGTGTTGACTATCGCAAAGTCAATGAAAACACAGTGATGGATGCATATCCCATCCCTACCATCCAAGAAATTTTGGACAGTCTAGCAGGTGCCAAAGTCTTCTCATCCCTTTACCTCAACAGCGGATATTGGCAGGTGGAGATGGAACCTGGGGTGAGAGAAATCACTGCCTTCATCTGTCCTCAGGGGTTATTCCAATATAAGGTCATGCCTTTTGGACTTAAAAATGCAGCGGCAACTTTCCAGAGGCTCATGGAGAGAGCACTTGGGGAGCTCAGAGGAGTGATTTGCTTTGTTTACCTGGATGATATTATCATCTTCTCTACATCTTGGGAGCAGCACATCTACGATGTCCAAGCTGTTCTGGACAAACTGCGAAATGCTGGCCTCTCTGTCAATATGAAAAAGAGCAAGCTGTTCAGAACCTCTCTGAAATTTCTGGGACATCTCATCTCTGCCAGTGGAGTCCAGGTTGATCCAGACAAGACAGAGGCTGTCCAAAAGTTCCCAGCACCCACTAACCTGAAAACTTTACAACGGTTCTTGGGCATGGCTGGGTGGTACCACCGTTTTGTGCCAAACTTCTCTCAGATCACGGAACCACTCAACGCCCTGAAGAAAAAAGGTGCAAAATTTCACTGGACACCAGCTTGTCAAACAGCCTTTGACACTCTCAAAGAACATCTGTTAAACCCACCTCTTCTGGGCCACCCAAACTTCCATGCTCCCTTCCTGGTGTACACTGATGCCAGCGAGATTGGACTGGGAGCTGTCCTAGTTCAGAAAACCAAACAGGGAACAGAGGAGGTTCTCGCCTTTGCCAGCCGCAGCTTGAACCCTGCAGAGAGGAACTATGCAGCTACAAAACTGGAGTGTTTGGCTGTGGTGTGGGCAGTGGAAAAATGGAGGATTTACCTTGAAGGAAGACTTTTCACAGTCATAACTGACCAATGCCTCCCTCCTGTGGGTCTTCAAGACGACAAAACCAAGTACCAGACTCATCTGATGGGCTCTGCGACTCCAAGAGTTCACCTTCACTGTCGAATATCGAAAAGGAAAATACAACACTGTACCAGATGCTCTCTCTCGTGCCCCATCAGATTGTCAACCATCCATATCTGTCTGCACTACCATTACTTCTGCTTCTCCACGACCATCTGAAGAGCTCCCACTCTCCATTGAAGCCCTGTGGACAGCCCAACAGGAAGACTCAGAGTGTCAGGCTCTATACCAGCAGGTGGTGGAAAAAAGCAATGTCCCTATTAGCTCAACCATCTCATACGCCATTCTGGATGATCTCTCCCATCTTGTCACCCTCCCATACAAAACCATCTATCAACTCTACATACCAGTCAGCTTCAGGGCCCAACTACTGGACTATTTCCATCAGGACCCCCTCTCTGGACATCTTGGAAGACACAAAACGTATCGCAGACTCCATCATCTGGTGTACTGGCCCAATCTGAGCTGGGATGGTCGGGAGCATGTGAAAAATTGCCACCTGTGTCAGCAATACAAACCAGAAAATAAAAAACTGCCTGGGAAGCGACAACAAACGCAAACATACCGACCATGGGAAATGCTGTGAGTGGATCTGATGGGGCCATTTCCAAAGAGCACCAAACAAAATATCTATCTCCTGGTCTGTGTGGATTATTACTCCCGGTGGGTAGAGCTGTTTCCCCTCAGAAATGCCACTGCAGAGACCATCACACAGGCCCTGATAAAAGACATCTTCACCAGGTGGGGCATTCCTGACTACATCCTTTCTGACCGCGGTACCCAGTTCATGTCTTCCATCTTCCAAACTGTCTGTGATACCTGGAAGATAGGCCACAAGTTAACCTCTGCATACCACCCCCAAACCAATCTCACGGAACGCATAAACCGGACTCTGAAAATAATGACTGCAACTTATGTAGGTGATCATCATATAAACTGGGACCAACATTTACCTGAGTTCAGGTTCGCCATTAACTTGGCGGTTCAGGAATCCACAGGAGTTTCCCCAGCCGAACTCAACCTCGGATGGCCCCTGAGAGGACCTCTGGATGTGATGTTGTACCCAAGGGGTACAGCTCCTGTGCCGACCAGCAAGGATGCGAGGACCCGTTCAATGCTGCTTGTTATTATTAGGGTACGAGTACCGAGGGTGCCGAGGACAGGCGGTGCAAGGGCACCGACTGTCCAAGGCACCAACGGTGCCTAGGACCCTATTGGAACCTTAGGGTTTTTATTATTATTATTATTATTATTAGGGTCCGAGCACCGAGGTGCTGAGGACAGGCGGTTAAAGGGCACCGGCTGTCAAAGGCACCAACGGTGCCGAAGGACCCTATTGGAACCTTAGGGTTTTTCATTTTTCTTGATTATTATTATTATTAGGGTTCGAGCACCGAGGTGCCGAGGACAGGCGGTGCAAGGGCACCGACTGTCCAAGGCACCAGCGGTGCCTAGGACCCTATTGGAACCTGAGGGTTTTTTATTTTTCTTTATTATTAGGGACCGAGCCAGCGGAGCTGGCCAGCGGAGCTGGCGAGACCCTATTGTATTTGCTCGGTTTCTTATTATTAGGGACCGAGCCAGCGGAGCTGGCCAGCGGAGCTGGCGAGACCCTATTGTATTTGCTTCGTTTCTTATTATTAGGGACCGAGCCAGCGAAGCAGGCCAGCAGAGCTGGCCAGCGGAGCTGGCGAGACCCTATTGTATTTGCTCGGTTTCTTATTATTATAATTAGGGACCGAGCCGGCGAAGCAGGCCAGTGGAGCCGCTGGCCAGCGGAGCTGGCGAGACCCTGTTGTATTTGCTCGGTTTCTTCTTCTTCTTATTATTTATTATTATTATTATTAGGGTCCGAGCACCGAGGGTGCCGAGGACAGGCGGTGCAAGGGCACCGACTGGCCAAGGCACGAGCGGTGCCTAAGACCCTATTGGAACCTTAGGGTTTTTTTTTTTTTTTCCTTATTATTAGGGTCCGAGCACCGAGGGTGCCGAGGACAGGCGGTGCAAGGGCACCGACTGGCCAAGGCACCAGCGGTGCCTAGGACCCTATTGGAAACTTAGGGTTTTTTATTTTTCTTTATTAGGGTCCGAGCACCGAGGTGCCGAGGACAGGCGGTGCAAGGGCACTGGCTGTCCAAGGCACCAACGGTGCCGTAGGACCCTATTGTAACCTTAGGGTTTTTTATTATTATTAGGGTCCGAGCACCGAGGTGCCGAAGGACCCTATTGGAACCTTAGGGTTTTTTATTATTATTATTATTAGGGTCCGAGCACCGAGGGTGCCGAGGACAGGCGGTGCAAGGGCACCGACTGGTCAAGGCACCAGCGGTGCCGAGGACCCTATTGAAACCTGAGGGGTTTTTATTTTTCTTCCTTATTATTATTATTCTGCCAAAACAACTGCATTTTTCAGGGCCTGAACATACTCGAAAAGCCATGAAAATTTGCACACACATCAGAACTGGCGAAAATTTTCATATTTTGTAGGGCATGTGGAGGTTTGTGGCAAAATGGCTCCATAGCGCCACCTACAAAATTTTAAAAAGTGGTATTAGGCCAACTCGGAGGGAATTTGGCCGAGAGCTAAAAAATTTGGGAGGCATATGCAGCACATCAGGAAACACAAAAAAGTCAATCACAGCCATGCTCTACACCCAACAGGAAGTGCGCCATCATGCGTTAACTGTACAAAATCTATGATGAACTCCTCCTCGGGGGAAAGTCTGAGCGATCTGAAATTTTGCCAGTACATACAGCAGGCCTTCCTGAGAAAAAGTTATCAAAATCTTCCTCCATAGTTAAAGGGTGTGGTCGTGGCGGCCTGTCAAAATTTGATCCTTCGCCATGAAACAGGAAATACTGTCTAACTCTCCTGAACATGCTCCGATCTGAATGAAACTTTACATGTATGATCACAGACCTGCCTCGAAGACATCCATACTTCAAGATTCATTCACAGTCACAGCGCCACCTTGTGGTATCAAGAATTTGACATTTTTTACACTTTCATGGACTATTCTTAGCCTGTTGGCCAGATTCACCTCAGATGTGGCGACATAAGCCTGAACACATTGATGATGAAGCACAGAAAAAATGGTGACGTGTCATAAAAAGGTGTGTCTGTCGCGGGACGGCAAAGTTTGATGTTTCGCCATGAAAATTGAAGTGTTCATATCTCAGCTGCAAAGGATCCTATCTGCCCCAAACATCATGTGCTGGACACCAGAACCAGTTTGAGGACATCCACACTGAAAAATTTAGAAAAAGTCATAGCGCCACCTCTTGGTAACAAGCAGTTTAGAAATTACATTTGCACACATCATTGCTCCAAACTTTGTCATATCATTCTGAAAATTGGTCAGCTGATTCTTCACCCCCAGACAATACCACAGTGTGAAGATTTTGATATTTGATGAAATGCTGTTGCCGTGGCAACGCGTTGTTTTTGTGACAAACAAAGTACTTTTTGACAGGCTTAGAATGTTCAACAGCTCACCAAAATTTTCACACACATCACAGTCGTCTCAAGGAATAACACTGTATGCATCTCTGCAGGGCATGTGCTATAGCGCCCCCTGCAGTATGTTTAATAAACAGCCCCGGCAGCATGTTTCACCTGCATCCACAAAATTTGGGAGGCCGATAGAGCACACCAGGACACACAAAAAAGCCTCTTGGAGCCATCCCCTAATCTCCACAGGAAGTCCGCCATTTTGAATTACGTGGAAAAATTTTCTCTATTTTTTTAATTTTTGAGAGTGAACATCCTGCTATGGGTTAACTCCCAGAGACCTCAAATTTTACCAGGGTATACACCATGATGTTATGATCAAAAGTTATTAAAAGATTCTTCCAGAGTCAAAGGGTGTGCACATGGCGACCTCCAGAATTTTGATGGTTCGCCATGAAACATCAAGTGCTACCTAACTATCCTCTGCATGCTCCGATCTACCTCAGACCTCACATGCTTAAACACAGTCCTGTCCTGATCACATTTACAGGCCAAAATACATTCACAGCATGTACCATCGCGCCCCCTAAAAGAATTTAAAAAATAGCCTCCACACAGACTTTCACCTGGGACTATGAAATTTGGCATGCAAATGTAGCATGTCAGTGCAAACAGAAAAGTCTCTTGGAGTCATTCTCTAAACCCAACAGAAAGTCGGCCATTTTTAATTAAATGTCAGATTTTTGGTGTTTTTGGTCATTTTCAAAAATTCATTTCTCACAGGCAATAACTCCAAAACATCTGAATTTGGGAAAATATATAAGACACGTCTTCAGGTTGCATATTTGCGAAAATTGTTCATAAAACTCAAAGGGCGTGGCCATGGCGGGCAGCTGAAGTTTAATGTTACGCCATGAAGCAGGACGTCTTGTGTAAATCCCCTGTACACGCTGCAATCCGCCTCAAACTTTACATGTTTGATCAGAGTCCAGTCCTGATGAGTTTCATAGACCAACATACAGTCACAGAGATAGCGCCACCTGGTGGATGGACACAAAGTGCTGCATAAATAGCCTGTACATGCTCAAATCTGCCTGAAATTTGACCTGTGTGCTCAGAATCAAGCCTTTGTGACATTCATGGGCCTAAATACACTCTCAGTCGTAGCTTTGCCTGGTGGAGATGCTTGGGGTCGCCGACAAGGAAGTATGCGAGGACCCGTTCAACGCTGCTCGCAGCTTTAATTATTAGGGTCCGAGCACCGAGGTGCCGAGGACAGGCGGTGCAAGGGCACCGGCTGTCCAAGGCACCAACGGTGCCGTAGGACCCTATTGGAACCCTACGGTTTATTATTAGGGTCCGAGCACCGAGGTGCCGAGGACAGGCGGTGCAAGGGCACTGGCTGTCCAAGGCACCAACGGTGCCGTAGGACCCTATTGGAACCCTACGGTTTATTAGGGTCCGAGCACCGAGGTGCCGAGGACAGGCGGTGCAAGGGCACCGGCTGTCCAAGGCACCAACGGTGCCGTAGGACCCTATTGGAACCCTACGGTTTATTATTATTATTATTATTATTATTATTATTATTATTATTTGTCTCTCAGAACAACTGCATTTTTGAGGGCCTAAACATGCTCAAAAACTCATGAAAATTTGTACACACACCAGAACTGGTGAAAAATTTTATATTCTAAAGGAATTGTGGTAGTGTATGACAAAATGGCTCCATAGCGCCCCCTACAAAATTTTAAAAAGTGGTATTAGGCCAACTCGGAGGGAATTTGGCCGAGAGCTAAAAAATTTGGGAGGCATATGCAGCACATCAGGAAACACAAAAAAGTCAATCACAGCCATGCTCTACACCCAACAGGAAGTGCGCCATCATGTGTTAACTGTACAAAATCTATGATGAACTCCTCCTAGGGGAAAAGTCTGAGCGATCTGAAATTTTGCCAGTACGTACAGCAGACCTTCCTGAGAAAAAGTTATCAAAATCTTCCTCCATAGTTAAAGGGTGTGGTCGTGGCGGCCTGTCGAAATTTGATCCTTCGCCATGAAACAGGAAATGCTGTCTAACTCTCCTGAACATGCTCCGATCTGAATGAAACTTTACATGTATGATCACAGACCTGCCTCGATGACATCCATACAGCAAGATTCATTCACAGTCACAGCGCCACCTTGTGGTATCAAGAATTTGACATTTTTTACACTTTCATGTACTATTCTTAGCCTGTTGCTCAGATTCACCTCAGATGTGGCGACATAAGCCTGAACACATTGATGATGAAGCACAGAAAAAATGGTGACGTGTGATGAAAAGGCGTGTCTGTGGCGGGACGGCAAACTTTCATGTTTCGCCATGAAAATTGAAGTGTTCATATCTCAGCTGCAAAGGATCCTATCTGCCCCAAACTTCATGTGCTGGACACCAGAACCAGTTTGAGGACATCCACACTGAAAAATTTAGAAAAAGTCATAGCGCCACCTCTTGGTAACAAGCAGTTTAGAAATTACATTTGCACACATCATTGCTCCAAACTTTGTCATATCATTCTGAAAATTGGTCAGCTGATTCTTCACCCCCAGACAATACCACAGTGTGAAGATTTTGATATTTGATGAAATGCTGTTGCCGTGGCAACGCGTTGTTTTTGTGACAAACAAAGTAGTTTTTGACAGGCTTAGAATGTTCAACAGCTCACCAAAATTTACACACACATCACAGTCGTCTCAAGGAATAACACTGTATGCATCTCTGCAGGGCATGTGCTATAGCGCCCCCTGCAGTATGTTTAATAAACAGCCCCGGCAGCATGTTTGACCTGCATCCACAAAATTTGGGAGGCCTATAGAGCACACCAGGACACACAAAAAAGCCTCTTGGAGCCATCCCCTAAACTCAACAGGAAGTCCGCCATTTTGAATTAAGTGGATAAAATTTCTGTATTTTTTTCATTTTTGAGAGCGAACTCCTCCTCGGGGTTAAGGTCTAGAGAGCTGAAATTTTGCCAGGATATACAACACGATGTTATGATCAAAAGTTATCAAAGGCTTCTTGCAGAGTCAAAGGGTGTGGACATGGCGACCTCCAGAATTTTGATGGTTCGCCATGAAACATCAAGTGCTACCTAACTATCCTCTGCATGCTCCAATCTACCTCAGACCTCACATGATTAAACACAGTCCTGTCCTGATCACATTTATAGGCCAAAATACATCCACAGTATGTGTCATAGCGCCCCCTACAGAATTTTTAAAAATAGCCTCCACACAGACTTTCACCGAGGACTATGAAATTTGGCATGCATATGTAACACGTCAGTGCAAACAAAAAAGTCTCTTGGAGTCATTCTCTAAACCCAACAGGAAGTCCGCTATTTTGAATTAAATGTCAGATTTTTGGTGTTTTTGATCATTGTCAAAAATTCATTTTTCACAGGCAATAGCTCCAAAACATCTGAAATTGGGACAATATATAAGAAACGCCTTCAGGTTGCATATTTGGGAAAATTGTGCACAAAACTCAAAGGGCATGGCCATGGCGGCCAACTGAACTTTAATGTTACGCCATGAAGCAGGACGTCTTGTGTAAATCCCCTGTACATGCTGTAATCTACCTCAAACTTTACATGTTTGATCAGAGTCCAGGCCTGATGAGTTTCATAGACCACTATACAGTCACAGACATAGTGCCACCTGGTGGATGGACACAAGGTGCTGCAAAACAGTCTGTACATGCTCCAATCTGTCTGAAATTTGACCTGAGTGCTCAGAATCCAGTCCTCGTTACATCCATGAGCCGAAATACACTTTGTTGCAGCATTGCCTGGTGGACATGCCTGGGGTCGCCGACCAGCAAGGATGCGAGGAACCGTCCAACGCTGCTCGCAGCTTTAATTATTATTATTATTTGTCTCTCAGAACAACTGCATTTTTGAGGGCCTAAACATGCTCAAAAACTCATGAAAATTTGTACACACACCAGAACTGGTAAAAAATTTTATATTCTAAAGGAATTGTGGAAGTGTATGACAAAATGGCTCCATAGCGCCCCCTACACTTTCCTACGGGCAGCATGTTTCACCTACAGCTACCAAATTTGGTACACATATGCAGCACATCAGGGTGAACAAAAAAGTCAGTGGTGGCGATTTTCTAAACCCAACAGGAAGTGAGCTATTTTGCGTTGAATTCCAGATTTTGAACATTTTTTGTTTTTTTCTAGAGCGAACTCGTCCGAGGGGGAAACTCCAATTCACTTCAAATTCGACCAGTACATACAGCAGGCCTTAATGAGCAAAAGTTATCAAAATCTTTTTCAAAAGTCAAAGGGCGTGTCCGTGGCGGCCTCTGGAATTTTGATCCTTCGCCATGAAATTTCAAATGCAGTGTAAATGCCCTGAACATATTTCAATCTGCCTGAAACTTTACATGTATCATCAGAGTCCTGCCCTGATCACATCCATATGATGAAATCCATTCACAGTCAGAGCGCCACCTGCTGGCAACAGAAAATGTCATTTTTTACACTTTGATTTATTATTCTTTGTCTCTTGCTCAGATTCACCTCAAATGTGGTGAAATAAACCTTAACATGTTGATGATGATTCACAGTGAAAATGGTGACGTGTCATAAAAAGGTGTGTCTGTGGCGGCGCGGCGAATTTAGATGTCTCGCCATGACGACTAAAATGTTTATATCTCAGCAAATCCTAATCGTATCTGCCCCAAACTTCATGTGCTGGACACCAGGCCCAGTGTGAGGTCATCCACGGTGAAAATTTTGGAAAAAGTCATAGCGCCACCTATTGGTAACAAGAAGTTTAGAAATTACATTTGCACACACCATTGCTCCAAACTTTTTCATATCATTCTGAAAATTGGTCAGCTGATTCTTCACCCCCAGACAATGCCACAGTGTGAAGATTTTGATATTTGATGAAATCCTGTTAACGTGGCAACGCGTTGTTTTTGTGACAAACAAAGTAGTTTTTGACAGGCTTAGAATGCTCAACAGCTCACTAAAATTTACACACACATTACTGTCCCCTCAAGGAATAACACTGTATGCATCTCTGCAGGGCATGTGCTATAGCGCCCCCTACAGTATGTTTAATAAACAGCCCCGGCAGCACGTTTCACCTACATCCACAAAATTTGGAAGGCATATAGAGCACATCACGATGCACAAAAAAGCCTCTTGGAGCCATCCCCTAAACTCAACAGGAAGTCCGCCATTTTGAATTATGTGGATAAATTTTCTCTATTTTTTTAATTTTTGAGAGCGAACTCCTCCTCGAGGTTAACTCCTGGAGACCTCAAATTTTACCAGGGTGTACAACACGATGTTATGATCAAAAGTTATTAAAAGATTCTTCCAGAGTCAAAGGGTATGGACATGGCGACCTCCAGAATTTTGATGGTTCGCCATGAAACATCAAGTGGTATCTTACTATCCTCTGCATGCTCCAATCTACCTCAGACCTCACATGATTAAACACAGTCCTGTCCTGATCACATTTATAGACTAAAATACATTCACAGCATGTACCATAGTGCCCCCTACAACATTTAAAAAATAGCCTCCACACAGACTTTCACCTGGGACTATGAAATTTGGCATGGAAATGTGGCATGTCAGTGCAAACAAAAAAGTCTCTTGGAGTCATTCTCTAAACCCAACAGAAAGTCGGCCATTTTTAATTAAATGTCAAATTTTTGGTGTTTTTGGTCATTTTCAACAATTCATTTCTCACAGGCAATAACTGCAAAACATCTGAATTTGGGAAAATATATAAGACACGTCTTCAGGTTGCATATTTGCGAAAATTGTTCACAAAACTCCAAGGGCGTGGCCATGGCGGGCAGCTGAACTTTAATGTTACGCCATGAAGCAGGACGTCTTGTGTAAATCCCCTGTACACGCTGCAATCCGCCTCAAACTTTACATGTTTGATCAGAGTCCAGTCCTGATGAGTTTCATAGACCAACATACAGTCACAGAGATAGCGCCACCTGGTGGATGGACACAAAGTGCTGCATAAATAGCCTGTACATGCTCAAATCTGCCTGAAATTTGACCTGTGTGCTCAGAATCCAGCCTTTGTGACATTCATGGGCCTAAATACACTCTCAGTCGTAGCTTTGCCTGGTGGAGATGCTTGGGGTCGCCGACCAGCAAGGATGCGAGGACCCGTTCAACGCTGCTCGCAGCTTTAATTATTATTATTATTATTATTATTATTATTTGTCTCTCAGAACAACTGCATTTTTGAGGGCCTAAACATGCTCGAAAAGTCATGAAAATTTGCACACACATCAAAACTGGCGAAGATTTTCATATTTTGTAGGGCATGTGGAGGTGTGTGCAAAAATGGCTCCATAGCGCCCCCTACAAAATTTTAAAAAGTGGTATGAGGCCAACTCAGAGGGAATTTGGTCTAGACCTACAAAATTTGGGAGGCATATGCAGCACATCAGGAAACACAAAAAAGTCAATCACAGCCATGCTCTAAACCCAACAGGAAGTGCGCCATCATGCGTTAACTGTACAAAATCTATGATGAACTCCTCCTCGGAGGAAAGTGTTAGCGATCTGAAATTTTGCCAGTACATACAGTCGGCCTTCCTGAGAAAAAGTTATCAAAATCTTCCTCCATAGTCAAAGGGTGTGGTCGTGGCGGCCTGTCGAAATTTGATCCTTCGCCATGAAACAGGAAATGCTGTGTAACTCTCCTGAACATGCTCCAATCTGAATGAAATTTTACATGTATGATCACAGACCTGCCTCGATGACATCCATATAGCAAGAATGATTAACAGTCACAGCGCCACCTTCTGGTATCAAGAATTTGACATTTTTTAGATTTTCATGTACTATTCTGAGCCTGTTGCTCAGATTCATCTCAGATGTTGTGACATAACCCTGAACACATTGATGATGAAGCACAGAAAAAATGGTGACGTGTCATGAAAAGGCGTGTCTGTGGCGGCACGGCAAAGTTTGATGTTTCGCCATGAAAATTGAAGTGTTCATATCTCAGCTGCAAAGGATCCTATCTGCCCCAAACTTCATGTGCTGGACACCAGAACCAGTTTGAGGACATCCACACTGAAAAATTTAGAAAAAGTCATAGCGCCACCTATTGGTGACAAGCAGTTTAGAAATTACATTTGCACATATCATTGCTACAAACTTTGTCATATCGTTCTGAAAATTGGTCAGCTGATTCTTCACCCCCAGACAATACCACAGTGTGAAGATTTTGATATTTGATGAAATGCTGTTGCCGTGGCAATGCGTTGTTTTTGTGACAAACAAAGTACTTTTTGACAGGCTTAGAATGTTCAACAGCTCACCAAAATTGACACACACATCACAGTCGTCTCAAGGATTAACACTGTATGCATCTCTACAGGGCATGTGCTATAGCGCCCCCTGCAGTATGTTTAATAAACAGCCCCGGCAGCACGTTTCACCGACATCCACAAAATTTGGGAGGCCTATAGAGCACACCAGGACACACAAAAAAGCCTCTTGGAGCCATCACCTAAACTCCACAGGAAGTCCGCCATTTTGAATTACGTGGAAGAATTTTCACTATTTTTTTCATTTTTAAGAGCGAACTCCTGCTATGGGTTAACTTCGAGAGACCTCAAATTTTACCAGGGTATACAACACGATGTTATGATCAAAAGTTATTAAAAGATTCTTCCAGAGTCAAAGGGTGTGGACATGGCGACCTCCAGAATTTTGATGGTTCGCCATGAAACATAAGTGCTAACTAACTATCCTCTGCATGCTCCAATCTACCTCAGACCTCACATGATTAAACACAGACCTGTCCTGATCACATTTATTGGCCAAAATACATTCACAGCATCTACCATAGCGCCCCCTAAAAGAATTTAAAAAATAGCCTCCACACAGACTTTCACCTATGACTATGAAATTTGGCATGCATATGTAGCACATCAGTGCAAGCAAAAAAGTCTCTTGGAGTCATTCTCTAAACACAACAGAAAGTCAGCCATTTTGAATTAAATGTCAGATTTTTGGTGTTTTTGGTCATTTTCAACAATTCATTTGTCACTGGCAATAACTCCAAAACACCTGAATTTGGGACAATATATAAGAAACGCCTTCAGGTTGCATATTTGCGAAAATTGTTCACAAAACTCAAAGGGCATGATTTTTGGTGTTTTTGGTCATTTTCAACAATTCATTTGTCACTGGCAATAACTCCAAAACACCTGAATTTGGGAAAATATATAAGAAACGCCTTCAGGTTGCATATTTGCGAAAATTGTTCACAAAACTCAAAGGGCATGGCCATGGCGGCCAACTGAACTTTAATGTTACGCCATGAAGCAGGACGTCTTGTGTAAATCCCCTGTACATGCTGTAATCTACCTCAAACTTTACATGTTTGATCAGAGTCCAGTCCTGATGAGTTTCACAGACCACTATACAGTCACAGACATAGTGCCACCTGGTGGATGGACACAAAGTGCTGCAAAAATAGTCTGTACATGCTCCAATGTGTCTGAAATTTGACCTGAGTGCTCAGAATCCAGTCCTCGTTACATCCATGAGCCTAAATACACTTTGTCGCAGCATTGCCTGGTGGACATGCTTGGGGTCGCCGACCAGCAAGGATGCGAGGACCCGTTCAATGCTGCTAGCAGCTTTAATTAGGGTCCGAGCACCGAGGTGCTGAGGACCCTATTGAAACCGTACGGTTTATTATTATTATTAGGGTCCGAGCACCGAGGTGCCGAGGACAGGCGGTGCAAGGGCACCGGCTGTCCAAGGCACCAACGGTGCCGTAGGACCCTATTGAAACCCTACGGTTTATTATTATTATTATTATTATTATTATTTGTCTCTCAGAACAACTGCATTTTTGAGGGCCTAAACATGCTCAAAAAGTCATGAAAATTTGCACACACATCAAAACTGGCGAAAATTTTCATATTTTGTCGGGCATGTGGAGGTATGTGCAAAAATGGCTCCATAGCGCCCCCTACAAAATTTTAAAAAGTGGTATTAGGCCAACTCAGAGGGAATTTGGTCTAGACCTACAAAATTTGGGAGGCATATGCAGCACATCAGGGAACACAAAAAAGTCAATCACAGCCATGCTCTAAACCCAACAGGAAGTGCGCCATCATGCGTTAACTGTACAAAATCTATAATGAACTCCTCCTTGGGGGAAAGTCTGAGCGATCTGAAATAAGTCTGAGCGATCTGAAATTTTGCCAGTACATACAGCAGACCTTCCTGAGAAAAAGTTATCAAAATCTTCCTCCATAGTTAAAGGGTGTGGTCGTGGCGGCCTGTCGAAATTTGATCCTTCGCCATTAAACAGGAAATGCTGTGTAACTCTCCTGAACATGCTCCAATCTGAATGAAACTTTACATGTATGATCACAGACCTGCCTCGATGACATCCATATAGCAAGAATGATTCACAGTCACAGCGCCACCTTGTGGTATCAAGAATTTGACATTTTTTACACTTTCATGTACTATTCTTAGCCTGTTGCTCAGATTCACCTCAGATGTTGTGATATAACCCTGAACACATTGATGATGAAGCACAGAAAAAATGGTGACGTGTCAAGAAAAGGCGTGTCTGTGGCGGGACGGCAAAGTTTGATGTTTCGCCATGAAAATTGAAGTGTTCATATCTCAGCTGCAAAGGATCCTATCTGCCCCAAACTTCATGTGCTGGACACCAGAACCAGTTTGAGGACATCCACACTGAAAAATTTAGAAAAAGTCATAGCGCCACCTATTGGTAACAAGAAGTTTAGAAATTACATTTGCACACACCATTGCTCCAAACTTTTTCATATCATTCTGAAAATTGGTCAGCTGATTCTTCACCCCCAGACAATGCCACAGTGTGAAGATTTTGATATTTGATGAAATCCTGTTAACGTGGCAACGCGTTGTTTTTGTGACAAACAAAGTAGTTTTTGACAGGCTTAGAATGCTCAACAGCTCACTAAAATTTACACACACATTACTGTCCCCTCAAGGAATAACACTGTATGCATCTCTGCAGGGCATGTGCTATAGCGCCCCCTACAGTATGTTTAATAAACAGCCCCGGCAGCACGTTTCACCTACATCCACAAAATTTGGAAGGCATATAGAGCACATCACGATGCACAAAAAAGCCTCTTGGAGCCATCCCCTAAACTCAACAGGAAGTCCGCCATTTTGAATTATGTGGATAAATTTTCTCTATTTTTTTAATTTTTGAGAGCGAACTCCTCCTCGAGGTTAACTCCTGGAGACCTCAAATTTTACCAGGGTGTACAACACGATGTTATGATCAAAAGTTATTAAAAGATTCTTCCAGAGTCAAAGGGTATGGACATGGCGACCTCCAGAATTTTGATGGTTCGCCATGAAACATCAAGTGGTATCTTACTATCCTCTGCATGCTCCAATCTACCTCAGACCTCACATGATTAAACACAGTCCTTTCCTGATCACATTTATAGACTAAAATACATTCACAGCATGTACCATAGTGCCCCCTACAACATTTAAAAAATAGCCTCCACACAGACTTTCACCTGGGACTATGAAATTTGGCATGGAAATGTGGCATGTCAGTGCAAACAAAAAAGTCTCTTGGAGTCATTCTCTAAACCCAACAGAAAGTCGGCCATTTTTAATTAAATGTCAAATTTTTGGTGTTTTTGGTCATTTTCAACAATTCATTTCTCACAGGCAATAACTGCAAAACATCTGAATTTGGGAAAATATATAAGACACGTCTTCAGGTTGCATATTTGCGAAAATTGTTCACAAAACTCCAAGGGCGTGGCCATGGCGGGCAGCTGAACTTTAATGTTACGCCATGAAGCAGGACGTCTTGTGTAAATCCCCTGTACACGCTGCAATCCGCCTCAAACTTTACATGTTTGATCAGAGTCCAGTCCTGATGAGTTTCATAGACCAACATACAGTCACAGAGATAGCGCCACCTGGTGGATGGACACAAAGTGCTGCATAAATAGCCTGTACATGCTCAAATCTGCCTGAAATTTGACCTGTGTGCTCAGAATCCAGCCTTTGTGACATTCATGGGCCTAAATACACTCTCAGTCGTAGCTTTGCCTGGTGGAGATGCTTGGGGTCGCCGACCAGCAAGGATGCGAGGACCCGTTCAACGCTGCTCGCAGCTTTAATTATTATTATTATTATTATTATTATTATTTGTCTCTCAGAACAACTGCATTTTTGAGGGCCTAAACATGCTCGAAAAGTCATGAAAATTTGCACACACATCAAAACTGGCGAAAATTTTCATATTTTGTAGGGCATGTGGAGGTGTGTGCAAAAATGGCTCCATAGCGCCCCCTACAAAATTTTAAAAAGTGGTATGAGGCCAACTCAGAGGGAATTTGGTCTAGACCTACAAAATTTGGGAGGCATATGCAGCACATCAGGAAACACAAAAAAGTCAATCACAGCCATGCTCTAAACCCAACAGGAAGTGCGCCATCATGCGTTAACTGTACAAAATCTATGATGAACTCCTCCTCGGAGGAAAGTGTTAGCGATCTGAAATTTTGCCAGTACATACAGTCGGCCTTCCTGAGAAAAAGTTATCAAAATCTTCCTCCATAGTCAAAGGGTGTGGTCGTGGCGGCCTGTCGAAATTTGATCCTTCGCCATGAAACAGGAAATGCTGTGTAACTCTCCTGAACATGCTCCAATCTGAATGAAATTTTACATGTATGATCACAGACCTGCCTCGATGACATCCATATAGCAAGAATGATTAACAGTCACAGCGCCACCTTCTGGTATCAAGAATTTGACATTTTTTAGATTTTCATGTACTATTCTGAGCCTGTTGCTCAGATTCATCTCAGATGTTGTGACATAACCCTGAACACATTGATGATGAAGCACAGAAAAAATGGTGACGTGTCATGAAAAGGCGTGTCTGTGGCGGCACGGCAAAGTTTGATGTTTCGCCATGAAAATTGAAGTGTTCATATCTCAGCTGCAAAGGATCCTATCTGCCCCAAACTTCATGTGCTGGACACCAGAACCAGTTTGAGGACATCCACACTGAAAAATTTAGAAAAAGTCATAGCGCCACCTATTGGTGACAAGCAGTTTAGAAATTACATTTGCACATATCATTGCTACAAACTTTGTCATATCGTTCTGAAAATTGGTCAGCTGATTCTTCACCCCCAGACAATACCACAGTGTGAAGATTTTGATATTTGATGAAATGCTGTTGCCGTGGCAATGCGTTGTTTTTGTGACAAACAAAGTACTTTTTGACAGGCTTAGAATGTTCAACAGCTCACCAAAATTGACACACACATCACAGTCGTCTCAAGGATTAACACTGTATGCATCTCTACAGGGCATGTGCTATAGCGCCCCCTGCAGTATGTTTAATAAACAGCCCCGGCAGCACGTTTCACCGACATCCACAAAATTTGGGAGGCCTATAGAGCACACCAGGACACACAAAAAAGCCTCTTGGAGCCATCACCTAAACTCCACAGGAAGTCCGCCATTTTGAATTACGTGGAAGAATTTTCACTATTTTTTTCATTTTAAAGAGCGAACTCCTGCTATGGGTTAACTTCGAGAGACCTCAAATTTTACCAGGGTATACAACACGATGTTATGATCAAAAGTTATTAAAAGATTCTTCCAGAGTCAAAGGGTGTGGACATGGCGACCTCCAGAATTTTGATGGTTCGCCATGAAACATAAGTGCTAACTAACTATCCTCTGCATGCTCCAATCTACCTCAGACCTCACATGATTAAACACAGACCTGTCCTGATCACATTTATTGGCCAAAATACATTCACAGCATCTACCATAGCGCCCCCTAAAAGAATTTAAAAAATAGCCTCCACACAGACTTTCACCTATGACTATGAAATTTGGCATGCATATGTAGCACATCAGTGCAAGCAAAAAAGTCTCTTGGAGTCATTCTCTAAACACAACAGAAAGTCAGCCATTTTGAATTAAATGTCAGATTTTTGGTGTTTTTGGTCATTTTCAACAATTCATTTGTCACTGGCAATAACTCCAAAACACCTGAATTTGGGACAATATATAAGAAACGCCTTCAGGTTGCATATTTGCGAAAATTGTTCACAAAACTCAAAGGGCATGATTTTTGGTGTTTTTGGTCATTTTCAACAATTCATTTGTCACTGGCAATAACTCCAAAACACCTGAATTTGGGAAAATATATAAGAAACGCCTTCAGGTTGCATATTTGCGAAAATTGTTCACAAAACTCAAAGGGCATGGCCATGGCGGCCAACTGAACTTTAATGTTACGCCATGAAGCAGGACGTCTTGTGTAAATCCCCTGTACATGCTGTAATCTACCTCAAACTTTACATGTTTGATCAGAGTCCAGTCCTGATGAGTTTCACAGACCACTATACAGTCACAGACATAGTGCCACCTGGTGGATGGACACAAAGTGCTGCAAAAATAGTCTGTACATGCTCCAATGTGTCTGAAATTTGACCTGAGTGCTCAGAATCCAGTCCTCGTTACATCCATGAGCCTAAATACACTTTGTCGCAGCATTGCCTGGTGGACATGCTTGGGGTCGCCGACCAGCAAGGATGCGAGGACCCGTTCAATGCTGCTAGCAGCTTTAATTAGGGTCCGAGCACCGAGGTGCTGAGGACCCTATTGAAACCGTACGGTTTATTATTATTATTAGGGTCCGAGCACCGAGGTGCCGAGGACAGGCGGTGCAAGGGCACCGGCTGTCCAAGGCACCAACGGTGCCGTAGGACCCTATTGAAACCCTACGGTTTATTATTATTATTATTATTATTATTATTTGTCTCTCAGAACAACTGCATTTTTGAGGGCCTAAACATGCTCAAAAAGTCATGAAAATTTGCACACACATCAAAACTGGCGAAAATTTTCATATTTTGTCGGGCATGTGGAGGTATGTGCAAAAATGGCTCCATAGCGCCCCCTACAAAATTTTAAAAAGTGGTATTAGGCCAACTCAGAGGGAATTTGGTCTAGACCTACAAAATTTGGGAGGCATATGCAGCACATCAGGGAACACAAAAAAGTCAATCACAGCCATGCTCTAAACCCAACAGGAAGTGCGCCATCATGCGTTAACTGTACAAAATCTATAATGAACTCCTCCTTGGGGGAAAGTCTGAGCGATCTGAAATAAGTCTGAGCGATCTGAAATTTTGCCAGTACATACAGCAGACCTTCCTGAGAAAAAGTTATCAAAATCTTCCTCCATAGTTAAAGGGTGTGGTCGTGGCGGCCTGTCGAAATTTGATCCTTCGCCATTAAACAGGAAATGCTGTGTAACTCTCCTGAACATGCTCCAATCTGAATGAAACTTTACATGTATGATCACAGACCTGCCTCGATGACATCCATATAGCAAGAATGATTCACAGTCACAGCGCCACCTTGTGGTATCAAGAATTTGACATTTTTTACACTTTCATGTACTATTCTTAGCCTGTTGCTCAGATTCACCTCAGATGTTGTGATATAACCCTGAACACATTGATGATGAAGCACAGAAAAAATGGTGACGTGTCAAGAAAAGGCGTGTCTGTGGCGGGACGGCAAAGTTTGATGTTTCGCCATGAAAATTGAAGTGTTCATATCTCAGCTGCAAAGGATCCTATCTGCCCCAAACTTCATGTGCTGGACACCAGAACCAGTTTGAGGACATCCACACTGAAAAATTTAGAAAAAGTCATAGCGCCACCTATTGATAACAAGTAGTTTAGAAATTACATTTGCACACATCATTGCTCCAAACTTTGTCATATCATTCTGAAAATTGGTCAGCTGATTCTTCACCCCCAGACAATACCACAGTGTGAAGATTTTGACATTTGATAAAATGCTGTTGCCGTGGCAACACGTTGTTTTTGTGACAAACAAAGTACTTTTTGACAGGCTTAGAATGTTCAACAGCTCACCAAAATATACACACACATCACAGTCGTCTCAAGGAATAACACTGTATGCATCTCTGCAGGGCATGTGCTATAGCGCCCCCTGCAGTATGTTTAATGAACAGCCCCGGCAGCACGTTTCACCGACATCCACAAAATTTGGGAGGCCTATAGAGCACACCAGGACACACCAAAAAGCCTCTTGGAGCCATCCCCTAAACTCAACAGGAAGTCCGCCATTTTGAATTAAGTGGATAAAATTTCTGTATTTTTTTCATTTTTGAGAGCGAACTCCTCCTCGGGGTTAAGGTCTAGAGAGCTGAAATTTTGCCAGGATATACAACACGATGTTATGATCAAAAGTTATTAAAAGATTCTTGCAGAGTCAAAGGGTGTGGACATGGCGACCTCCAGAATTTTGATGGTTCGCCATGAAACATCAAGTGCTACCTAACTATCCTCTGCATGCTCCAATCTACCTCAGACCTCACATGATTAAACACAGTCCTGTCCTGATCACATTTATTGGCCAAAATACATTCACAGCATCTACCATAGCGCCCCCTAAAAGAATTTAAAAAATAGCCTCCACACAGACTTTCACCTATGACTATGAAATTTGGCATGCATATGTAGCACATCAGTGCAAGCAAAAAAGTCTCTTGGAGTCATTCTCTAAACACAACAGAAAGTCAGCCATTTTGAATTAAATGTCAGATTTTTGGTGTTTTTGGTCATTTTCAACAATTCATTTGTCACTGGCAATAACTCCAAAACACCTGAATTTGGGAAAATACATAAGAAACGCCTTCAGGTTGCATATTTGCGAGAATTGTTCACAAAACTCAAAGGGCATGGCCATGGCGGCCAACTGAACTTTAATGTTACGCCATGAAGCAGGACGTCTTGTGTAAATCCCCTGTACATGCTGTAATCTACCTCAAACTTTACATGTTTGATCAGAGTCCAGTCCTGATGAGTTTCATAGACCACTATACAGTCACAGACATAGTGCCACCTGGTGGATGGACACAAAGTGCTGCAAAAATAGTCTGTACATGCTCCAATCTGTCTGAAATTTGACCTGAGTGCTCAGAATCCAGTCCTCGTTACATCCATGAGCCTAAATACACTTTGTCGCAGCATTGCCTGGTGGACATGCTTGGGGTCGCCGACCAGCAAGGATGCGAGGACCCGTTCAATGCTGCTCGCAGCTTTAATTAGGGTCCGAGCACCAACGGTGCCGAAGGACCCTATTGGAACCTTAGGGTTTTTATTATTAGGGTCCGAGCACCGAGGTGCCGAGGACAGGCGGTGCAAGGGCACCGGCTGTCCAAGGCACCAACGGTGCCGTAGGACACTATTGAAACCCTACGGTTTATTATTATTATTATTATTATTATTATTATTATTTGTCTCTCAGAACAACTGCATTTTTGAGGGCCTAAACATGCTCAAAAACTCATGAAAATTTGTACACACACCAGAACTGGTGAAAAATTTTATATTCTAAAGGAATTGTGGTAGTGTATGACAAAATGGCTCCATAGCGCCCCCTACAAAATTTAAAAAGTGGTATTAGGTCAACTCGGAGGGAATTTGGCCGAGAGTTAAAAAATTTGGGAGGCATATGCAGCACATCAGGAAACACAAAAAAGTCAATGACAGCCATGCTCTACACCCAACAGGAAGTGTGCCATCATGCGTTAACTGTACAAAATCTATCATGAACTCCTCCCAGGGGAAAAGTCTGAGCGATCTGAAATTTTGCCAGTTCATACAGCAGACCTTCCTGAGAAAAAGTTATCAAAATCTTCCTCCATAGTTAAAGGGTGTGGTCGTGGCGGCCTGTCGAAATTTGATCCTTCGCCATGAAACAGGAAATGCTGTCTAACTCTCCTGAACATGCTCCGATCTGAATGAAACTTTACATGTATGATCACAGACCTGCCTCGATGACATCCATACAGCAAGATTCATTCACAGTCACAGCGCCACCTTGTGGTATCAAGAATTTGACATTTTTTACACTTTCATGTACTATTCTTAGCCTGTTGCTCAGATTCACCTCAGATGTTGTGACATAAGCCTGAACACATTGATGATGAAGCACAGAAAAAATGGTGACGTGTGATGAAAAGGCGTGTCTGTGGCGGGACGGCAAAGTTTGATGTTTCGCCATGAAAATTGAAGTGTTCATATCTCAGCTGCAAAGGATCCTATCTGCCCCAAACTTCATGTGCTGGACACCAGAACCAGTTTGAGGACATCCACACTGAAAAATTTAGAAAAAGTCATAGCGCCACCTCTTGGTAACCAGCAGTTTAGAAATTACATTTGCACACATCATTGCTCCAAACTTTGTCATATCATTCTGAAAATTGGTCAGCTAATTCTTCACCCCCAGACAATACCACAGTGTGAAGATTTTGATATTTGATGAAATGCTGTTGCCGTGGCAACGCGTTGTTTTTGTGACAAACAAAGTACTTTTTGACAGGCTTAGAATGTTCAACAGCTCACCAAAATTTACACACACATCACTGTCGTCTCAAGGAATAACACTGTATGCATCTCTGCAGGGCATGTGCTATAGCGCCCCCTGCAGTATGTTTAATAAACAGCCCCGGCAGCATGTTTCACCTACATCCACAAAATTTGGGAGGCCTATAGAGCACACCAGGACACACAAAAAAGCCTCTTGGAGCCATCCCCTAAACTCAACAGGAAGTCCGCCATTTTGAATTAAGTGGATAAAATTTCTGTATTTTTTTCATTTTTGAGAGCGAACTCCTCCTCGGGGTTAAGGTCTCGAGAGCTGAAATTTTGCCAGGATATACAACACGATGTTATGATCAAAAGTTATCAAAGGATTCTTGCAGAGTCAAAGGGTGTGGACATGGCGACCTCCAGAATTTTGATGGTTCGCCATGAAACATCAAGTGCGACCTAACTATCCTCTGCATGCTCCAATCTACCTCAGACCTCACATGATTAAACACAGTCCTGTCCTGATCACATTTACAGGCCAAAATACATCCACAGTATGTGTCATAGCGCCCCCTAAAAGAATTTAAAAAATAGCCTCCACACAGACTTTCACCTATGACTATGAAATTTGGCATGCATATGTAGCACATCAGTGCAAGCAAAAAAGTCTCTTGGAGTCATTCTCTAAACACAACAGAAAGTCAGCCATTTTGAATTAAATGTCAGATTTTTGGTGTTTTTGGTCATTTTCAACAATTCATTTGTCACTGGCAATAACTCCAAAACACCTGAATTTGGGAAAATATATAAGAAACGCCTTCAGGTTGCATATTTGCGAAAATTGTTCACAAAACTCAAAGGGCATGGCCATGGCGGCCAACTGAACTTTAATGTTACGCCATGAAGCAGGACGTCTTGTGTAAATCCCCTGTACATGCTGTAATCTACCTCAAACTTTACATGTTTGATCAGAGTCCAGGCCTGATGAGTTTCATAGACCACTATACAGTCACAGACATAGTGCCACCTGGTGGATGGACACAAAGTGCTGCAAAAATAGTCTGTACATGCTCCAATCTGTCTGAAATTTGACCTGAGTGCTCAGAATCCAGTCCTCGTTACATCCATGAGCCTAAATACACTTTGTCGCAGCATTGCCTGGTGGACATGCTTGGGGTCGCCGACCAGCAAGGATGCGAGGACCCGTCCAACGCTGCTCGCAGCTTTAATTATTATTATTATTATTATTATTATTATTCTGCCAAAACAACTGCATTTTTCAGGTCCTGAACATGCTCGAAAAGTCATGAAAATTTGCACACACATCAGAACTGGCGAAAAATTTCATATTTTTTAGGGCATGTGGAGGTGTGTGGCAAAATGGCTCCATAGCGCCCCCTACAAAATTTTAAAAAGTGGTATTAGGCCAACTCGGAGGGAATTTGGCCGAGAGCTAAATAATTTGGGAGGCATATGCAGCACATCAGGAAACACAAAAAAGTCAATCACAGCCATGCTCTACACCCAACAGGAAGTGCGCCATCATGCGTTAACTGTACAAAATCTATGATGAACTCCTCCTCGGGGAAAAGTCTGAGCGATCTGAAATTTTGCCAGTACATACAGCAGACCTTCCTGAGAAAAAGTTATCAAAATCTTCCTCCATAGTTAAAGGGTGTGGTCGTGGCGGCCTGTCGAAATTTGATCCTTCGCCATGAAACAGGAAATGCTGTCTAACTCTCCTGAACATGCTCTGATCTGAATGAAACTTTACATGTATGATCACAGACCTGCCTCGATGACATCCATATAGCAAGATTCATTCACAGTCACAGCGCCACCTTGTGGTATCAAGAATTTGACATTTTTTAGACTTTCATGTACTATTCTTAGCCTGTTGCTCAGATTCACCTCAGATGTTGTGACATAAGCCTGAACACATTGATGATGAAGCACAGAAAAAATGGTGACGTGTGATGAAAAGGCGTGTCTGTGGCGGGACGGCAAAGTTTGATGTTTCACCATGAAAATTGAAGTGTTCATATCTCAGCTGCAAAGGATCCTATCTGCCCCAAACTTCATGTGCTGGACACCAGAACCAGTTTGAGGACATCCACACTGAAAAATTTAGAAAAAGTCATAGCGCCACCTCTTGGTAACAAGCAGTTTAGAAATTACATTTGCACACATCATTGCTCCAAACTTTGTCATATCATTCTGAAAATTGGTCAGCTGATTCTTCACCCCCAGACAATACCACAGTGTGAAGATTTTGATATTTGATGAAATGCTGTTGCCGTGGCAACGCGTTGTTTTTGTGACAAACAAAGTACTTTTTGACAGGCTTAGAATGCTCAACAGCTCACCAAAATTTACACACACATCACTGTCGTCTCCAGGAATAAGAATGTATACATCTCTGCAGGGCATGTGCTATAGCGCCCCCTACAGTATGTTTAATAAACAGCCCCGGCAGCACGTTTCACCTACATCCTCAAACTTTGGGAGACATATAGAGCACATCAGAACGCACAAAAAAGCCTCTTGGAGCCATCCCCTAAACCCAACAGGAAGTCCGCCATTTTGAATTAAGTGGACAAATTTTCTCTATTTTTTTAATTTTTGAGAGCGAACTCCTCCTAGGGTTTAACTGCTAGAGACCTGAAATTTTGCCAGGATATACAACACAATGTTATGATCAAAAGTTATTAAAAGATTCTTCCAGAGTTAAAGGGTGTGGACATGGCGACCTCCAGAATTTTGATGGTTTGCCATGAAACATCAAGTGCTATCTAACTATCCTCTGCATGCTCCAGTCTACCTCAGACCTCACATGATGTAACACAGTCCTGTCCTGATCACATTTATGGGCCAAAATACATCCACAGTATGTGTCATAGCGCCACCTACAGAATTTTTAAAAATAGCCTCCACAGAGACTTTCACCTATGACTATGAAATTTGGCATGCATATGTAACACGTCAGTGCAAACAAAAAAGTCTCTTGGAGTCATTCTCTAAACCCAACAGGAAGTTCGCTATTTTGAATTAAATGTCAGATTTTTGGTGTTTTTGATCATTTTCAACAATTCATTTCTCACAGGCAATAGCTCCAAAACATCTGAATTTGGGAAAATATATAAGACACGTCTTGCATATTTGCGAAAATTGTTCATAAAACTCCAAGGGCGTGGCCATGGCGGGCAGCTGAAGTTTAATGTTACGCCATGAAGCAGGACGTCTTGTGTAAATCCCCTGTACACGCTGCAATCCGCCTCAAACTTTACATGTTTGATCAGAGTCCAGTCCTGATGAGTTTCATAGACCAACATACAGTCACAGAGATAGCGCCACCTGGTGGATGGACACAAAGTGCTGCATAAATAGCCTGTACATGCTCAAATCTGCCTGAAATTTGACCTGTGTGCTCAGAATCCAGCCTTTGTGACATTCATGGGCCTAAATACACTCTCAGTCGTAGCTTTGCCTGGTGGAGATGCTTGGGGTCGCCGACCAGGAAGTATGCGAGGACCCGTTCAACGCTGCTCGCAGCTTTAATTATTATTATTATTTGTCTCTCAGAACAATTGCATTTTTGAGGGCCTAAACATGCTCAAAAACTCATGAAAATTTGTACACACATCAGGACTGGTGAAAAATTTCATATTTTAAAGGAATTGTAGAGGTGTGTGGCAAAATGGCTCCATAGCGCCCCCTACACTTTCCCACGGCCATCATGTTTCACCGACAGCTACCAAATTTGGTACACATATGCAGCACATCAGACTGAACAAAAAAGTCAGTGACAGCCATATTCCAAACCCAACAGGAAGTGAGCTATTTTAAGTTGAATGTGAGATTTTGCCCATTTTTCATTTTTTTCCAGAGCGAACTCCTCCCAGGGGGAAACTCCAACTCGCCTCAAATTCAACCAGTACATACAGGAGGCCTTAATGAGCAAAAGTTATTAAAATCTTTTTCAAAAGTCAAAGGGCGTGTCCGTGGCGGTCTGTGGAATTTTGATCCTTCGCCATGAAATTTCAAGTTGTGTGTAAATGCCCTGAACATGCTCCAATCTGCCTGAAACTTTATATGTATGATCAGATTCCTGCCCTGATCACATCCATATGATGAAATCCATTCACAGTCAGAGCGCCACCTGCTGGCAACAGAAAATGTCATTTTTTACACTTTGATGTATTATTCTTTGTCTCTTGCTCAGATTCACCTCAAATGTGGTGAAATAAACCTTAACATGTTGATGATTATTCACAGTGAAAATGGTGACGTGTCATAAAAAGGTGTGTCTGTGGCGGCGCGGCGAATTTAGATGTCTCGCCATGACGACTAAAATGTTTATATCTCAGCAAATCCTAATCGTATCTGCCCCAAACTTCATGTGCTGGACACCATTCCCAGTGTGAGGTCATCCACGGTGAAAATTTTGGAAAAAGTCATAGTGCCACCTATTGGTAACAAGAAGTTTAGAAATTACATTTGCACACACCATTGCTCCAAACTTTTTCATATCATTCTGAAAATTGGTCAGCTGATTCTTCACCCCCAGACAATACCACAGTGTGAAGATTTTGATATTTGATGAAATGCTGTTGCCGTGCCAACGCGTTGTTTTTGTGACAAACAAAGTACTTTTTGACAGGCTTAGAATGCTCAACAGCTCACTAAAATTTACACACACATCACTGTTCCCTCAAGGAATAACACTGTATGCATCTCTGCAGGGCATGTGCTATAGCGCCTCCTACAGTATGTTTAATAAACAGCCCCGGCAGCATGTTTCACCTTCATCCACAAAATTTGGGAGGCCGATAGAGCACATCACGATGCACAAAAAAGCCTCTTGGAGCCATCCCCTAAACTCAACAGGAAGTCCGCCATTTTGAATTATGTGGATAAATTTTCTCTATTTTATTAATTTTTGAGAGCGTACTCCTCCAAGGGGTTAACTCCCAGAGACCTCAAATTTTACCAGGGTATACAACATGATGTTATGATCAAAAGTTATTAAAAGATTCTTCCAGAGTCAAAGGGTGTGGACATGGCGACCTCCAGAATTTTGATGGTTCGCCATGAAATATCAAGTGGTATCTTACTATCCTCTGCATGCTCCAATCTACCTCAGACCTCACATGATTAAACACAGTCCTGTCCTGATCACATTTATAGACTAAAATACATTCACAGCATGTGCCATAGCGCCCCCTACAGCATTTAAAAAATAGCCTCCACAGAGACTTTCACCAAGGACTATGAAATTTGGCATGCAAATGTAGCATGTCAGTGCAAACAAAAAAGTCTCTTGGAATCATTCTCTAAAACCAACAGGAAGTCGGCCATTTTTAATTAAATGTCAGATTTTTGGTGTTTTTGGTCATTTTCAACAATTTATTTCTCACAGGCAATAACTCCAAAACATCTGAATTTGGGAAAATATATGAGACACGTCTTCAGGATGCATATTTGCGAAAATTGTTCATAAAACTCAAAGGGCGTGGCCATGGCGGGCAGCTGAAGTTTAATGTTACGCCATGAAGCAGGACGTCTTGTGTAAATCCCCTGTACACGCTGCAATCCGCCTCAAACTTTACATGTTTGATCAGAGTCGAGTCCTGATGACTTTCATAGACCAACATACAGTCACAGAGATAGCGCCACCTGGTGGATGGACACAAAGTGCTGCATAAATAGCCTGTATATGCTCAAATCTGCCTGAAATTTGACCTGTGTGCTCAGAATCCAGCCTTTGTGACATTCATGGGCCTAAATATACTCTCAGTCGTAGCATTGCCTGGTGGAGATGCTTGGGGTCGCCGACCAGCAAGGATGCGAGGACCCGTCCAACGCTGCTCGCAGCTTTAATTATTATTATTATTATTATTATTATTTGTCTCTCAGAACAACTGCATTTTTGAGGGCCTAAACATGCTCAAAAAGTCATGAAAATTTGCACACACATCAGAACTGGCGAAAAATTTCATATTTTTTAGGGCATGTGAAGGTGTGTGGCAAAATGGCTCCATAGCGCCCCCTACAAAATTTTAAAACGTGGTATTAGGCCAACTCACAGGAAATTTGGTCTAGACCTACAAAATTTGGGAGGCAAACGCAGCTCATCAGGAAACACAAAAAAGTCAATCACAGCCATGCTCTAAACCCAACAGGAAGTGCCGCCATCAAGCGTTAACTGTACAAAATCTATGTTGAACTCCTCCTAGGGGGAAAGTCTTAGAGATCTGAAATTTTGCCAGTACGTACAGTCGGCCTTCTTGAGAAAAAATTATAAAAATCTTCCTCCATAGTTAAAGGGTGTGGTCGTGGCGGCCTGTCGAAATTTGATCCTTCGCCATAAAACAGGAAATGCTGTGTAACTCTCCTGAACATGCTCCAATCTGAATGAAACTTTACATGTATGATCACAGACCTGCCTCAATGACATCCATATTGCAAGATTCATTCACAGTCACAGCGCCACCTTGTGGTATCAAGAATTTGACATTTTTTACACTTTCATGTACTATTCTTAGCCTGTTGCTCAGATTCACCTCAGATGTGGCGACATAAGCCTGAACACATTGATGATGAATCACAGACAAAATGGTGACGTGTCATAAAAAGGCGTGTCTGTGGCAGCGCAGCAAAGTTTGATGTTTCGCCATGAAAATTAAAGTGTTCATATCTCAGCTGCAAAAGATCTTATCTGCCCCAAACTTCATGTGCTCTGGTCACCAGAACCAGTTTGAGGACATCCACACTGAAAAATTTAGAAAAAGTCATAGTGCCACCTATTGGTAACAAGCAATTTAGAAATTACATTTGCGTGCATGATTGCTCCAAACTTTGTCATATCCTTCTGGAAACTGGTCAGCTCAGTCTTCACCCCCTGACAATGCCAAAGTGTGAAAATTTTAGCATTTGATAAAATGCTGTTGCCGTGGCAACGTGTTGTTGTTGTGACAAACAAAGTACTTTATGACAGGCTTAGAATGTTCAACAGCTCACCAAAATTTACACACACATCACAGTCGTCTCAAGGAATAACACTGTATGCATCTCTGCAGGGCATGCGCTATAGCGCCCCCTGCAGTATGTTAATAAACAGCCCCGGCAGCACGTTTCACCTTCATCCACAAAATTTGGGAGACATATAGAGCACACCAGGACACACAAAAAAGCCTCTTGGAGTCATCCCCTAAACTCAACAGGAAGTCCGCCATTTTGAATTACGTGGATAAATTTTCTCTAATTTTTGAATTTTTGAGAGCGAACTCCTCCTCGGGGTTAAGTCCTTGAGAGCTGAAATTTTGCCAGGATATACAACACGATCTCCTGATCAAAAGTTATTAAAAGATTCTTCCAGAGTCAAAGGGTGTGGACATGGCGACCTCCAGAATTTTGATGGTTCGCCATGAAATATCAAGTGCTACCTTACTATCCTCTGCATGCACCAATCTACCTCAGACCTCACATGATTAAACACAGTCCTGTCCTGATCACATTTATTGGCCAAAATACATTCACAGAGTGTGCCATAGCGCCCCCTACAGCATTTTAAAAAATAGCCTCCACAGAGACTTTCACCGAGGACGATGAAATTTGGGCATGCAAATGTAGCATGTCAGTGCAAACAAAAAAGTCTCTTGGAGTCATTCTCTAAAACCCAACAGGAAGTCCGCCATTTTGAATTAAATGTCAGATTTTTGGTGTTTTTGGTCATTTTCAACAATTCATTTCTCACAGGCAATAACTCCAAAACACCTGAATTTGGGAAAATATATAAAACACGCTTTCAGGTTGCATATTTGCGAAAATTGTTCACAAAACTAAAAGGGCGTGGCCATGGCGGCCAACTGAACTTTAATGTTACGCCATGAAGCAGGACGTCTTATGTAAATCCCTTGTACATGCTGCAATATACCTCAAACTTTACATGTTTGATCAGAGTCCAGTCCTGATGAGTTTCCTTGACCAATATAAGTCCCAGAGATAGCACCACCTGGTGGATGGACAGAAAGTGCTGCATAAATAGCCTGTACATGCTCCAATCTGCCCTGAAATTTGACCTGTGTGCTCAGAATCCAGCCCTCGTGACATTCATGGGCCTAAATACACTCTGTCGCAGCGTTGCCTGGTGGAAATGCTTGGGGTCGCTGACCAGCAAGGATGCGAGGACCCGTCCAACGCTGCTTGCAGCTTTAATTATTATTATTTTTCTGCCAAAAAACTGCATTTTTCAGGGCCTGAACATAGCTCGAAAAGTCATGAAAATTTGCACACACAATCTGAACTGGCGAAAAAATTTCATATTTTTTAGGGCATGTGGAGGTGTGTGGTAAAATGGCTCCATAGCGCCCTCTACAAAATTTTAAAAAGTGGTATTAAGCCAACTCGGAGGGCATTTGGCCGAGAGCTAAAAAATTTGGGAGGCATATGCAGCACATCAGGAAACACAAAAAAGTCAATCACAGCCATGCTCTACACCCAACAGGAAGTGCGCCATCATGCGTTAACTGTACAAAATCTATGATGAACTCCTCCAAGGGGGAAAGTCTGAGCGATCTGAAATTTTGCCAGTACATACAGCAGGCCTTGCTGAGAAAAAATTATCAAAATCTTCATCCATAGTTAAAGGGTGTGGTTGGGGCGGCCTGTCAAAATTTGATCCTTCGCCATGAAACAGGAAATACTGTCTAACTCTCCTGAACATGCTCCGATCTGAATTAAACTTTACATGTATGATCACAGACCTGCCTCGATGACATTTATAGAGCAAGATTCATTCACAGTCACAGCGCCACCTTGTGGTATCAAGAATTTGACATTTTTTACACTTTCATGTACTATTCTTATCCTGTTGCTCAGATTCACCTCAGATGTGGCGACATAAGCCTGAACACATTGATGATGAATCACAGAAAAAATGGTGACGTGTGATAAAAAGGCGTGTCTGTGGCGGGACGGCAAAGTTTGATGTTTCGCCATGAAAATTGAAGTGTTCATATCTCAGCTGCAAAGGATCCTATCTGCCCCAAACTTCATGTGCTGGACACCAGAACCAGTTTGAGGACATCCACACTGAAAAATTTAGAAAAAGTCATAGCGCCACCTATTGGTAACAAGTAGTTTAGAAATTACAT